>NW_027478628.1:499198-825215 GCF_051014685.1 Ptiloglossa arizonensis
ATTTAAGGAATGGTTGAGAAACCATCAAAATTTTCGCAAGTCTGATACTCGAAACCAAAAACTACTATTGCCTAGGGCAAAAGTACACATACCGTTGTAATCGGACGAGTTTCTGGTTTCAGATGCAACAGGAATTTCTCGAGTTCGTTAATCCGTTCGCGAGATATGGGAGTTTGAAGTTAAGGAATGGTTGAGAAACCATCAAAATTTTCGCAAGTCTGATACTCGAAACCAATAAGTACTATGGCCTAGGGCAAAAATTCACATACCGTTGTAATCGGACGAGTTTCTGGTTTCAGATGCAACAGGAATTTCTCGAGTTCGTCAATCCGTTCGCGAGATATGGGAGTTTGAAATTAAGGAACGGTTGAGAAACCATCAAAATTTTCGCAATTCTGATGCTCGAAAAATATAACTGGAATGGTCTAGGGGAAGAGTACACACACCATTGTAATGGGGCGAGTTTCTACTTTCAGATGCAACAGGAATTTCTCGAGTTCGTCAATCTGTTCGCGAGATATGGGAGTTTGAAGTTAAGGAACGGTTGAGAAACCATCAAAATTTTCGCAAGTCTGATACTCGAAACCAATAACTGGAATGGCCTAGGGGAAAAGCACACACACCACTGTAATCGGGCGAGTTTCTACTTTCAGATGCAACAGGAATTTCTCCAGTACGTCAATCCGTTCGCGAGATATGGGAGTTTGAATTTAAGGAATGGTTGAGAAACCATCAAAATGTTCGCAAGTCTGATACTCGAAACCAATTACTACTATGGCCTAAGGCAAAAATACGCATACCGTTATAATCGGACGAGTTTCTGCTTTCAGACGCAACAGGAATTTCTCGAGTTCGTCAATCCGTTCGCGAGATATGGGAGTCTGAAGTTAAGGAATGGTTCAGAAACCATCAAAATTTTCGCAAGTCTGATACTCGAAACCAATAACTGAAATGGCCTAGGGGGAAAGTACACTCACCATTGTAATCGGGCGAGTTTCTACTTTCAGATGCAACAGGAATATCTCGAGTTCGTCAATCCGTTCGCGAGATACGGGATATTGAAGTTAAGGAATGGTTGAGAAACCATCAAAATTTTCGCAAGTTTGATTCTTTAAACCAATAACTGGAATGGCCTAGGGGAAAAGTACACACACCATTGTAATCGGGCGAGTTTCTACTTTCAGATGCAACAGGAATTTCTCCAGTTCGTCAATCCGTTCGCGAGATATGGGAGTTTGGAGTTAAGAGACGGTTAAGAAACCATCAAATTTTCGCAAGTCTAATACTCGAAACCAATAACTGGAATGGCCTAGGGGAAAAGTACACACACCATTGTAATCGGGCGAGTTTCTACTTTTAGATGCAACAGGAATTTCTCGAGTTCTTCAATCCGTTCGCGAGATATGGGAGTTTGGAGTTAAGAGACGGTTGAGAAACCATCAAAATTTTCGCAATTCTGATGCTAGAAACGAATAACTGGAATGGCCTAGGGGAAAAGAACGCATACCTTTGTATTCGGGAGAGTTTCTACTCTCAGATGCAACAGAAATTTTCCGGATTTGTCAATCCGTTCGCTAAAAACCCGAGTTTGGAGTTAAGAGATGGTTGAGAAACCATCAATATTTTCACAATTCTGATGCTAGAATCGAAGAACTGTAATGGCCTAGGGGAAAAGAACACATACCGTTGCAATCGGGCGAGTTTCTAATTTCAGATGCAACAGGAATTTCTCGAGTTCGGCAATCCGTTCGCGAGATAAGGGAGTCTGAAGTTAAGGAATGGTTATGAAACCATCAAAATTTTCGCAAGTCTGATACTCGAAACCAATAACTACAATGGCCTAGGGGAAAAATACACAGACCGTTGTAATCGGGCGAGTATGTGCTTTCTGATGCAACAGGAATTTCTCGAGTTCGTCAATCCGTTCGCGAGATATGGGAGTATGGAGTTAAGAGACGGTTGAGAAACCATCAAAATTTTCACAAGTCTGATACTCGAAACCAATAACTACTATTGCCTGGGGCAAAAATACACATACCATTGTAATTGGCCGAGTTTCAGCTTTCAGATGCAACAGGAATTTCTCGAGTTCGTCAATCCGTTCGCGAGATATGGGAGTTTCAAGTTAAGGAATGGTTGAGAAACCATCAAAATTTTCGCAATTCTGATGCTAGAAACGAATAACTGGAATGACCTAGGGGAAAAGTACACACACTATTCTAATCGGTCGAGTTTCTACTTTCAGATGCAACAGGAAATAATCGAGTTCGTCAATCCGTTCGCGAGATATGGGATTTTGAAGTTAAGGAATGCTTGAGAAACCATCAAAATTTTCGCAAGTCTGATACTCGAAACCAATTACTACTATGGCCTAAGGCAAAAATACGCATACCGTTATAATCGGACGAGTTTCTGCTTTCAGACGCAACAGGAATTTCTCGAGTTCGTCAATCCGTTCGCGAGATATGGGAGTCTGAAGTTAAGGAATGGTTCAGAAACCATCAAAATTTTCGCAAGTCTGATACTCGAAACCAATAACTGAAATGGCCTAGGGGGAAAGTACACTCACCATTGTAATCGGGCGAGTTTCTACTTTCAGATGCAACAGGAATTTCTCGAGTACGTCAATCCGTTCGCGAGATATGGGAGTTTGAAGTTAAGGAATCGTTGAGAAACCATCAAAATTTTCGCAAGTCTGATACTCGAAACCAATAACTACAAAGGCCTAGGGGAAAAATACACATAGCTTTGTAATCGGGCGACTTTCTGCTTTCAGATGCAACAGGAATTTCTCGAGTTCGTCAATCCGTTCGCGAGATATGGGAGTTTGAAGTTAAGGAATGGTTGAGAAACCATCAAAATTTTCGCTAGTCTGATACTCGAAACCAATAACTACAAAGGCCTAGGGGAAAAATACACATAGCTTTGTAATCGGGCGACTTTCTTCTTTCAGGTGCAACAGGAATTTCTCGAGTTCGTCAATCCGTTCGCGAGATATGAGAGTTTGAAGTTAAGGAATGGTTGAGAAACCATCAAAATTTTCGCAAGTCTAATACTCGAAACCAATAACTACTATTGGCTAGGGCAAAAATACACATACCGTTGTAATCGGGCGAGTTTCTGCTATCAGATGCAACAAGAATTTCTCGAGTTCGTCAATCCGTTCGCGAGATATGGTAGTTTGAAGTTAAGGAATGGTTGAGAAACCATCAAAATTTTCACAAGTTTGATACTCGAAACCAATAACTGGAATGGCCTAGGGGAAAAGTACACACACCATTGTAATCGGGCGAGTTTCTACTTTCAGATGCAACAGGAATATCTCGAGTTCGTCAATCCGTTCGCGAGATATGGGAGTTTTGATTTAAGAGACGGTTGAGAAACCATCAAAATTTTCGCAATTCTGATGCTCGAAACGAATAACTGGAATGGCCTAGGGGAAAAGAACACACACCATTGTAATCGGGCGAGTTTCTACTTTCAGATGCAACAGGAATTTCTCGGGTACGTCAATCCGTTCGCGAGATATGGGAGTTTGAAGTTAAGGAATCGTTGAGAAACCATCAAAATTTTCGCAAGTCTGATACTCGAAACCAATAACTACAAAGGCCTAGGGGAAAAATACACATAGCTTTGTAATCGGGCGACTTTCTGCTTTCAGATGCAGCAGGAATTTCTCGAGTTCGTCAATCCGTTCGCGAGATATGGGAGTTTGAAGTTAAGGAATGGTTGAGAAACCATCAAAATTTTCGCTAGTCTGATACTCGAAACCAATAACTACAAAGGCCTAGGGGAAAAATACACATAGCTTTGTAATCGGGCGACTTTCTTCTTTCAGATGCAACAGGAATTTCTCGAGTTCGTCAATCCGTTCGCGAGATATGAGAGTTTGAAGTTAAGGAATGGTTGAGAAACCATCAAAATTTTCGCAAGTCTAATACTCGAAACCAATAACTACTATTGGCTAGGGCAAAAATGCACATACCGTTGTAATCGGGCGAGTTTCTGCTATCAGATGCAACAAGAATTTCTCGAGTTTGTCAATCCGTTCGCGAGATATGGTAGTTTGAAGTTAAGGAATGGTTGAGAAAACATCAAAATTTTCGCAAGTCTGAT
This sequence comes from Ptiloglossa arizonensis, assembly GCF_051014685.1. Taxonomy (NCBI): domain Eukaryota; kingdom Metazoa; phylum Arthropoda; class Insecta; order Hymenoptera; family Colletidae; genus Ptiloglossa; species Ptiloglossa arizonensis. Next base: position 503,315 of record NW_027478628.1, read on the forward strand.
ACTCGAAACCAATAACTACTATTGCCTAGGGCAAAAATATACATACCATTGTAATCCGGCGACTTTCTGCTTTCAGATGGAACAGGAATTTCTCGAGTTCGTCAATCCGTTCGCGAGATATGGGAGCTTGAAGTTAAGGAATGGTTCAGAAACCATCAAAATTTTCGCAAGTCTGATACTCGAAACCAATAACTGAAATGGCCTAGGGGAAAGTACACTCACCATTGTAATCGGTCGAGTTTCTACTTTCAGATGCCACAGCAATATCTCGAGTTCGTCAATCCGTTCGCGAGATATGGGAGTTTGAAGTTAAGGAATAGTTGAGAAACCATCAAAATTTTCGCTGGTCTGATACTCGAAACCTATAACTGGTATGGCCTAGGGGAAAAGTACACACACCATTCTAATCGGGCGAGTTTCCGCATTTCAGATGCAACAGGAATATCTCGAGTTCGTCAATCCGTTCGCGAGATATGGGAGTTTGAAGTTAAGGAATGGTTGAGAAACCGTCTATATTTTCGCAAGTCTCATACTCGAAACCAATAACTGGAATGGCCTAGGGGAAGAGAATACACACCATTGAATCGGGCGAGTTTCTACTTTCAGATTGAACAGGAATTCCTCGAGTTCGTCAATCCGTTCGCGAGATATGGGAGTTTGGAGTTAAGAGACGGTTGAGAAACCATCAAAATTTTCGCAATTCTGATGCTAGAAACGAATAACTGGAATGGCCTAGGGGAAAAGAATGCATACCTTTGTATTCGGGAGAGTTTCTACTCTCAGATGCAACAGAAGTTTTCCGGATTCGTCAATCCGTTCGCTAAATATCCGAGTTTGGAGTAAAGAGATGGTTGAGAAACCATCAATATTTTCACAATTCTGATGCTAGAATCGAATAACTGTAATGGCCTAGGGGAAAAGAACACATACCGTTGCATTCGGGCGAGTTTCTAATTTCAGATGCAACAGGAATTTCTCGAGTTCGGCAATCCGTTCGCGAGATATGGGAGTCTGAAGTTAAGGAATGGTTATGAAACCATCAAAATTTTCGCAAGTCTGATACTCGAAACCAATAACTACAATGGCCTAGGGGAAAAATACACAGACCGTTGTAATCGGGCGAGTATCAGCTTTCTGATGCAACAGGAATTTCTCGAGTTCGTCAATCCGTTCGCGAGATATGGGAGTATGGAGTTAAGAGACGGTTGAGAAACCATCAAAATTTTCACAAGTCTGATACTCGAAACCAATAACTACTATTGCCTAGGGCAAAAATACACATACCATTGTAATTGGCCTAGTTTCAGCTTTCAGATGCAACAGGAATTTCTCGAGTTCGTCAATCCGTTCGCGAGATATGGGAGTTCGAAGTTAAGGAATGGTTAAGGAACCATCAAAATTTTCGCAAGTCTGATACTCGAAACCAATAACTGCTATTGCCTAGGGCAAAAAAACTCATACCGTTGTAATCGGGCGCGCTTCTACTTTCAGATAAAACAGGAATTTCTCGAGTTCGTCAATCCGTTCGCGAGATATGGTGGTTTGAAATTAAGGAATGGTTGAGAAACCATCAAAATTTTCGCAATTCTGATACTCGAAACCAATAACTCGAATGGCCTAGGGGAAAAGAACACACACCATTCTAATCGGGCGAGTATCTACTTCCAGACGCAACAGAAATTTCTCGAGTTCGTCAATCCGTTCGCGAGATATGGGAGTTTGGATTGAAGGGACGGTTGAGATACCATCAAAATTTTCGCAATTCTGGTGTTTGAAACGAATAACTGGAATGGCCTAGGGGAAAAGAACATATACCGTTGCAATCGGGCGAGTTTCTACTTTCAGATGCAACAGGAATTTCTCGAGTTCGTCAATCCGTTCGCGAGATATGGGAGTCTGAAGTTAAGGAATGGTTGTGAAACCATCAAAATTTTTGCAAGTCTCATACTCGAAACCAATAACTGGAATGGCCTAGGGGAAAAGTACACACACCATTGTAATCGGGCGAGTTTCTACTTTCAGATGCAACAGGTATATCTCGAGTTCGTCAATCCGTTCGCGAGATATGGGAGTTTGAAGTTAAGGAATGGTTGAGAAACCATCTATATTTTCGCAAGTCTGACACTCGAAACCAATAACTACTATTGCCTAGGGCAAAAATACACATACCGTTGTAATCGGGCGACTTTCTGCTTTCAGATGCAACAGGAATTTCTCGAGTTCGTCAATCCGTGCGCGAGATATGGGAGTTTGAAGTTAAGGAATGGTTGAGAAACCATCAAAATTTTCGCTGTTCTGATACTCGAAACCTATAACTGGAATGGCCTAGGGGAAAAGTACACACACCATTATAATCGGGCGAGTTTCCGCATTTCAGATGCAACAAGAATATCTCGAGTTCGTCAATCCGTTCGCGAGATATGGGAGTTTGAAGTTAAGGAATAGTTGAGAAACCCTCAAAATTTTCGCTGGTCTGATACTCGAAACCTATAACTGGAATGGCCTAAGGGAAAAGTACACACACCATTGTAATCGGGCGAGTTTCTACTTTCAGATGCAACAGGTATATCTCGAGTTCGTCAATCCGTTCGCGAGATATGGGAGTTTGAAGTTAAGGAATGGTTGAGAAACCATCTATATTTTCGCAAGTCTGACACTCGAAACCAATAACTACTATTGCCTAGGGCAAAAATACACATACCGTTGTAATCGGGCGACTTTCTGCTTTCAGATGCAACAGGAATTTCTCGAGTTTGTGAATCCGTTCGCGAGATATGGGAGTTTGAAGTTAAGGAATGGTTGAGAAACCATCTATATTTTCGCAAGTCTCATACTCGAAACCAATAACTGGAATGGCCTAGGGGAAAAGAATACACACCATTGAATCGGGCGAGTTTCTACTTTCAGATTGAACAGGAATTCCTCGAGTTCGTCAATCCGTTCGCGAGATATGGGAGTTTGGAGTTAAGAGACGGTTGAGAAACCATCAAAATTTTCGCAATTCTGATGCTAGAAACGAATAACTGGAATGGCCTAGGGGAAAAGAACGCATACCTTTGTATTCGGGAGAGTTTCTACTCTCAGATGCAACAGAAGTTTTCCGGATTCGTCAATCCGTTCGCTAAATATCCGAGTTTGGAGTAAAGAGATGGTTGAGAAACCATCAATATTTTCACAATTCTGATGCTAGAATCGAATAACTGTAATGGCCTAGGGGAAAAGAACACATACCGTTGCAATCGGGCGAGTTTCTAATTTCAGATGCAACAGGAATTTCTCGAGTTCGGCTATCCGTTCGCGAGATATGGGAGTCTGAAGTTAAGGAATGGTTATGAAACCATCAAAATTTTAGCAAGTCTGATACTCGAAACCAATAACTACAATGGCCTAGGGCAAAAATACACATACCGTTGTAATCGGGCGACTTTCTGCTTTCAGATGCAACAGGAATTTCTCGAGTTTGTGAATCCGTTCGCGAGATATGGAAGTCTGAAGTTAAGGAATGGTTGTGAAACCATCAAAATTTTTGCAAGTCTCATACTCGAAACCAATAACTGGAATGGCCTAGGGGAAAAGTGCACACACCATTGTAATCGGGCGAGTTTCTACTTTCAGATGCAACAAGAATTTCTCGAGTTCGTCAATCCGTTCGCGAGATATGGGAGTTTGAAGTTAAGGGGTGGTTGAGAAACCATCCAAATTTTCGCTGGTCTGATACTCGAAACCTATAACTGAAATGGCCTAGGAGAAAAGCGCACACACCATTGTAATCGGGCGAGTTTCTACTTTCAGATGCAACAGGAATTTCTCGAGTTGTTCAATCCGTTCGCGAGATATGTGTGTTCGAAGTTAAGAAATGGTTGAGAAACCATCAAAATGTTCGCAAGTCTGATACTCGAAACCAATAACTGGAATGGCCTAGGGGAAAAGTACTCACACCATTGTAATCGGGCGAGTTTCTACTTTCAGATGCAACAGGTATATCTCGAGTTCGTCAAACCGTTCGCGAGGTATGGGAGTTTGGAGTTAAGAGACGGTTGAGAAACCATCAAAATTTTCGCAATTCGGATGCTAGAAACGAATAACTGGAATGGCCTAGGGGAAAAGCACACAAACCTTTATAATCGGGCGAGTTTGTACTTTCAAATGCAACAGGAATTTCTCGTGTTCGTCAATCCGTTCGCGAGATATGGGAGTTTGATATTAAGGAATTGTTGAGAAACCATCACAATATTCGCAAGTCTGATAACCGAAACCAAAAACTACTATGGACCAGGAGGAAAATACACATACCCTTGTAATCGGGCGAGTTTCTACTTTCAGATGCAACAGGAATTTCTTGAGTTCGTCAATCCATTCGCGAGATATGGGAGTTTCAACTTAAGGAATGGTTGAGAAACCATCAAAATTTTCGCAATTCTGATGCCAGAAACGAATAATTGGAATGACCTAGGGGAAAAGTACACACACCATTCTAATAGGTCGAGTTTCTACTTTCAGATGCAACAGGAAATAATCGAGTTCGTCAACCCGTTCGCGAGATATGGGAGTTTGAAGTTAAGGAATGCTTGAGAAACCATCAAAATTTTCGCAAGTCTGATACTCGAAACCAATAACTGCTATGGCCTAGGGCAAAAATACGCATACCGTTATAATCGTACGAGTTTCTGCTTTCAGATGCAACAGGAATTTCTCGAGTTCGTCAATCCGTTCGCGAGATATGGGAGTTTGAAGTTAAGGAATGGTTGAGAAACCATCAAAATTTTCGCTGGTCTGATACTCGAAACCTATAACTGGAATGGCCTAGGGGAAAAGTATACACACCATTATAATCGGGCGTGTTTCCGCATTTCAGATGCAACAGGAATATCTCGAGTTCGTCATTCCGTTCGCGAGATATGGGTGTTTGTAGTTAAGGAATAGTTGAGAAACCATCAAAATTGTCGCTGGTCTGATACTCGAACCTTTAACTGGAATGGCCTAGGGGAAAAGCACACACACCATTGTAATCGGGCGAGTTTCTACTTTCAGATGCAACAGGAATTTCTCGAGTTCGTCAATCCGTTCGCGAGATATGGGAGTTTGAAGTTAAGGAATGGTTGAGAAACCATCAAAATTTTCGCAAGTCTGATACTCGAAACCAATAACTACTATGGCCTAGGGGAAAAATACACACACCGTTGTAATCGGGCGAGTTTCTACTTTCAGATGCAACAGGAATTTCTCGAGTTCGTCAATCCGTTCGCGAGATATGGGAGTTTGGAGTTAAGAGACGGTTGAGAAACCATCAAAATTTTCGCAATTCTTATGCTAGAAACGAATAACTGGAATGACCTAGGGGAAAAGAACACATACCGTTGCAATCGGGCGAGTTTCTACTTTCAGATGCAACAGGAATTTCTCGAGTTCGTCAATCCGTTCGCGAAATGTGGTAGTTTGAAGTTAAGGAATGGTTGAGAAACAATCAAAATTTTCGCAAATCTGATACTCGAAATCAATAACTGGAATGGCCTAGGGGAAAAGTGCTCACACCCTTGTAATCGGGCGACTTTCTACTTTCAGATGCAACAGGAATTTCTCGAGTTCGTCAATCCGTTCGCGAGATATGGGAGTTTGAAGTAAAGGAATGGTTGAGAAACCATCAAAATTTTCGCAAGTCCGATACTCGAAACCAATACCTGGAATGGTCTAGGGCGAAAATACACATACCCTTGTAATCGGGCGAGTTTCTACTTTCAGATACAACAGGAATTTCGCGAGTTCGTCAATCCGTTCCTGAGATATGCGAGTTTGAAGTTAAGGAATGGTTGAGAATCCACCAAAATTTTCGCAAATCTGATACTCGAAACCAATAACTTGAATGGCCTAGGGGAAAAGTACACAAACCATTGTAATCGGGCGAGTTTCTACTTTCAGATGCAACAGGAATTTCTCGAGTTCGTCAATCCGTTCGCGAGATATGGGAGTTTGAAGTTTAGGAATGGTTGAGAAACCATCAAAATTTTCGCAAGTCTGATACTCGAAACAAATAACAACAAACGCCTAGGGGAAAAATACACATACCGTTGTAATCGGGCGAGTTTCTGCTTTCAGATGCAACAGGAGTTTCTCGAGTTCATCAATCCGTTCGCGTGATATGGTAGTTTGAAGTTAAGGAATGGTTGAGAAACCATCAAAATTTTCGCAATTCTGATACTCGAAACCAATAACTGGAATGGCCTAGGGGATAAGAACACAAACCATTGTAACCGGGCGAGTTTCTACTTTCAGATGCAACAGGAATTCCTCGAGTTCGTCAATCCGTTCCTGAGGTATGCGAGTTTGAAGTTAAGGAATGGTTGAGAAACCATCAAAATTTTCGCAATTCTGATACTCGAAACCAATAACTGGAATGGCCTAGGGGATAAGAACACAAACCATTGTAATCGGGCGAGTTTCTACTTTCAGATGCAACAGGAATTCCTCGAGTTCGTCAATCCGTTCCCGAGATATGGGAGTTTGAAGTTAAGGACTGGTTGAGAAACCATCAAAATTTTCGCAAGTCTGATACTCGAAACCAATCACTGAAATGGCCCAGGGGAAAAGTACTCACACCATTGTAATCGGGCGACATTCTACTTTCAGATGCAACAGGAATATCTCGAGTTCGTCAATCCGTTCGCGAGATATGGGAGCTTCAAGTTAAGGAATGGTTGATACTCGAAACCAATAACTACTATGGTCTAGGGCAAAAATACACATACCGTTGTAATCGGGCGAGCTTCTGCTTTCAGATGCAACAGGAATTTCTCGTGTTCGTCAATCCTTTCGCGAGATATGCGAGTTTGAAATTAAGGAATGGTTGAGAAGCCATCAAAATTTTCGCAAGTGTGATACTCGAAACAAATAACTACAATGGCCAAGGGGAAAAGTACACACACCATTGTAATCGGGCAAGTTTCTACTTTCAGATACAACAGGAATTTCTCGAGTTCGTCAATCCGTTCGCGAGATATTGGAGCTTGAAGTTAAGGAATGGTTGAGAAACCATCAAAATTTTCGCAAGTCTGATACTCGAAATCAGTAACTACTATGGCCTAGGTCAAAAATACACATACCGTTGTAATCGGTCGAGTTTCTGCTTTCAGATGCAACAGGAATTTCTCGAGTTCGTCAATCCGTTCGCGAGATATGGGAGTTTGAAGTTAAGGAATGGTTGAGAAACCATCAAAATATTCGCAAATCTGATACTCGAAACCAATAACCCGAATGGACTAGGGGAAAAGTACACACACCATTGTAATCGTGCGAGTTTCTACTTTCAGATGCAACAGGAATTTCTCGAGTTCGTCAATCCGTTCGCGAGATATGGGAGTTTGAAGTAAAGGAATGGTTGAGAAACCATCAAAATTTTCGCAAGTCCGATACTCGAAACCAATAACTGGAATGGCCTAGGGGAAAAGTACACACACCATTGTAATCGGGCAAGTTTCTACTTTCAGTTACAACAGGAATTTCTCGAGTTCGTCAATCTGTTCGCGAGATATTGGAGCTTGAAGTTAAGGAATGGTTGAGAAACCATCAAAATTTTCGCAAGTCTGATACTCGAAACCAATAACAGCAAAGGCCCAAGGAATAATGCACATACCGTTGTAATCGGGCGAGTTTCTGCTTTCAGATGCAACAGGAATTTCTCGACTTCGTCAATCCGTTCGCGAGATATGGGAGTTTGAAGTTAAGGAATGGTTGAGAAACCATCAAAATTTTCGCAAATCTGATACTCGAAACCAATAACCGGAATGGACTAGGGGAAAAGTACACGCACCATTTTAATCGGGCGAGTTTCTACTTTCAGATGCACCAGGAATTTCTCGAGTTCGTCAATCCGTTCGCGAGATATGGGAGTTTGAAGTAAAGGAATGGTTGAGAAACCATCAAAATTTTCGCAAGTCCGATACTCGAAACCAATAACTGGAATGGCCTAGGGGAAAAGTACACACACCATTGTAATCGGGCAAGTTTCTACTTCCAGTTACAACAGGAATTTCTCGAGTTCGTCAATCCGTTCGCGAGATATTGGAGCTTGAAGTTAAGGAATGGTTGAGAAACCATCAAAATTTTCGCAAGTCTGATACTCAAAACCAATAACTACAATGGCCTAGGGGAAAAGTACACACACCATTGTACTCGGGCGAGTTTCTACTTTCAGATGCAACCGGAATTTCTCGAGTTCGTCAATCCGTTCGCGAGATATGGGAGTTTGAAGTTAAGGAATGGTTGAGAAACCATCAAAATTTTCCAATGTCTTATACTCGATACCAATAACTGGAATGGCCTAGGGGACAAGCATTCACACCATTGTAATCGGGCGAGTTTCTGCACTCAGATGCAACAGGAATTCCTTGAGTACGTCAATCCGTTCGCGAGATATGCGAGTTTGAAATTGGGGAATGGTTGAGAAACCATCAAAATTTTCGCAAGTCTGATACTCGAAACCAATAACTGGAATGGCCTAGGGGAAAAGTACACACATCATTGTAATCGGGCAAGTTTCTACCTTCAGATGCAATAGGAATTTCTCGAGTTCGTCCATCCGTTCGCTAGATATGGGAGTTTGAAGTTAAGGAATGGTTGAGAAACCATCAATGTTTTCTCAAGTCTGATACTCGAAAGCAATAACTACTATGGTCTAGAGCAAAAATACACATACCTTTGTAATCGGGCGAGTTTCAACTTTCAGATGCAACACGAATTTCTCGAGTTCTTCAACCGCTCCGCGAGATATGGAAGTTTGAATTTAAGGAATGGTTGAGAAGCCATCAAAATTTTCGCAAGTGTGATACTCGAAACAAATAACTACAATGGCCAAGGGGAAAAGTACACACACCATTGTAATCGGGCAAGTTTCTACTTTCAGATACAACAGGAATTTCTCGAGTTCGTCAATCCGTTCGCGAGATATTGGAGCTTGAAGTTAAGGAATGGTTGAGAAACCATCAAAATTTTCGCAAGTCTGATACTCGAAATCAGTAACTACTATGGCCTAGGTCAAAAATACACATACCGTTGTAATCGGTCGAGTTTCTGCTTTCAGATGCAACAGGAATTTCTCGAGTTCGTCAATCCGTTCGCGAGATATGGGAGTTTGAAGTTAAGGAATGGTTGAGAAACCATCAAAATATTCGCAAATCTGATACTCGAAACCAATAACCCGAATGGACTAGGGGAAAAGTACACACACCATTGTAATCGTGCGAGTTTCTACTTTCAGATGCAACAGGAATTTCTCGAGTTCGTCAATCCGTTCGCGAGATATGGGAGTTTGAAGTAAAGGAATGGTTGAGAAACCATCAAAATTTTCGCAAGTCCGATACTCGAAACCAATAACTGGAATGGCCTAGGGGAAAAGTACACACACCATTGTAATCGGGCAAGTTTCTACTTTCAGTTACAACAGGAATTTCTCGAGTTCGTCAATCTGTTCGCGAGATATTGGAGCTTGAAGTTAAGGAATGGTTGAGAAACCATCAAAATTTTCGCAAGTCTGATACTCGAAACCAATAACAGCAAAGGCCCAAGGAATAATGCACATACCGTTGTAATCGGGCGAGTTTCTGCTTTCAGATGCCACAGGAATTTCTCGACTTCGTCAATCCGTTCGCGAGATATGGGAGTTTGAAGTTAAGGAATGGTTGAGAAACCATCAAAATTTTCGCAAGTCTGATTCTCGAAACCAATAACTACTGTGGCTTAGGGCAAAAATACACATACCGTTGTAAACGGGCGAGTGTCTGCTTTCAGATGCAACAGGAATTTCTCGTGTTCGTCAATCCCTTCGCGAGATATGGGAGTTTGAGGTTAAGGAATGGTTGAGAAACCATCAAAATTTTCGCAAGTCTGATACTCGAAACCAATAACTACTATGGCCTAGGTCAAAAATAAAAATACTGTTGTAATCGGGCGAGTTTCTACTTTCAGATGCAACTGGAATTTCTCGTGTCCGTCAATCCGTTCACGAGATATGGGAGTTTGAAGTTAAGGAATGGTTGAGAAACCATCAAAATTTCGCAAGTCAGATACTCGAAACCAATAACAACTATGGTCTAGGGCGAAAATACACATACCCTTGTAATCGGGCGAGTTTCTACTTTCAGATACAACAGGAATTTCGCGAGTTCGTCAATCCGTTCCTGAGATATGCGAGTTAGAAGTTAAGGAATGGTTGAGAATCCATCAAAATTTTCGCAAATCTGATACTCGAAACCAATAACTGGAATGGCCGAGGGGAAAAGTACACACATCATTGTAATCGGGCAAGTTTCTACCTTCAGATGCAATAGGAATTTCTCGAGTTCGTCCATCCGTTCGCTAGATATGGGAGTTTGAAGTTAAGGAATGGTTGAGAAACCATCAATGTTTTCTCAAGTCTGATACTCGAAAGCAATAACTACTATGGTCTAGAGCAAAAATACACATACCTTTGTAATCGGGCGAGTTTCAACTTTCAGATGCAACACGAATTTCTCGAGTTCTTCAACCGCTCCGCGAGATATGGAAGTTTGAATTTAAGGAATGGTAGAGAGACCATTAAAATTTTCGCAAGTCTGATACCCGATACCAATAACTGGAATGGCCTAGGGGAAAAGTACACACACCATTGTAATCGGGCGAGTTTCTGCCTTGAGATGCAACAGGAATTTCTCGAGTTCGTCAATCCCTTCGCGAGATATGGGAGTTTGAAGTTAAGGAATGGTTGAGAAACAATCAAAAATTTCGCAAGTCTGATACACGAAACCAGTAACCGGAATGGCCTATGGGAAAAGTACACACACCATTGTAATCGGGCGAGTTTCTACTTTCAGATGCAACCGGAATTTCTCGAGTTCGTCAATCCGTTCGCGAGATATGGGAGTTTGAAGTTAAGGAATGGTTGAGAAACCATCAAAATTTTCGCAAGTCTGATACTCGAAACCAATAACTACTATGGCCTAGGTCAAAAATAAAAATACTGTTGTAATCGGGCGAGTTTCTACTTTCAGATGCAACTGGAATTTCTCGTGTCCGTCAATCCGTTCACGAGATATGGGAGTTTGAAGTTAAGGAATGGTTGAGAAACCATCAAAATTTCGCAAGTCAGATACTCGAAACCAATAACAACTATGGTCTAGGGCGAAAATACACATACCCTTGTAATCGGGCGAGTTTCTACTTTCAGATACAACAGGAATTTCGCGAGTTCGTCAATCCGTTCCTGAGATATGCGAGTTTGAAGTTAAGGAATGGTTGAGAATCCATCAAAATTTTCGCAAATCTGATACTCGAAACCAATAACTGGAATGGCCGAGGGGAAAAGTACACACATCATTGTAATCGGGCAAGTTTCTACCTTCAGATGCAATAGGAATTTCTCGAGTTCGTCCATCCGTTCGCTAGATATGGGAGTTTGAAGTTAAGGAATGGTTGAGAAACCATCAATGTTTTCTCAAGTCTGATACTCGAAAGCAATAACTACTATGGTCTAGAGCAAAAATACACATACCTTTGTAATCGGGCGAGTTTCAACTTTCAGATGCAACACGAATTTCTCGAGTTCTTCAACCGCTCCGCGAGATATGGAAGTTTGAATTTAAGGAATGGTAGAGAGACCATTAAAATTTTCGCAAGTCTGATACCCGATACCAATAACTGGAATGGCCTAGGGGAAAAGTACACACACCATTGTAATCGGGCGAGTTTCTGCCTTGAGATGCAACAGGAATTTCTCGAGTTCGTCAATCCCTTCGCGAGATATGGGAGTTTGAAGTTAAGGAATGGTTGAGAAACAATCAAAAATTTCGCAAGTCTGATACACGAAACCAGTAACCGGAATGGCCTATGGGAAAAGTACACACACCATTGTAATCGGGCGAGTTTCTACTTTCAGATGCAACCGGAATTTCTCGAGTTCGTCAATCCGTTCGCGAGATATGGGAGTTTGAAGTTAAGGAATGGTTGAGAAACCATCAAAATTTTCGCAAGTCTGATTCTCGAAACCAATAACTACTGTGGCTTAGGGCAAAAATACACATACCGTTGTAAACGGGCGAGTGTCTGCTTTCAGATGCAACAGGAATTTCTCGTGTTCGTCAATCCCTTCGCGAGATATGGGAGTTTGAGGTTAAGGAATGGTTGAGAAACCATCCAAATTTTCGCAAGTCTGATACTCGAAACCAATAACTACTATGGCCTAGGGCAAAAATAAAAATACTGTTGTAATCGGGCGAGTTTCTACTTTCAGATGCAACTGGAATTTCTCGTGTCCGTCAATCCGTTCACGAGATATGGGAGTTTGAAGTTAAGGAATGGTTGAGAAACCATCAAAATTTCGCAAGTCTGATACTCGAAACCAATAACAACTATGGTCTAGGGCGAAAATACACATACCCTTGTAATCGGGCGAGTTTCTACTTTCAGATACAACAGGAATTTCGCGAGTTCGTCAATCCGTTCCTGAGATATGCGAGTTTGAAGTTAAGGAATGGTTGAGAATCCATCAAAATTTTCGCAAATCTGATACTCGAAACCAATAACTAGAATGGCCTAGGGGAAAAGTAGACACACCATTGTAATCGGGCGAGTTTCTACTTTCAGATGCAACAGGAATTTCTCGAGTTCGTCAATCCGCTCGCGAGATATGAGAGTTTCAAGTTAAGGAATGGTTGAGAAAGCATCAAAATCTTCGCAAGTCTGATACTCGAAACCAATAACTACCATGGTCTAGGGCGAAAATACGCATACCGTTGTAATTGGGCGAGCTTCTACTTTCAGATGCAACCGGAATTTCTCGAGTTCGTCAATCCGCTCGCGAGATATGGGAGTTTCAAGTTAAGGAATGGTTGAGAAAGCATCAAAATCTTCGCAAGTCTGACACTCGAAACCAATAACTGGAATGGCCTAGGGGAAAAGTACACACACCATTGTAATCGGGCAAGTTTCTACTTTCAGATACAACAGGAATTTCTCGAGTTCGTCAATTCGTTCGCGAGATATGGGAGCTTGAAGTTAAGGAATGGTTGAGAAACCATCAAAATTTTCGCAAGTCTGATACTCGAAACCAATAACTACTATGGCCTAGGGCAAAAATAAAAATACTGTTGTAATCGGGCGAGTTTCCGCTTTCAAATGCAACAGGAATTTCTCGAGTTCGTCAATCCGTTCGCGAGATATGGGAGTTTGAAGTTAAGAAATGGTTGAGAAACCATCAAAATTTTCCAATGTCTTATACTCGATACCAATAACTAGTATGGCCTAGGGCAAAAATGCACATACCGTTGTAATCGGGCGAGTTTCTGCTTTCAGATGCAACAGGAATTTCTCGAGTCCGTCAATCCGTTCGCGAGATATGGGTGTTTGAAGTCATGGAACTGTTGTGAAACCACCAAAACTTTCGCTGCTCTGATACTCGAAACCGATAACTGGAATGGCCTAGGGTAGAAATACACATACCGTTGTAATCGGGCGAGTTTCTGCTTTCAGATGCAACAGGAATTTCTCGAGTTCGTCAAACCGTTCGCGAGATATGGGAGTTTGAAGTTAAGGAATGGTTGAGAAACCATCAATGTTTTCTCAAGTCTGATACTCGAAAGCAATAACTACTATGGTCTAGAGCAAAAATACACATACCTTTGTAATCGGGCGAGTTTCAACTTTCAGATGCAACACGAATTTCTCGAGTTCTTCAACCGCTCCGCGAGATATGGAAGTTTGAATTTAAGGAATGGTTGAGAAGCCATCAAAATTTTCGCAAGTGTGATACTCGAAACAAATAACTACAATGGCCAAGGGGAAAAGTACACACACCATTGTAATCGGGCAAGTTTCTACTTTCAGATACAACAGGAATTTCTCGAGTTCGTCAATCCGTTCGCGAGATATTGGAGCTTGAAGTTAAGGAATGGTTGAGAAACCATCAAAATTTTCGCAAGTCTGATACTCGAAATCAGTAACTACTATGGCCTAGGTCAAAAATACACATACCGTTGTAATCGGTCGAGTTTCTGCTTTCAGATGCAACAGGAATTTCTCGAGTTCGTCAATCCGTTCGCGAGATATGGGAGTTTGAAGTTAAGGAATGGTTGAGAAACCATCAAAATATTCGCAAATCTGATACTCGAAACCAATAACCCGAATGGACTAGGGGAAAAGTACACACACCATTGTAATCGTGCGAGTTTCTACTTTCAGATGCAACAGGAATTTCTCGAGTTCGTCAATCCGTTCGCGAGATATGGGAGTTTGAAGTAAAGGAATGGTTGAGAAACCATCAAAATTTTCGCAAGTCCGATACTCGAAACCAATAACTGGAATGGCCTAGGGGAAAAGTACACACACCATTGTAATCGGGCAAGTTTCTACTTTCAGTTACAACAGGAATTTCTCGAGTTCGTCAATCTGTTCGCGAGATATTGGAGCTTGAAGTTAAGGAATGGTTGAGAAACCATCAAAATTTTCGCAAGTCTGATACTCGAAACCAATAACAGCAAAGGCCCAAGGAATAATGCACATACCGTTGTAATCGGGCGAGTTTCTGCTTTCAGATGCCACAGGAATTTCTCGACTTCGTCAATCCGTTCGCGAGATATGGGAGTTTGAAGTTAAGGAATGGTTGAGAAACCATCAAAATTTTCGCAAGTCTGATTCTCGAAACCAATAACTACTGTGGCTTAGGGCAAAAATACACATACCGTTGTAAACGGGCGAGTGTCTGCTTTCAGATGCAACAGGAATTTCTCGTGTTCGTCAATCCCTTCGCGAGATATGGGAGTTTGAGGTTAAGGAATGGTTGAGAAACCATCAAAATTTTCGCAAGTCTGATACTCGAAACCAATAACTACTATGGCCTAGGTCAAAAATAAAAATACTGTTGTAATCGGGCGAGTTTCTACTTTCAGATGCAACTGGAATTTCTCGTGTCCGTCAATCCGTTCACGAGATATGGGAGTTTGAAGTTAAGGAATGGTTGAGAAACCATCAAAATTTCGCAAGTCAGATACTCGAAACCAATAACAACTATGGTCTAGGGCGAAAATACACATACCCTTGTAATCGGGCGAGTTTCTACTTTCAGATACAACAGGAATTTCGCGAGTTCGTCAATCCGTTCCTGAGATATGCGAGTTAGAAGTTAAGGAATGGTTGAGAATCCATCAAAATTTTCGCAAATCTGATACTCGAAACCAATAACTGGAATGGCCGAGGGGAAAAGTACACACATCATTGTAATCGGGCAAGTTTCTACCTTCAGATGCAATAGGAATTTCTCGAGTTCGTCCATCCGTTCGCTAGATATGGGAGTTTGAAGTTAAGGAATGGTTGAGAAACCATCAATGTTTTCTCAAGTCTGATACTCGAAAGCAATAACTACTATGGTCTAGAGCAAAAATACACATACCTTTGTAATCGGGCGAGTTTCAACTTTCAGATGCAACACGAATTTCTCGAGTTCTTCAACCGCTCCGCGAGATATGGAAGTTTGAATTTAAGGAATGGTAGAGAGACCATTAAAATTTTCGCAAGTCTGATACCCGATACCAATAACTGGAATGGCCTAGGGGAAAAGTACACACACCATTGTAATCGGGCGAGTTTCTGCCTTGAGATGCAACAGGAATTTCTCGAGTTCGTCAATCCCTTCGCGAGATATGGGAGTTTGAAGTTAAGGAATGGTTGAGAAACAATCAAAAATTTCGCAAGTCTGATACACGAAACCAGTAACCGGAATGGCCTATGGGAAAAGTACACACACCATTGTAATCGGGCGAGTTTCTACTTTCAGATGCAACCGGAATTTCTCGAGTTCGTCAATCCGTTCGCGAGATATGGGAGTTTGAAGTTAAGGAATGGTTGAGAAACCATCAAAATTTTCGCAAGTCTGATACTCGAAACCAATAACTACTATGGCCTAGGTCAAAAATAAAAATACTGTTGTAATCGGGCGAGTTTCTACTTTCAGATGCAACTGGAATTTCTCGTGTCCGTCAATCCGTTCACGAGATATGGGAGTTTGAAGTTAAGGAATGGTTGAGAAACCATCAAAATTTCGCAAGTCAGATACTCGAAACCAATAACAACTATGGTCTAGGGCGAAAATACACATACCCTTGTAATCGGGCGAGTTTCTACTTTCAGATACAACAGGAATTTCGCGAGTTCGTCAATCCGTTCCTGAGATATGCGAGTTTGAAGTTAAGGAATGGTTGAGAATCCATCAAAATTTTCGCAAATCTGATACTCGAAACCAATAACTGGAATGGCCGAGGGGAAAAGTACACACATCATTGTAATCGGGCAAGTTTCTACCTTCAGATGCAATAGGAATTTCTCGAGTTCGTCCATCCGTTCGCTAGATATGGGAGTTTGAAGTTAAGGAATGGTTGAGAAACCATCAATGTTTTCTCAAGTCTGATACTCGAAAGCAATAACTACTATGGTCTAGAGCAAAAATACACATACCTTTGTAATCGGGCGAGTTTCAACTTTCAGATGCAACACGAATTTCTCGAGTTCTTCAACCGCTCCGCGAGATATGGAAGTTTGAATTTAAGGAATGGTAGAGAGACCATTAAAATTTTCGCAAGTCTGATACCCGATACCAATAACTGGAATGGCCTAGGGGAAAAGTACACACACCATTGTAATCGGGCGAGTTTCTGCCTTGAGATGCAACAGGAATTTCTCGAGTTCGTCAATCCCTTCGCGAGATATGGGAGTTTGAAGTTAAGGAATGGTTGAGAAACAATCAAAAATTTCGCAAGTCTGATACACGAAACCAGTAACCGGAATGGCCTATGGGAAAAGTACACACACCATTGTAATCGGGCGAGTTTCTACTTTCAGATGCAACCGGAATTTCTCGAGTTCGTCAATCCGTTCGCGAGATATGGGAGTTTGAAGTTAAGGAATGGTTGAGAAACCATCAAAATTTTCGCAAGTCTGATTCTCGAAACCAATAACTACTGTGGCTTAGGGCAAAAATACACATACCGTTGTAAACGGGCGAGTGTCTGCTTTCAGATGCAACAGGAATTTCTCGTGTTCGTCAATCCCTTCGCGAGATATGGGAGTTTGAGGTTAAGGAATGGTTGAGAAACCATCCAAATTTTCGCAAGTCTGATACTCGAAACCAATAACTACTATGGCCTAGGGCAAAAATAAAAATACTGTTGTAATCGGGCGAGTTTCTACTTTCAGATGCAACTGGAATTTCTCGTGTCCGTCAATCCGTTCACGAGATATGGGAGTTTGAAGTTAAGGAATGGTTGAGAAACCATCAAAATTTCGCAAGTCTGATACTCGAAACCAATAACAACTATGGTCTAGGGCGAAAATACACATACCCTTGTAATCGGGCGAGTTTCTACTTTCAGATACAACAGGAATTTCGCGAGTTCGTCAATCCGTTCCTGAGATATGCGAGTTTGAAGTTAAGGAATGGTTGAGAATCCATCAAAATTTTCGCAAATCTGATACTCGAAACCAATAACTAGAATGGCCAAGGGGAAAAGTAGACACACCATTGTAATCGGGCGAGTTTCTACTTTCAGATGCAACAGGAATTTCTCGAGTTCGTCAATCCGCTCGCGAGATATGAGAGTTTCAAGTTAAGGAATGGTTAAGAAAGCATCAAAATCTTCGCAAGTCTGATACTCGAAACCAATAACTACCATGGTCTAGGGCGAAAATACGCATACCGTTGTAATTGGGCGAGCTTCTACTTTCAGATGCAACCGGAATTTCTCGAGTTCGTCAATCCGCTCGCGAGATATGGGAGTTTCAAGTTAAGGAATGGTTGAGAAAGCATCAAAATCTTCGCAAGTCTGACACTCGAAACCAATAACTGGAATGGCCTAGGGGAAAAGTACACACACCATTGTAATCGGGCAAGTTTCTACTTTCAGATACAACAGGAATTTCTCGAGTTCGTCAATTCGTTCGCGAGATATGGGAGCTTGAAGTTAAGGAATGGTTGAGAAACCATCAAAATTTTCGCAAGTCTGATACTCGAAACCAATAACTACTATGGCCTAGGGCAAAAATAAAAATACTGTTGTAATCGGGCGAGTTTCCGCTTTCAAATGCAACAGGAATTTCTCGAGTTCGTCAATCCGTTCGCGAGATATGGGAGTTTGAAGTTAAGAAATGGTTGAGAAACCATCAAAATTTTCCAATGTCTTATACTCGATACCAATAACTAGTATGGCCTAGGGCAAAAATGCACATACCGTTGTAATCGGGCGAGTTTCTGCTTTCAGATGCAACAGGAATTTCTCGAGTCCGTCAATCCGTTCGCGAGATATGGGTGTTTGAAGTCATGGAACTGTTGTGAAACCACCAAAACTTTCGCTGCTCTGATACTCGAAACCGATAACTGGAATGGCCTAGGGTAGAAATACACATACCGTTGTAATCGGGCGAGTTTCTGCTTTCAGATGCAACAGGAATTTCTCGAGTTCGTCAAACCGTTCGCGAGATATGGGAGTTTGAAGTTATGGAATGGTTGAGAAACCATCAAAATTTTCGCAAGTCTGATTCTCGAAACCAATAACTGGAATGGCCTAGGGGAAACGTACACACACCATTCTAATCGGGGGAGTTTCTACTTTCAGATGCAACAGGAATTGATCGAGTTCGTCAATCCGTTCGCGAGATATGGGAGTTTGAAGTTAAGGAATGGTTGAGAAACCATCAAAATTTTCGCATGTCTTATACTCGAAACCAATAACTACTATGGGCTAGGGCAAGAATACACATACCATTGTAAACGGGCGAGTTTCTGCTTTCAGACGCATCAGGAATTTCTCGAGTTCGTCAAACCGTTCGCGAGATATGGGAGTTTGAAGTTATGGAATGGTTGAGAAACCATCAAAATTTTCGCAAGTCTGATTCTCGAAACCAATAACTACTGTGGCTTAGGGCAAAAATACATATACCGTTGTAAACGGGCGAGTGTCTGCTTTCAGATGCAACAGGAATTTCTCGTGTTCGTCAATCCCTTCGCGAGATATGGGAGTTTGAGGTTAAGGAATGGTTGAGAAACCATCAAAATTTTCGCAAGTCTGATACTCGAAACCAAGAACTACTATGGCCTAGGGCAAAAATAAAAATACTGTTGTAATCGGGCGAGTTTCTACTTTCAGATGCAACTGGAATTTCTCGTGTCCGTCAATCCGTTCACGAGATATGGGAGTTTGAAGTTAAGGAATGGTTGAGAAACCATCAAAATTTTCGCAAGTCTGATACTCGAAACCAATAACTACTATGGCCTAGGGGAAAAATACACACACCGTTGTAATCGGGCGAGTTTCTACTTTCAGATGCAACAGGAATTTCTCGAGTTCGTCAATCCGTTCGCGAGATATGGGAGTTTGGAGTTAAGAGACGGTTGAGAAACCATCAAAATTTTCGCAATTCTTATGCTAGAAACGAATAACTGGAATGGCCTAGGGGAAAAGAACACATACCGTTGCAATCGGGCGAGTTTCTACTTTCAGATGCAACAGGAATTTCTCGAGTTCGTCAATCCGTTCGCGAAATATGGTAGTTTGAAGTTAAGGAATGGTTGAGAAACAATCAAAATTTTCGCAAATCTGATACTCGAAATCAATAACTGGAATGGCCTAGGGGAAAAGTACACACACCATTGTAATCGGGCGAGTTTCTACTTTCAGATGCAACAGGAATTTCTCGATTTCCTCAATCCGTTCGCGAGGTATGGGAATTTGAAGTTAAGGAATGGTTGAGAAACCATCAAAATTTTCGGAATCTGATACTCGAAACCAATAACTACTACGGTCTAGGGCGAAAATACGCATACCGTTGTAATCGGGCGAGTTTCTACTTTCAGATACAACAGGAACTTCGCGAGTTCGTCAATCCGTTTCTGAGATATGCGAGATTGAAGTTAAGGAATGGTTGAGAATCCATCAAAATTTTCGCAAATCTGATACTCGAAACCAATAACTGGAATGGACTAGGGGAAAAGTACACACACCATTGTAATCGTGCGAGTTTCTACTTTCAGATGCAACAGGAAATTCTCGAGTTCGTCAATCCGTTCGCGAGATATGGGAGTTTGAAGTTAAGGAATGGTTGTGAAACCATCAAAATTTTCGCAAGTCTGATACTCGAAACCAATAACAACAAAGGCCTAGGGGAAAAATACACACACCGTTGTAATCGGGCGAGTTTCTGCTTTCAGATGCAAGAGGAATTTCTCGAGTTCGTCAATCCGTTCGCGTGATATGGTAGTTTGAAGTTAAGGATTGGTTGAGAAACCATCAAAATTTTCGCAGTTCTGATACTCGAAACCAATAACTGGAATGGCCTAGGGGATAAGAACACACACCATTGTAATCGGGCGAGTTTCTACTTTCAGATGCAACAGGAATTCCTCGAGTTCGTCAATCCCTTCGCGAGATATGGGAGTTTGAAGTTAAGGAATGGTTGAGAAACCATCACAATTTTCGCAAGTCTGATACTCGAAACCAATCACTGAAATGGCCTAGGGGAAAAGTACTCACACCCTTGTAATCGGGCGACTTTCTACTTTCAGATGCAACAGGAATATCTCGAGTTCGTCAATCCGTTCGCGAGATATGGGAGCTTGAAGTTAAGGAATGGTTGAGAAACCATCAAAATTTTCGGAATCTGATACTCGAAACAAATAACTACAATGGCCAAGGGGAAAAATCCACATACCGTTGTAACCGGGCGAGTTTCTACATTCAGATGCAACAGGAATTTCTCGATTTCCTCAATCCGTTCGCGAGATATGGGATTTTGAAGTTAAGGAATGGTTGAGAAACCATCAAAATTTTCGCGAGTCTGATACTCGAAATCAGTAACTACTATGGCCTAGGGCAAAAATACACTTACCGTTGTAATCGGGCGAGTTTCTGCTTTCAGATGCAACAGGAATTTCTCGAGTTCGTCAATCCGTTCGCGAGATATGGGAGTTTGAAGTTAAGGAATAGTTGAGAAACCATCAAAATTTTCGCAAATCTGATACTCGAAACCAATAACCGGAATGGACTAGGGGAAAAGTACACACACCATTGTAATCGGGCGAGTTTCTACTTTCAGATGCAACAGGAATTTCTCGAGTTCGTCAATCCGTTCGCGAGATATGGGAGTTTGAAGTAAAGGAATGGTTGAGAAACCACCAAAATTTTCGCAAATCTGATACTCGAAACCAATAACTTGAATGGCCTAGGGGAAAAGTACACACACCATTGTAATCGGGCGAGTTTCTACTTTCAGATGCAACAGGAATTTCTCGAGTTCGTCAATCCGTTCGCGAGATATGGGAGTTTGAAGTTTAGGAATGGTTGAGAAACCATCAAAATTTTCGCAAGTCTGATACTCGAAACAAATAACAACAAAGGCCTAGGGGAAAAATACACATACCGTTGTAATCGGGCGAGTTTCTGCTTTCAGATGCAACAGGAATTTCTCGAGTTCATCAATCCGTTCGCGTGATATGGTAGTTTGAAGTTAAGGAATGGTTGAGAAACCATCAAAATTTTCGCAATTCTGATACTCGAAACCAATAACTGGAATGGCCTAGGGGATAAGAACACAAACCATTGTAACCGGGCGAGTTTCTACTTTCAGATGCAACAGGAATTCCTCGAGTTCGTGAATCTGTTTGCGAGATATGGGAGTTTGAAGTTAAGGAATGGTTGAGAAACCATCAAAATTTTCGCAAGTCTGGTACTCGAAACCAATCACTGAAATGGCCTAGGGGAAAAGTACTCACACCATTGTAATCGGGCGACTTTCTACTTTCAGATGCAACAGGAATATTTCGAATTCGTCAATCCGTTCGCGAGATATGGGAGCTTGAAGTTAAGGAATGGTTGAGAAACCATCAAAATTTTCGGAATCTGATACTCGAAACAAATAACTACAATGGCCAAGGGGAAAAATCCACATACCGTTGTAACCGGGCGAGTTTCTACATTCAGATGCAACAGGAATTTCTCGATTTCCTCAATCCGTTCGCGAGATATGGGATTTTGAAGTTAAGGAATGGTTGAAAAACCATCAAAATTTTCGCGAGTCTGATACTCGAAATCAGTAACTACTATGGCCTAGGGCAAAAATACACTTACCGTTGTAATCGGGCGAGTTTCTGCTTTCAGATGCAACAGGAATTTCTCGAGTTCGTCAATCCGTTCGCGAGATATGGGAGTTTGAAGTTAAGGAATAGTTGAGAAACCATCAAAATTTTCGCAAATCTGATACTCGAAACCAATAACCGGAATGGACTAGGGGAAAAGTACACACACCATTGTAATCGGGCGAGTTTCTACTTTCAGATGCAACAGGAATTTCTCGAGTTCGTCAATCCGTTCGCGAGATATGGGAGTTTGAAGTAAAGGAATGGTTGAGAAACCATCAAAATTTTCGCAAGTCCGATACTCGAAACCAATACCTGGAATGGTCTAGGGCGAAAATACACATACCCTTGTAATCGGGCGAGTTTCTACTTTCAGATACAACAGGAATTTCGCGAGTTCGTCAATCCGTTCCTGAGATATGCGAGTTTGAAGTTAAGGAATGGTTGAGAATCCACCAAAATTTTCGCAAATCTGATACTCGAAACCAATAACTTGAATGGCCTAGGGGAAAAGTACACACACCATTGTAATCGGGCGAGTTTCTACTTTCAGATGCAACAGGAATTTCTCGAGTTCGTCAATCCGTTCGCGAGATATGGGAGTTTGAAGTTTAGGAATGGTTGAGAAACCATCAAAATTTTCGCAAGTCTGATACTCGAAACAAATAACAACAAAGGCCTAGGGGAAAAATACACATACCGTTGTAATCGGGCGAGTTTCTGCTTTCAGATGCAACAGGAATTTCTCGAGTTCATCAATCCGTTCGCGTGATATGGTAGTTTGAAGTTAAGGAATGGTTGAGAAACCTTCAAAATTTTCGGAATCTGATACTCGAAACCAATAACTACTATGGTCTAGGGCAAAAATACACATACCGTTGTAATCGGGCGAGCTTCTGCTTTCAGATGTAACAGGAATTTCTCGTGTTCGTCAATCCTTTCGCGAGATATGCGAGTTTGAAATTAAGGAATGGTTGAGAAGCCATCAAAATTTTCGCAAGTCTGATACTCGAAACAAATAACTACAATGGCCAAGGGGAAAAATACACATACCGTGGTAATCGGGCGAGTTTCTACTTTCAGACGCAACAGGAATTTCTCGAGTGCGTCAGTCCGTTCGCGAGATATGGGAGATTGAAGTTAAGGAATGGTTGAGAAATCATCAAAATTTTCGGAATCTGATACTCGAAACCAATCACTACTGTGGTCTTGGTCAAAAATACACATGGCGTTGTAATCCGGCGAGTTTCTGCTTTCAGGTACAACAGGAACTTCTCGAGTTCGTCAATCCGTTCGCGAGATATGCGAGTTTGAAATTGAGGAGTGGTTGAGAAACCATCAAAATTTTAGCAAGTCTGATACTCGAAACCAATAACTACAATGGCCTAGGGGAAAAATTCAAATACTGTTGTAATCGGGCGAGTTTCTACTTTCAGATGCAATACGAATTTCTCGAGTTCGTCAATCCGCTCGCGAGATATGGGAGTTTGAAGTTAAGGAATGTTTGAGAAACCTTCAAAATTTTTGCAAGTCTCTTACTCGAAACGAATAACTGGAATGGCCTAGGGGAAAAGCACACACACCATTGTAATCGGGCGAGTTTCTACTTTCAGATGCAATACGAATTTCTCGAGTTCGTCATTCCGTTCGCGAGATATGCGAGTTTGAAGTTAAGGAATGGTTGAGAACCCATCAAAATTTTCGCAAGTCTGATACTCGAAACCAATAACTACAATGGTCTAGGTCGAAAATACGCATACCATTGTAATTGGCGAGCTCCTACTTTCAGATGCAAGAGGAATTTCTCGAGTTCGTCAATCCGTTCGCGAGATATGGGAGTTTGAAGTTAAGGAATGATTGAGAAACCATCAAAATTTTCGCAAGTCTGATACTCGAAACCAATAACTGGAATGGCCTACGGTACAAGCACACACATCATTGTAATCGGGCGAGTTTCGGCTCTCAGATGCAACAGGAATTCCTAGAGTTCGTCAATCCGTTCGCGAGATATGCGAGTTTGAAATTGGGGAATGGTTGAGAAACCATCAAAATTTTCGCAAGTCTGATACTCGAAACCAATAACTGGAATGGCCTAGGGGAAAACTAAACACATCATTGTAATCGGGCAAGTTTCTACTTTCAGATGCAACAGGAATTTCTCGAGTTCGTCAATCCGTTCGCGAGATATGGGAGTTTGAAGTTAAGGAATGGTTGAGAAACCATCAAAATTTTCGCACGTCTTATACTCGAAACCAATAACTACTATGGCCTAGGGCAAAAATGCACATATCGTTGTAATCGGGCGAGTTTCTGCTTTCAGATGCAACAGGAATTTCTCGAGTCCGTCAATCCGTTCGCGAGATATGGGTGTTTGAAGTCATGGAACTGTTGTGAAACCACCAAAACTTTCGCTGCTCTGATACTCGAAACCGATAACTGGAATGGCCTAGGGTAGAAATACACATACCGTTGTAATCGGGCGAGTTTCTACTTTCAGATGCAACAGGAAATTCTCGAGTTCGTCAATCCGTTCGCGAGATATGGGAGTTTGAAGTTAAGGAATGGTTGTGAAACCATCAAAATTTTCGCAAGTCTGATACTCGAAACCAATAACAACAAAGGCCTAGGGGAAAAATACACACACCGTTGTAATCGGGCGAGTTTCTACTTTCAGATGCAACAGGAATTTCTCGAGTTCGTCAATCCGTTCGCGAGATATGGGAGTTTGGAGTTAAGAGACGGTTGAGAAACCATCAAAATTTTCGCAATTCTTATGCTAGAAACGAATAACTGGAATGGCCTAGGGGAAAAGAACACATACCGTTGCAATCGGGCGAGTTTCTACTTTCAGATGCAACAGGAATTTCTCGAGTTCGTCAATCCGTTCGCGAAATATGGTAGTTTGAAGTTAAGGAATGGTTGAGAAACAATCAAAATTTTCGCAAATCTGATACTCGAAATCAATAACTGGAATGGCCTAGGGGAAAAGTACACACACCATTGTAATCGGGCGAGTTTCTACTTTCAGATGCAACAGGAATTTCTCGATTTCCTCAATCCGTTCGCGAGATATGGGAATTTGAAGTTAAGGAATGGTTGAGAAACCATCAAAATTTTCGCAAATCTGATACTCGAAACCAATAACTGGAATGGACTAGGGGAAGAGTACACACACCATTGTAATCGTGCGAGTTTCTACTTTCAGATGCAACAGGAAATTCTCGAGTTCGTCAATCCGTTCGCGAGATATGGGAGTTTGAAGTTAAGGAATGGTTGTGAAACCATCAAAATTTTCGCAAGTCTGATACTCGAAACCAATAACTACAATGGTCTAGGTCGAAAATACGCATACCATTGTAATTGGCGAGCTCCTACTTTCAGATGCAAGAGGAATTTCTCGAGTTCGTCAATCCGTTCGCGAGATATGGGAGTTTGAAGTTAAGGAATGGTTGAGAAACCATCAAAATTTTCGCAAGTCTGATACTCGAAACCAATAACTGGAATGGCCTACGGTACAAGCACACACACCATTGTAATCGGGCGAGTTTCTGCTCTCAGATGCAACAGGAATTCCTAGAGTTCGTCAATCCGTTCGCGAGATATGCGAGTTTGAAATTGGGGAATGGTTGAGAAACCATCAAAATTTTCGCAAGTCTGATACTCGAAACCAATAACTGGAATGGCCTAGGGGAAAACTAAACACATCATTGTAATCGGGCAAGTTTCTACTTTCAGATGCAACAGGAATTTCTCGAGTTCGTCAATCCGTTCGCGAGATATGGGAGTTTGAAGTTAAGGAATGGTTGAGAAACCATCAAAGTTTTCTCAAGTCTGATACTCGAAAGCAACAACTACTATGGTCTAGAGCAAAAATACACGTACCGTTGTAATCGGGCGAGTTTCAACTTTCAGATGCAACACGAATTTCTCGAGTTCTTCAACCGCTCCGCGAGATATGGGAGTTTGAAGTTAAGGAATGGTAGAGAGACCATTAAAATTTTCCACTGTCTTATACTCGATACCAATAACTAGTATGGCCTAGGGCAAAAATGCACATACCGTTGTAATCGGGCGAGTTTCTGCTTTCAAATGCAGCAGGAATTTCTCGAGTTCGTCAATCCGTTCGCGAGATATGGGAGTTTGAAGTTTAGGAATGGTTGAGAAACCATCAAAATTTTCGCAAGTCTGATACTCGAAACAAATAACAACAAAGGCCTAGGGGAAAAATACACATACCGTTGTAATCGGGCGAGTTTCTGCTTTCAGATGCAACAGGAATTTCTCGAGTTCGTCAATCCGTTCGCGTGATATGGTAGTTTGAAGTTAAGGAACGGTTGAGAAACCATCAAAATTTTCGCAATTCCGATACTCGAAACCAATAACTGGAATGGCCTAGGGGATAAGAACACAAACCATTGTAATCGGGCGAGTTTCTACTTTCAGATGCAACAGGAATTCCTCGAGTTCGTGAATCTGTTCGCGAGATATGGGAGTTTGAAGTTAAGGAATGGTTGAGAAACCATCAAAATTTTCGCAATTCCGATACTCGAAACCAATAACTGGAATGGCCTAGGGGAAAAGTACTCACACCATTGTAATCGGGCGAGTTTCTACTTTCAGATGCAACAGGAATTCCTCGAGTTCGTGAATCTGTTCGCGAGATGTGGGAGTTTGAAGTTAAGGAATGGTTGAGAAACCATCAAAATTTTCGCAAGTCTGATACTCGAAACCAATCACTGAAATGGCCTAGGGGAAAAGGACTCACACCATTGTAATCGGGCGACTTTCTACTTTCAGATGCAACAGGAATATCTCGAGTTCGTCAATCCGTTCGCGAGATATGGGAGCTTGAAGTTAAGGAATGGTTGAGAAACCTTCAAAATTTTCGGAATCTGATACTCGAAACCAATAACTACTATGGTCTAGGGCAAAAATACACATACCGTTGTAATCGGGCGAGCTTCTGCTTTCAGATGTAACAGGAATTTCTCGTGTTCGTCCATCCTTTCGCGAGATATGCGAGTTTGAAATTAAGGAATGATTGAGAAGCCATCATAATTTTCGCAAGTCTGATACTCGAAACAAATAACTACAATGGCCAAGTGGAAAAATACACATACCGTGGTAATCGGGCGAGTTTCTACTTTCAGATGCAACAGGAATTTCTCCATTTCCTCAATCCGTTCGCGAGATATGGGAATTTGAAGTTAAGGAATGGTTGAGATACCATAAAAATTTTCGCGAGTCTGCTACTCGAAATCAGTAACTACTATGGCCTAGGGCCAAAATACACATACAGTTGTAATCGGGCGAGTTTCTGCTTTCAGATGCAACAGGAATTTCTCGAGTTCGTCAATCCGTTCGCAAGATATGGGAGTTTGAAGTTAAGGAATGGTTGAGAAACCATCAAAATTTTCGCAAGTCTGATACTCGAAACCAATCACTGAAATGGCCTAGGGGAAAAGTACTCACACCATTGTAATCGGGCAAGTTTCTACTTTCAGATGCAACAGGAATTTCTCGAGTTCGTCAATCCGTTCGCGAGATATGGGAGATTGAAGTTAAGGAATGGTTGAGAAATCATCAAAATTTTCGGAATCTGATACTCGAAACCAATAACTATTGTGGTCTTGGTCAAAAATACACATAGCGTTGTAATCCGGCGAGTTTCTGCTTTCAGATACAACAGGAACTTCTCGAGTTCGTCAATCCGTTCGCGAGATATGCGAGTTTGACATTGAGGAGTGGTTGAGAAACCATCAAAATTTTCGCAAGTCTGATACTCGAAACCAATCACTGAAATGGCCTAGGGGAAAAGTACTCACACCATTGTAATCGGGCAAGTTTCTACTTTCAGATGCAACAGGAATTTCTCGAGTTCGTCAATCCGCTCGCGAGATATGGGAGTTTGAAGTTAAGGAATGTTTGAGAAACCTTCAAAATTTTTGCAAGTCTCTTACTCGAAACGAATAACTGGAATGGCCTAGGGGAAAAGCACACACACCATTGTAATCGGGCGAGTTTCTGCTTTCAGATGCAACAGGAATTTCTCGAGTTCGTCAATCCGTTCGCGAGATATGGGAGTTTGAAGTTAAGGAATGGTTGAGAACCCATCAAAATTTTCGCAAGTCTGATACTCGAAACCAATAACTACAATGGTCTAGGTCGAAAATACGCATACCATTGTAATTGGGCGAGCTCCTACTTTCAGATGCAAGAGGAATTTCTCGAGTTCGTCAATCCGTTCGCGAGATATGGGAGTTTGAAGTTAAGGAATGGTTGAGAAACCATCAAAATTTTCGCAAGTCTGATACTCGAAACCAATAACAACAAAAGCCTAGGGGAAAAATACACATACAGTTGTAATCGGGCGAGTTTCTGCTTTCAGATGCAACAGGAATTTCTCGAGTTCGTCAATCCGTTCGCAAGATATGGGAGTTTGAAGTTAAGGAATGGTTGAGAAACCATCAAAATTTTCGCAAGTCTGATACTCGAAACCAATCACTGAAATGGCCTAGGGGAAAAGTACTCACACCATTGTAATCGGGCAAGTTTCTACTTTCAGATGCAACAGGAATTTCTCGAGTTCGTCAATCCGTTCGCGAGATATGGGAGATTGAAGTTAAGGAATGGTTGAGAAATCATCAAAATTTTCGGAATCTGATACTCGAAACCAATAACTATTGTGGTCTTGGTCAAAAATACACATAGCGTTGTAATCCGGCGAGTTTCTGCTTTCAGATACAACAGGAACTTCTCGAGTTCGTCAATCCGTTCGCGAGATATGCGAGTTTGACATTGAGGAGTGGTTGAGAAACCATCAAAATTTTCGCAAGTCTGATACTCGAAACCAATCACTGAAATGGCCTAGGGGAAAAGTACTCACACCATTGTAATCGGGCAAGTTTCTACTTTCAGATGCAACAGGAATTTCTCGAGTTCGTCAATCCGCTCGCGAGATATGGGAGTTTGAAGTTAAGGAATGTTTGAGAAACCTTCAAAATTTTTGCAAGTCTCATACTCGAAACGAATAACTGGAATGGCCTAGGGGAAAAGCACACACACCATTGTAATCGGGCGAGTTTCTGCTTTCAGATGCAACAGGAATTTCTCGAGTTCGTCAATCCGTTCGCGAGATATGGGAGTTTGAAGTTAAGGAATGGTTGAGAACCCATCAAAATTTTCGCAAGTCTGATACTCGAAACCAATAACTACAATGGTCTAGGTCGAAAATACGCATACCATTGTAATTGGGCGAGCTCCTACTTTCAGATGCAAGAGGAATTTCTCGAGTTCGTCAATCCGTTCGCGAGATATGGGAGTTTGAAGTTAAGGAATGGTTGAGAAACCATCAAAATTTTCGCAAGTCTGATACTCGAAACCAATAACAACAAAAGCCTAGGGGAAAAATACACATACCGTTGTAATCGGGCGAGTTTCTGCTTTCAGATGCAAGAGGAATTTCTCGAGTTCGTCAATCCGTTCGCGTGATATGGTAGTTTGAAGTTAAGGAATGGTTGAGAAACCATCAAAATTTTCGCATTTCTGATACTCGAAACCAATAACTGGAATGGCCTAGGGGATAAGAACACAAACCATTGTAATCGGGCGACTTTATACTTTCAGATGCAACAGGAATATCTCGAGTTCGTCAATCCGTTCGCGAGATATGGGAGATTGAAGTTAAGGAATGGTTGAGAAACCTTCAAAATTTTCGGAATCTGATACTCGAAACCAATAACTACTATGGTCTAGGGCAAAAATACACATACCGTTGTAATCGGGCGAGCTTCTGCTTTCAGATGTAACAGGAATTTCTCGTGTTCGTCAATCCTTTCGCGACATATGCGAGTTTGAAATTGAGGAGTGGTTGAGAAACCATCAAAATTTTCGCAAGTCTGATACTCAAAACCAATAACTGGAATGGCCTAGGGGACAAGCACACAAACCATTGTAATCGGGCGAGTTTCTGCTCTCAGATGCAACAGAAATTCCTAGAGTTCGTCAATCCGTTCGCGAGATATGCGAGTTTGAAATTGGGGAATGGTTGAGAAACCATCAAAATTTTCGCAAGTCTGATACTCGAAACCAATAACTGGAATGGCCTAGGGGAAAAGTACACACATCATTGTAATCGGGCAAGTTTCTACTTTCAGATGCAACAGGAATTTCTCGAGTTCGTCAATCCGTTCGCGAGATATGGAAGTTTGAAGTTAAGGAATGGTTGAAAAACCATCAAAGTTTTCTCAAGTCTGATACGCGAAAGCAATAACTACTATGGTCTAGAGCAAAAATACACATACCGTTGTAATCGGGCGAGTTTCAACTTTCAGATGCAACACGAATTTCTGGAGTTCTTCAACCGCTCCGCGAGATATGGGAGTTTGAAGTTAAGGAATGGTAGAGAGACCATTAAAATTTTCGCAAGTCTGATACTCGATACCAATAACTGGAATGGCCTAGGGGAAAAGTACACACACCATTGTAATCGGGCGAGTTTCTGCCTTGAGATGCAATAGGAATTTCTCGAGTTCGTCAATCCGTTCGCGAGATATGGGAGTTTGAAGTTAAGGAATGGTTGAGAAACAATCAAAAATTTCGCAAGTCTGATACACGAAACCAGTAACCGGAATGGCCTATGGGAATAGTACACACACCATTGTAATCGGGCGAGTTTCTACTTCCAGATGCAACCGGAATTTCTCGAGTTCGTCAATCCGTTCGCGAGATATGGGAGTTTGTAGTTAAGGAATGGTTGAGAAACCATCAAAATTTTCCAATGTCTTATACTCGATACCAATAACTAGAATGGCCTAGGGCAAAAATGCACATACCGTTGTAATCGGGCGAGTTTCTGCTTTCAGATGCAACAGGAATTTCTCAATTTCGTCAATCCGTTCGCGAGATATGGGAGTTTGAAGTTAAGGAATGGTTGAGAAACCATCAAAATTTTCCAATGTCTTATACTCGATACCAACAACAAGTATGGCCTAGGGCAAAAATGCACATACCGTTGTAATCGGGCGAGTTTCTGCTTTCAAATGCAACAGGAATTTCTCAAGTTCGTCAATCCGTTCGCGAGATATGGGAGTTTGAAGTTAAGGAATGGTTGAGAAACCATCAAAATTTTCCAATGTCTTATACTCGATACCAATAACTAGTATGGCCTAGGGCAAAAATGCACATACCGTTGTAATCGGGCGAGTTTCTGCTTTAGAGGCAACAGGAATTTCTCGAGTTCGTCAATCCGTTCGCGAGATATGGGAGTTTGAAGTAAAGGAATGGTTGAGAAACCATCAAAATTTTCGCAAGTCTGATACTCGAAACCAATAACTGGAATGGCCTAGGGGAAAAGTACACACACCATTGTAATCGGGCAAGTTTCTACTTTCTGATACAACAGGAATTTCTCGAGTTCGTCAATCCGTTCGCGAGATATGGGAGCTTGAAGTTAAGGAATGGTTGAGAAACCATCAAAATTTTCGCAAGTCTGATACTCGAAACCAATAACTACCATGGTCTAGGGCGAAAATACGCATACCGTTGTAATTGGGCGAGCTTCTACTTTCAGATGCAACCGGAATTTCTCGAGTTCGTCAATCCGTTCGCGAGATATGGGAGTTTCAAGTTAAGGAATGGTTGAGAAAGCATCAATATCTTCGCAAGTCTGATACTCGAAACCAATAACTACAAAGCCCTAGAGGAAAAATACACATACCGTTGTAATAGGGCGAGTTTCTACTTTCAGATGCAACAGGAATTTCTCGTGTTCGTCAATCCGTTCGCGAGATATGGGAGTTTGGAGTTAAGAGACGGTTGAGAAACCATCAAAATTTTCGCAATTCTTATGCTAGAAACGAATAACTGGAATGGCCCAGGGGGAAAGAACACATACCGTTGCAATCGGGCGAGTTTCTACTTTCAGATGCAACAGGAATTTCTCGAGTTCGTCAATCCGTTCGCTAGATATGGGAGTTTGAAGTTAAGGAATGGTTGAGAAACCATCAAAATTTTCGCAAGTCTGATACTCGAAACCAATAACAACAAAAGCCTAGGGGAAAAATACACATACCGTTGTAATCGGGCGAGTTTCTGCTTTCAGATGCAAGAGGAATTTCTCGAGGTCGTCAATCCGTTCGCGTGATATGGTAGTTTGAATTTAAGGAATGGTTGAGAAACCATCAAAATTTTCGTATTTCTGATACTCGAAACCAATGACTGGAATGGCCTAGGGGATAAGAACACAAACCATTGTAATCGGGCGAGTTTCCACTTTCAGATGCAACAGGAATTCCTAGAGTTCGTCAATCCGCTCGCGAGATATGGGAGTTTGAAGTTAAGGAATGGTTGAGAACCCATCAAAATTTTCGCAAGTCTGATACTCGAAACCAATAACTACAATGGTCTAGGTCGAAAATACGCATACCATTCTAATTGGGCGAGCTCCTACTTTCAGATGCAAGAGGAATTTCTCGAGCTCGTCAATCCGTTCGCGAGATATGGGAGTTTGAAGTTAAGGAATGGTTGAGAAACCATCAAAATTTTCGCAAGTCTGATACTCGAAACCAATAACTGGAATGGCCTAGGGGACAAGCACACACACCATTGTAATCGGGCGAGTTTCTGCTCTCAGATGCAACAGGAATTCCTAGAGTTCGTCAATCCGTTCGCGAGATATGCGAGTTTGAAATTGGGGAATGGTTGAGAAACCATCAAAATTTTCGCAAGTCTGATACTCGAAACCAATAACTGGAATGGCCTAGGGGATAAGAACACAAACCATTGTAATCGGGCGAGTTTCTACTTTCAGATGCAACAGGAATTCCTCGAGTTCGTGAATCTGTTCGCGAGATATGGGAGTTTGAAGTTAAGGAATGGTTGAGAAACCATCAAAATTTTCGCAAGTCTGATACTCGAAACCAATCACTGAAATGGCCTAGGGGAAAAGTACTCACACCATTGTAATCGGGCGACTTTCTACTTTCAGATGCAACAGGAATGTCTCGAGTTCGTCAATCCGTTCGCGAGATATGGGAGCTTGAAGTTAAGGAATGGTTGAGAAACCTTCAAAATTTGCGGAATCTGATACTCGAAACCAATAACTACTATGGTCTAGGGCAAAAATACACATACCGTTGTAATCGGGCGAGCTTCTGCTTTCAGATGTAACAGGAATTTCTCGTGTTCGTCAATCCTTTCGCGACATATGCGAGTTTGAAGTTGAGGAGTGGTTGAGAAACCATCAAAATTTTCGCAAGTCTGATACTCAAAACCAATAACTACAATGGCCTAGGGGAAAAATTCAAATACCGTTGTAATCGGACGAGTTTCCACTTTCAGATGCAATACGAATTTCTCGAGTTCGTCAATCCGCTCGCGAGATATGGGAGTTTGAAGTTAAGGAATGGTTGAGAACCCATCAAAATTTTCGCAAGTCTGATACTCGAAACCAATAACTACAATGGTCTAGGTCGAAAATACGCATACCATTCTAATTGGGCGAGCTCCTACTTTCAGATGCAAGAGGAATTTCTCGAGTTCGTCAATCCGTTCGCGAGATATGGGAGTTTGAAGTTAAGGAATGGTTGAGAAACCTTCAAAATTTTCGGAATCTGATACTCGAAACCAATAACTACTATGGTCTAGGGCAAAAATACACATACCGTTGTAATCGGGCGAGCTTCTGCTTTCAGATGTAACAGGAATTTCTCGTGTTCGTCAATCCTTTCGCGACATATGCGAGTTTGAAATTGAGGAGTGGTTGAGAAACCATCAAAATTTTCGCAAGTCTGATACTCAAAACCAATAACTGGAATGGCCTAGGGGACAAGCACACAAACCATTGTAATCGGGCGAGTTTCTGCTCTCAGATGCAACAGAAATTCCTAGAGTTCGTCAATCCGTTCGCGAGATATGCGAGTTTGAAATTGGGGAATGGTTGAGAAACCATCAAAATTTTCGCAAGTCTGATACTCGAAACCAATAACTGGAATGGCCTAGGGGAAAAGTACACACATCATTGTAATCGGGCAAGTTTCTACTTTCAGATGCAACAGGAATTTCTCGAGTTCGTCAATCCGTTCGCGAGATATGGAAGTTTGAAGTTAAGGAATGGTTGAAAAACCATCAAAGTTTTCTCAAGTCTGATACGCGAAAGCAATAACTACTATGGTCTAGAGCAAAAATACACATACCGTTGTAATCGGGCGAGTTTCAACTTTCAGATGCAACACGAATTTCTGGAGTTCTTCAACCGCTCCGCGAGATATGGGAGTTTGAAGTTAAGGAATGGTAGAGAGACCATTAAAATTTTCGCAAGTCTGATACTCGATACCAATAACTGGAATGGCCTAGGGGAAAAGTACACACACCATTGTAATCGGGCGAGTTTCTGCCTTGAGATGCAATAGGAATTTCTCGAGTTCGTCAATCCGTTCGCGAGATATGGGAGTTTGAAGTTAAGGAATGGTTGAGAAACAATCAAAAATTTCGCAAGTCTGATACACGAAACCAGTAACCGGAATGGCCTATGGGAAAAGTACACACACCATTGTAATCGGGCGAGTTTCTACTTCCAGATGCAACCGGAATTTCTCGAGTTCGTCAATCCGTTCGCGAGATATGGGAGTTTGTAGTTAAGGAATGGTTGAGAAACCATCAAAATTTTCCAATGTCTTATACTCGATACCAATAACTAGAATGGCCTAGGGCAAAAATGCACATACCGTTGTAATCGGGCGAGTTTCTGCTTTCAGATGCAACAGGAATTTCTCAATTTCGTCAATCCGTTCGCGAGATATGGGAGTTTGAAGTTAAGGAATGGTTGAGAAACCATCAAAATTTTCCAATGTCTTATACTCGATACCAACAACAAGTATGGCCTAGGGCAAAAATGCACATACCGTTGTAATCGGGCGAGTTTCTGCTTTCAAATGCAACAGGAATTTCTCAAGTTCGTCAATCCGTTCGCGAGATATGGGAGTTTGAAGTTAAGGAATGGTTGAGAAACCATCAAAATTTTCCAATGTCTTATACTCGATACCAATAACTAGTATGGCCTAGGGCAAAAATGCACATACCGTTGTAATCGGGCGAGTTTCTGCTTTAGAGGCAACAGGAATTTCTCGAGTTCGTCAATCCGTTCGCGAGATATGGGAGTTTGAAGTAAAGGAATGGTTGAGAAACCATCAAAATTTTCGCAAGTCTGATACTCGAAACCAATAACTGGAATGGCCTAGGGGAAAAGTACACACACCATTGTAATCGGGCAAGTTTCTACTTTCTGATACAACAGGAATTTCTCGAGTTCGTCAATCCGTTCGCGAGATATGGGAGCTTGAAGTTAAGGAATGGTTGAGAAACCATCAAAATTTTCGCAAGTCTGATACTCGAAACCAATAACTACCATGGTCTAGGGCGAAAATACGCATACCGTTGTAATTGGGCGAGCTTCTACTTTCAGATGCAACCGGAATTTCTCGAGTTCGTCAATCCGTTCGCGAGATATGGGAGTTTCAAGTTAAGGAATGGTTGAGAAAGCATCAATATCTTCGCAAGTCTGATACTCGAAACCAATAACTACAAAGCCCTAGAGGAAAAATACACATACCGTTGTAATAGGGCGAGTTTCTACTTTCAGATGCAACAGGAATTTCTCGTGTTCGTCAATCCGTTCGCGAGATATGGGAGTTTGGAGTTAAGAGACGGTTGAGAAACCATCAAAATTTTCGCAATTCTTATGCTAGAAACGAATAACTGGAATGGCCCAGGGGGAAAGAACACATACCGTTGCAATCGGGCGAGTTTCTACTTTCAGATGCAACAGGAATTTCTCGAGTTCGTCAATCCGTTCGCTAGATATGGGAGTTTGAAGTTAAGGAATGGTTGAGAAACCATCAAAATTTTCGCAAGTCTGATACTCGAAACCAATAACAACAAAAGCCTAGGGGAAAAATACACATACCGTTGTAATCGGGCGAGTTTCTGCTTTCAGATGCAAGAGGAATTTCTCGAGGTCGTCAATCCGTTCGCGTGATATGGTAGTTTGAATTTAAGGAATGGTTGAGAAACCATCAAAATTTTCGTATTTCTGATACTCGAAACCAATGACTGGAATGGCCTAGGGGATAAGAACACAAACCATTGTAATCGGGCGAGTTTCCACTTTCAGATGCAACAGGAATTCCTAGAGTTCGTCAATCCGCTCGCGAGATATGGGAGTTTGAAGTTAAGGAATGGTTGAGAACCCATCAAAATTTTCGCAAGTCTGATACTCGAAACCAATAACTACAATGGTCTAGGTCGAAAATACGCATACCATTCTAATTGGGCGAGCTCCTACTTTCAGATGCAAGAGGAATTTCTCGAGCTCGTCAATCCGTTCGCGAGATATGGGAGTTTGAAGTTAAGGAATGGTTGAGAAACCATCAAAATTTTCGCAAGTCTGATACTCGAAACCAATAACTGGAATGGCCTAGGGGACAAGCACACACACCATTGTAATCGGGCGAGTTTCTGCTCTCAGATGCAACAGGAATTCCTAGAGTTCGTCAATCCGTTCGCGAGATATGCGAGTTTGAAATTGGGGAATGGTTGAGAAACCATCAAAATTTTCGCAAGTCTGATACTCGAAACCAATAACTGGAATGGCCTAGGGGATAAGAACACAAACCATTGTAATCGGGCGAGTTTCTACTTTCAGATGCAACAGGAATTCCTCGAGTTCGTGAATCTGTTCGCGAGATATGGGAGTTTGAAGTTAAGGAATGGTTGAGAAACCATCAAAATTTTCGCAAGTCTGATACTCGAAACCAATCACTGAAATGGCCTAGGGGAAAAGTACTCACACCATTGTAATCGGGCGACTTTCTACTTTCAGATGCAACAGGAATGTCTCGAGTTCGTCAATCCGTTCGCGAGATATGGGAGCTTGAAGTTAAGGAATGGTTGAGAAACCTTCAAAATTTGCGGAATCTGATACTCGAAACCAATAACTACTATGGTCTAGGGCAAAAATACACATACCGTTGTAATCGGGCGAGCTTCTGCTTTCAGATGTAACAGGAATTTCTCGTGTTCGTCAATCCTTTCGCGACATATGCGAGTTTGAAGTTGAGGAGTGGTTGAGAAACCATCAAAATTTTCGCAAGTCTGATACTCAAAACCAATAACTACAATGGCCTAGGGGAAAAATTCAATTACCGTTGTAATCGGACGAGTTTCCACTTTCAGATGCAATACGAATTTCTCGAGTTCGTCAATCCGCTCGCGAGATATGGGAGTTTGAAGTTAAGGAATGGTTGAGAACCCATCAAAATTTTCGCAAGTCTGATACTCGAAACCAATAACTACAATGGTCTAGGTCGAAAATACGCATACCATTCTAATTGGGCGAGCTCCTACTTTCAGATGCAAGAGGAATTTCTCGAGTTCGTCAATCCGTTCGCGAGATATGGGAGTTTGAAGTTAAGGAATGGTTGAGAAACCATCAAAATTTTCGCAAGTCTGATTCTCGAAACCAATAACTACCATGGTCTAGGGCGAAAATACGCATACCGTTGTAATTGGGCGAGCTTCTACTTTCAGATGCAACCGGAATTTCTCGAGTTCGTGAATCCGCTCGCGAGATATGGGAGTTTCAAGTTAAGGAATGGTTGAGAAAGCATAAAAATCTTCGCAAGTCTGATACTCGAAACCAATAACTACAAAGCCCTAGAGGAAAAATACACATACCGTTGTATAGGGCGAGTTTCTACTTTCAGATGCAACAGGAATTTCTCGTGTTCGTCAATCCGTTCGCGAGATATGGGAGTTTGGAGTTAAGAGACGGTTGAGAAACCATCAAAATTTTCGCAATTCTTATGCTAGAAACGAATAACTGGAATGGCCCAGGGGGAAAGAACACATACCGTTGCAATCGGGCGAGTTTCTACTTTCAGATGCAACAGGAATTTCTCGAGTTCGTCAATCCGTTCGCGAGATATGGGAGTTTGAAGTTAAGGAATGGTTGAGAAACCATCAAAATTTTCGCAAGTCTGATACTCGAAACCAAT
This sequence comes from Ptiloglossa arizonensis, assembly GCF_051014685.1. NCBI lineage: Eukaryota > Metazoa > Arthropoda > Insecta > Hymenoptera > Colletidae > Ptiloglossa > Ptiloglossa arizonensis. Next base: position 541,505 of record NW_027478628.1, read on the forward strand.
AACAACAAAAGCCTAGGGGAAAAATACACATACCGTTGTAATCGGGCGAGTTTCTGCTTTCAGATGCAAGAGGAATTTCTCGAGGTCGTCAATCCGTTCGCGTGATATGGTAGTTTGAAGTTAAGGAATGGTTGAGAAACCATCAAAATTTTCGCATTTCTGATACTCGAAACCAATAACTGGAGTGGCCTAGGGGATAAGAACACAAACCATTGTAATCGGGCGAGTTTCCACTTTCAGATGCAACAGGAATTCCTAGAGTTCGTCAATCCGCTCGCGAGATATGGGAGTTTGAAGTTAAGGAATGGTTGAGAACCCATCAAAATTTTCGCAAGTCTGATACTCGAAACCAATAACTACAATGGTCTAGGTCGAAAATACGCATACCATTCTAATTGGGCGAGCTCCTACTTTCAGATGCAAGAGGAATTTCTCGAGTTCGTCAATCCGTTCGCGAGATATGGGAGTTTGAAGTTAAGGAATGGTTGAGAAACCATCAAAATTTTCGCAAGTCTGATACTCGAAACCAATAACTGGAATGGCCTAGGGGACAAGCACACACACCATTGTAATCGGGCGAGTTTCTGCTCTCAGATGCAACAGGAATTCCTAGAGTTCGTCAATCCGTTCGCGAGATATGCGAGTTTGAAATTGGGGAATGGTTGAGAAACCATCAAAATTTTCGCAAGTCTGATACTCGAAACCAATAATTGGAATGGCCTATGGGAAAAGTACACACATCATTGTAATCGGGCAAGTTTCTACTTTCAGATGCAACAGGAATTTCTCGAGTTCGTCAATCCGTTCGCGAGATATGGGAGTTTGAAGTTAAGGAATGGTTGAAAAACCATCAAAGTTTTCTCAAGTCTGATACGCGAAAGCAATAACTACTATGGTCTAGAGCAAAAATACACATACCGTTGTAATCGGGCGAGTTTCAACTTTCAGATGCAACACGAATTTCTCGAGTTCGTGAATCCGTTCGCGAGATATGGGAGTTTGAAGTTAAGAAATGGTTGAGAAACCATCAAAATTTTCGCATGTCTTATACTCGAAACCAATAACTACTATGGCCTAGGGCAAGAATACACATACCATTGTAAACGGGCGAGTTTCTGCTTTCAGACGCAACAGGAATTTCTCGAGTTCGTCAAACCGTTCGCGAGATATGGGAGTTTGAAGTTATGGAATGGTTGAGAAACCATCAAAATTTTCGCAAGTCTGATACTCGAAACCAATAACTACTATGGCCTAGGGCAAAAATACAAATACTGTTGTAATCGGGCGAGTTTCTACTTGCAGATGCAACAGGAATTTCTCGAGTCCGTCAATCCGTTCGCGAGATATGGGAGTTTGAAGTCATGGAACTGTTGTGAAACCACCAAAACTTTCGCTGCTCTGATACTCGAAACCGATAACTGGAATGGCCAAGGGGAGAAATACACATACGGTTGTAATCGGGCGAGTTTCTACTTTCAGTTACAACAGGAATTTCTCGAGTTCGTCAATCCGTTCGCGAGATATGGGAGTTTGAAGTCATGGAACTGTTGTGAAACCATCAAAATTTTCGCAAGTGTGATACTCGAAACCAATAACTGGAATGCCCTAGGGGAAAAGTACACACACCGTTGTAATCGGGCGAGTTTCTACTTTCAGATGCAACAGGAATTTCTCGAATTCGGCAATCCGTTCGCGAGATATGGGAGTTTGAATTTAAGGAATGGTTGCGAGTCCATTAAAATTTTCGCAAGTCTGTTACTCGAAACCAATAACTGGAATGGCATAGGGGAGAAGTACACACACCATTGTAATCGGGCGAGTTTCTGCTTTCTGATGCAACAGGAATTTCTCGAGTTCGTCAATCCGTTCGCGATATATGGGAGTTTGAAGTTAAGGAATGGTTGAGAAACCATCAAAATTTTCACATGTCTTATACTCGAAACCAATAACTACTATGGCCTAGGGCAAAAATACACATACCGTTGTAAACGGTCGAGTGTCTGCGTTCAGATGCAACAGGAATTTCTCGAGTTCGTCAATCCGTTCGCGAGATATGGGAGTTTGAGGTTAAGGAATGGTTGAGATACCATCAAAATTTTCGCAAGTTTGATACTCGAAACCAATAACTACTATGGCCTAGGGCAAAAATACACATACCGTTGTAATCTGGCGATTTTCTACTTTCAGATGCAACAGGAATTTCTCGAGTCCTTCAATCCGTTCGCGAGATATGGTAGTTTGAAGTTAAGGAATGGTTGAGAATCCATCAGAATTTTCGCAAGTCTGGTACTCAACACCAATAACTACAATGGCCTAGGGGAAAAATGCACATATCGTTCTAATCGGGAGAGTTTCTGCTTTCAGACGCAACAGAAATTTTTCGAATTCGTCTATCCGTTCGCAAAATATCGGATTTTGGAGTTAAGAGATGGTTGAGCAACCATCCAAATTTTCGCCGGTCAGATACTCGAAATCAATAACTACAATGGCCTAGGGGAAAAGTACACACACCATTGTAATCAGGCGAGTTTCTACTTTCAGATGCAACAGGATTTTCTCGATTTCGTCTATCCGTTCGCGAGATACGGGAGTTTGAAGTTAAGGAATGGTTGAGAAACCATCAAAATTTTCGCAATTCTGGTACTCGAAACCAATAACTGGAATGGCCTAGGGGAAAAATACACACAGCATTGTAATCGGTCGAATTTCTACTTTCAGATGCAACAGGAATTTCTCGAGTTTGTCTATCCGTTCGCGAGACATGGGAGTTCGAAGTTATGGAATGGTTGAGAAACCATCAAAATTTTCTCAAGTCTGATACTCGAAACCAATAACTACAATAGCCTAGGGGAAAAATACACATACCGTTGTAATCGGGAGAGTTTCTACTTTCAGATGCAATAGAAATTTCTCGATTTCCTTAGTCCGTTCGCGAGATATAGGAGTTTGAAGTGGAGGAATGGTTGAGAAACCTTCCAAATTTGGCAAGTCTGATACTCGAAACCAATAACTACAATGGCCTAGGGGAAAAATGCACATACCGTTCTAATCGGGAGGGTTTCTGCTTTCAGTCGCAACAGAAATTTTTCGAATTCGTCAATCCGTTCGCGAAATATCGAAGTTTGGAGTTAAGAGATGGTTGAGAAACCACCAAAATTTTCGCAAGTCTGATACTCGAAACCAATAACTACTATGGCCTAGGGCAAAAATACACATACCGTTGTAATCGGGCGAGTTTCTGCTTTCAGATGCAACAGGAATTTCTCGAGTTCGTCAATCCGTTCGCGAGACATGGGAGTTTGAAGTTAAGGAATGGTTGAGAAACCATCAAAATTTTCACATGTCTTATACTCGAAACCAATAACTACTATGGCCTAGGGCAAAAATACACATACCGTTGTAAACGGTCGAGTGTCTGCGTTCAGATGCAACAGGAATTTCTCGAGTTCGTCAATCCGTTCGCGAGATATGGGAGTTTGAGGTTAAGGAATGGTTGAGATACCATCAAAATTTTCGCAAGTTTGATACTCGAAACCAATAACTACTATGGCCTAGGGCAAAAATACACATACCGTTGTAATCTGGCGATTTTCTACTTTCAGATGCAACAGGAATTTCTCGAGTCCTTCAATCCGTTCGCGAGATATGGTAGTTTGAAGTTAAGGAATGGTTGAGAATCCATCAGAATTTTCGCAAGTCTGGTACTCAACACCAATAACTACAATGGCCTAGGGGAAAAATGCACATATCGTTCTAATCGGGAGAGTTTCTGCTTTCAGACGCAACAGAAATTTTTCGAATTCGTCTATCCGTTCGCAAAATATCGGATTTTGGAGTTAAGAGATGGTTGAGCAACCATCCAAATTTTCGCCGGTCAGATACTCGAAATCAATAACTACAATGGCCTAGGGGAAAAGTACACACACCATTGTAATCAGGCGAGTTTCTACTTTCAGATGCAACAGGATTTTCTCGATTTCGTCTATCCGTTCGCGAGATACGGGAGTTTGAAGTTAAGGAATGGTTGAGAAACCATCAAAATTTTCGCAATTCTGGTACTCGAAACCAATAACTGGAATGGCCTAGGGGAAAAATACACACAGCATTGTAATCGGTCGAATTTCTACTTTCAGATGCAACAGGAATTTCTCGAGTTTGTCTATCCGTTCGCGAGACATGGGAGTTCGAAGTTATGGAATGGTTGAGAAACCATCAAAATTTTCTCAAGTCTGATACTCGAAACCAATAACTACAATAGCCTAGGGGAAAAATACACATACCGTTGTAATCGGGAGAGTTTCTACTTTCAGATGCAATAGAAATTTCTCGATTTCCTTAGTCCGTTCGCGAGATATAGGAGTTTGAAGTGGAGGAATGGTTGAGAAACCTTCCAAATTTGGCAAGTCTGATACTCGAAACCAATAACTACAATGGCCTAGGGGAAAAATGCACATACCGTTCTAATCGGGAGGGTTTCTGCTTTCAGTCGCAACAGAAATTTTTCGAATTCGTCAATCCGTTCGCGAAATATCGAAGTTTGGAGTTAAGAGATGGTTGAGAAACCACCAAAATTTTCGCAAGTCTGATACTCGAAACCAATAACTACTATGGCCTAGGGCAAAAATACACATACCGTTGTAATCGGGCGAGTTTCTGCTTTCAGATGCAACAGGAATTTCTCGAGTTCGTCAATCCGTTCGCGAGACATGGGAGTTTGAAGTTAAGGAATGGTTGAGAAACCATCAAAATTTTGGCAAGTCTGATACTCGAAACCAATAACTACAAAGGCCTAGGGGAAAAATACACCTACCGTTGTCATCGGCCGAGTTTCTACTTTCACATGTAACAGGAATTTCCCGAGTTCGTCATTCCGTTCGCGAGATATGGGAGTTTGAAGTTAAGGAATGGTTGAGGAGCCATCAAAATTCTCGCAAGTCTGATACTTGAAACCAATAACTCCTATGGCCTAGGGCTAAAATGCACATACCGTTGTAATCGGGCGAGTTTCTGCTTTCAGATGCAATAGGAAATTCTCGAGTTCGGCAATCCGTTCGCGAGATATGGAAGTGTGAAGTTACGGAATGGTTGAGATACCATCAAAATTTTCGCTGGTCTGATACACGAAACGAATAACTGGAATGGCCTAGGGGAAAAGTACACATACCATTGTAATCGGGCGAGTTTCTACTTTCAGATGCAACAGGAATTTCTCGAGTCCATCAATCCGTTCGCGAGATATGGGAGTTTGAAGTTAAGGAATGGTTGAGGACCCATCAAAATTCTCGCAAGTCTGATACTTGAAACCAATAACTCCTATGGCCTAGGGCTAAAATGCACATACCGTTGTAATCGGGCGAGTTTCTGCTTTCAGATGCAATAGGAAATTCTCGAGTTCGTCAATCCGTTCGCGAGATATGGAAGTGTGAAGTTACGGAATGGTTGAGAAACCATCAAAATTTTCGCAAGTCTGATACTCGAAACCAATTACGGGAATGGCCTAGGGGAAATGTACACACACCATTGTAATCGGGCGAGTTTCTACTTTCAGATGCAACAGGAATTTCACGAGTTCGTCAATCCGTTCGCTAGATATGGGAGTTTGAAGTTAAGGAATGGATGAGGAACGATCAAAATTTCCGCAATTCTGATGCTAGAAACGAATAACTGGAATGGCCTAGGGGAAAAGTACACACACCATTGTAATCGGGCGAGTTTCTACTCTCAGATGCATCAGGAATTTCTCGAGTTCGTCAATCCGTTCGCGAGAAATGGGAGTTTGAAGTTAAGGAATGATTGAGAATCTATCAAAATTTTCGCAAGTCTGATACTCGAAACCAATAACTACAAAGGCCTACGGGAAAAATACACATACCTTTGTAATGGGACGAGCTTCCACTCTCAGATGCAACAGGAATTTCTCGAGTTCGTCAATCCGTTCGCGATATATGGGAGTTTGAAGGTAAGGAATGGTTGTGAAAGCATCAAAATTTTCGCTGGTCTGATACTCGAAACCAATAACTGGAATGGCCTAGCGGAAAAGTACACACACCATTTTAATCGGGCGTGTTTCTACTTTCAGATGCAACAGGAATTTCTCGAGTTCGTCAACGCGTTCGCGAGATATGGGAGATTGAAGTTACGGAATGGTTGAGAAACCATCAAAATTTTCGCAAGTCTGATACTCGAAACCAATAACGGGAATGGCCTAGGGGAAAAGTACACACACCATTGTAATCGGGCGAGTTTCTACTTTCAGATGCAACAGGAATTTCTCGAGTTCGTCGATCCGTTCGCGAGATATGGGAGTTTGAAGTTAAGGAATGGATGAGAAACCATCAAAATTTTGGCAAGTCTGATACTCGAAACCAATAACTACAAAGGCCTAGGGGAAAAACACACATATCTTTGTAATCGAGCGAATTTCTACTTTCACATGTAACAGGAATTTCTCGAGTTCGTCAATCGGTTCGCGAGATATGTGTCTTTGAATTTAAGGAATGGTTGAGAAACCAGCAAAATTTTCGCTGGTATGATACTCGAAACCAATAACTACAAAGGCCTAGGGGAAAAATACACATACGTTGTAATCGGGCGAGTTTCTACTTTCACATGCAACAGGAATTACTCGAGTTCGTCAACCCGTTCGCGAGATATGGGAGTTTGAAGTTAAGGAATGGTTGAGAAACCATCAAAATTTTTGCAAGTCTGATACTCGAAACCAATAACTACAATGGCCTAGGGGCAAAATACACATACCGTTGTAATTGGGAGAGTTTCTACTTTCAGATGCAACAGAAATTATTCGGATTCGTCAATCCATTCGCGAAATGTCGGAGTTGGGAGTTAAGAGATGGTTAAGAAACCATCAAAACTTTCGCAAGTCTGATATTCGATAACAATAACTGGAATGGTCTAGGGGAAAAGTAAACACACCATTGTAATCGGGCGAGTTTCTGCTTTCAGATGCAACAGAAATTTCTCGAGTTCGTCAAACTGTTCGCGAGATATGGGAGTTTGAAGATAAGGAATGCTTGAGAAACCATCAAAATTTTCGAAATTCTGATATTCGAAACCAATAACTACAAAGGCCTAGGGGAAAAATACACCTACCGTTGTAATCGGGCGAGTTTCTACTTTCAGATGCAACAGGAATTTCTCGAGTCCATCAATCCGTTCGCGAGATATGGGAGTTTGAAGTTAAGGAATGGTTGAGGACCCATCAAAATTCTCGCAAGTCTGATACTTGAAACCAATAACTCCTATGGCCTAGGGCTAAAATGCACATACCGTTGTAATCGGGCGAGTTTCTGCTTTCAGATGCAATAGGAAATTCTCGAGTTCGTCAATCTGTTCGCGAGATATGGAAGTGTGAAGTTACGGAATGGTTGAGAAACCATCAAAATTTTCGCAAGTCTGATACTCGAAACCAATTACGGGAATGGCCTAGGGGAAAAGTACACACACCATTGTAATCGGGCGAGTTTCTACTTTCAGATGCAACAGGAATTTCACGAGTTCGTCAATCCGTTCGCTAGATATGGGAGTTTGAAGTTAAGGAATGGATGAGGAACGATCAAAATTTCCGCAATTCTGATGCTAGAAACGAATAACTGGAATGGCCTAGGGGAAAAGTACACACACCATTGTAATCGGGCGAGTTTCTACTCTCAGATGCATCAGGAATTTCTCGAGTTCGTCAATCCGTTCGCGAGAAATGGGAGTTTGAAGTTAAGGAATGATTGAGAATCTATCAAAATTTTCGCAAGTCTGATACTCGAAACCAATAACTACAAAGGCCTACGGGAAAAATACACATACCTTTGTAATGGGACGAGCTTCCACTCTCAGATGCAACAGGAATTTCTCGAGTTCGTCAATCCGTTCGCGATATATGGGAGTTTGAAGGTAAGGAATGGTTGTGAAAGCATCAAAATTTTCGCTGGTCTGATACTCGAAACCAATAACTGGAATGGCCTAGCGGAAAAGTACACACACCATTTTAATCGGGCGTGTTTCTACTTTCAGATGCAACAGGAATTTCTCGAGTTCGTCAACGCGTTCGCGAGATATGGGAGATTGAAGTTACGGAATGGTTGAGAAACCATCAAAATTTTCGCAAGTCTGATACTCGAAACCAATAACGGGAATGGCCTAGGGGAAAAGTACACACACCATTGTAATCGGGCGAGTTTCTACTTTCAGATGCAACAGGAATTTCTCGAGTTCGTCGATCCGTTCGCGAGATATGGGAGTTTGAAGTTAAGGAATGGATGAGAAACCATCAAAATTTTGGCAAGTCTGATACTCGAAACCAATAACTACAAAGGCCTAGGGGAAAAACACACATATCTTTGTAATCGAGCGAATTTCTACTTTCACATGTAACAGGAATTTCTCGAGTTCGTCAATCGGTTCGCGAGATATGTGTGTTTGAATTTAAGGAATGGTTGAGAAACCAGCAAAATTTTCGCTGGTATGATACTCGAAACCAATAACTACAAAGGCCTAGGGGAAAAATACACATACGTTGTAATCGGGCGAGTTTCTACTTTCACATGCAACAGGAATTACTCGAGTTCGTCAACCCGTTCGCGAGATATGGGAGTTTGAAGTTAAGGAATGGTTGAGAAACCATCAAAATTTTTGCAAGTCTGATACTCGAAACCAATAACTACAATGGCCTAGGGGCAAAATACACATACCGTTGTAATTGGGAGAGTTTCTACTTTCAGATGCAACAGAAATTATTCGGATTCGTCAATCCATTCGCGAAATGTCGGAGTTGGGAGTTAAGAGATGGTTAAGAAACCATCAAAACTTTCGCAAGTCTGATATTCGATAACAATAACTGGAATGGTCTAGGGGAAAAGTAAACACACCATTGTAATCGGGCGAGTTTCTGCTTTCAGATGCAACAGAAATTTCTCGAGTTCGTCAAACTGTTCGCGAGATATGGGAGTTTGAAGATAAGGAATGCTTGAGAAACCATCAAAATTTTCGAAATTCTGATATTCGAAACCAATAACTACAAAGGCCTAGGGGAAAAATACACCTACCGTTGTAATCGGGCGAGTTTCTACTTTCAGATGCAACAGGAATTTCTCGAGTCCATCAATCCGTTCGCGAGATATGGGAGTTTGAAGTTAAGGAATGGTTGAGGACCCATCAAAATTCTCGCAAGTCTGATACTTGAAACCAATAACTCCTATGGCCTAGGGCTAAAATGCACATACCGTTGTAATCGGGCGAGTTTCTGCTTTCAGATGCAATAGGAAATTCTCGAGTTCGTCAATCTGTTCGCGAGATATGGAAGTGTGAAGTTACGGAATGGTTGAGAAACCATCAAAATTTTCGCAAGTCTGATACTCGAAACCAATTACGGGAATGGCCTAGGGGAAAAGTACACACACCATTGTAATCGGGCGAGTTTCTACTTTCAGATGCAACAGGAATTTCACGAGTTCGTCAATCCGTTCGCTAGATATGGGAGTTTGAAGTTAAGGAATGGATGAGGAACGATCAAAATTTCCGCAATTCTGATGCTAGAAACGAATAACTGGAATGGCCTAGGGGAAAAGTACACACACCATTGTAATCGGGCGAGTTTCTACTCTCAGATGCATCAGGAATTTCTCGAGTTCGTCAATCCGTTCGCGAGAAATGGGAGTTTGAAGTTAAGGAATGATTGAGAATCTATCAAAATTTTCGCAAGTCTGATACTCGAAACCAATAACTACAAAGGCCTACGGGAAAAATACACATACCTTTGTAATGGGACGAGCTTCCACTCTCAGATGCAACAGGAATTTCTCGAGTTCGTCAATCCGTTCGCGATATATGGGAGTTTGAAGGTAAGGAATGGTTGTGAAAGCATCAAAATTTTCGCTGGTCTGATACTCGAAACCAATAACTGGAATGGCCTAGCGGAAAAGTACACACACCATTTTAATCGGGCGTGTTTCTACTTTCAGATGCAACAGGAATTTCTCGAGTTCGTCAACGCGTTCGCGAGATATGGGAGATTGAAGTTACGGAATGGTTGAGAAACCATCAAAATTTTCGCAAGTCTGATACTCGAAACCAATAACGGGAATGGCCTAGGGGAAAAGTACACACACCATTGTAATCGGGCGAGTTTCTACTTTCAGATGCAACAGGAATTTCTCGAGTTCGTCGATCCGTTCGCGAGATATGGGAGTTTGAAGTTAAGGAATGGATGAGAAACCATCAAAATTTTGGCAAGTCTGATACTCGAAACCAATAACTACAAAGGCCTAGGGGAAAAACACACATATCTTTGTAATCGAGCGAATTTCTACTTTCACATGTAACAGGAATTTCTCGAGTTCGTCAATCGGTTCGCGAGATATGTGTGTTTGAATTTAAGGAATGGTTGAGAAACCAGCAAAATTTTCGCTGGTATGATACTCGAAACCAATAACTACAAAGGCCTAGGGGAAAAATACACATACGTTGTAATCGGGCGAGTTTCTACTTTCACATGCAACAGGAATTACTCGAGTTCGTCAACCCGTTCGCGAGATATGGGAGTTTGAAGTTAAGGAATGGTTGAGAAACCATCAAAATTTTTGCAAGTCTGATACTCGAAACCAATAACTACAATGGCCTAGGGGCAAAATACACATACCGTTGTAATTGGGAGAGTTTCTACTTTCAGATGCAACAGAAATTATTCGGATTCGTCAATCCATTCGCGAAATGTCCGAGTTGGGAGTTAAGAGATGGTTAAGAAACCATCAAAACTTTCGCAAGTCTGATATTCGATAACAATAACTGGAATGGCCTAGGGGAAAAGTACACACAGCATTGTAATCGGGCGAGTTTCTACTTTCAGATGCAACAGGAATTTCTCGAGTTCGTCAATCCGTTCGCGAGATATGGGTGTTTGAAGTTAAGGAATGGTTGAGAAACCATCAAAATTTTCGCTGGTCTGATACTCAAAACCAATAACTGGAATGGCCTAGGGGAATAGTACACATACCATTGTAATCGGGCGAGTTTCTACTTTCAGATGCAACAGGAATTTCTCGAGTTCATCAATTCGTTCGCGAGATATGGGAGTTTGAAGTTAAGGAATGGTTGAGGAACCATCAAAATTTTCGCAAGTCTGATACTTGAAACCAATAACTCCTATGGCCTAGGGCAAAAATGCACATACCGTTGTAATCGGGCGAGTTTCTGCTTTCGGATGCAAAAGGAAATTCTCGAGTTCGTCAATCCGTTCGCGAGATATGGGAGTTTGAAGTTACGGAATGGTTGAGAAACCATCAAAATTTTCGCAAGTCTGATACTCGTAACTAATAACTACAAAGGCATAGGGGAAAAGTACACACACCATTGTAATCATGCGAGTTTCTACTTTCAGATGCAACAGAAATTTCTCGAGTACGTCAATCCGTTCGCGAGATGTGGGAGTTAGAAGTTGTGGAATGCTTGAGAAACCATCAAAATTTTCACAAGTATGATTCTCGAAACCAATAACTACTATGATCTAGGGCAAAAATACACATACCGTTGTAGTGGGGCGAGTTTCTACCTTCACATGCAACAAGAATTTCTCGAGTTCGGCAATCCGTTCGCGAGATATGGGAGTTTGAAGTTAAGGAATGGTTGTGAAACCATCAAAATTTTCGCTGGTCTGATACTCGAAAACAATAACTGGAATGACCTAGGGGAAAAGTACACACACCATTGTAATCGGGCGATTTTCTGCTTTCAGATGCAACAGGAATTTCTCGAGTTCGTCAATCCGTCCGCGAGATATGGGAGTTAGAAGTTATTGAATGCTTGAAAAACCATCAATATTTTCGCAAGTCTGATACTCGAAACCAATAACTACAAAGGCCTTGGGGAAAAATACACGTACCGTTGTAATCGGGCGAGTTTCTGCTTTCAGATGCAATAGGAAATTCTCGAGTTCGTCAATCGGTTCGCGAGATATGGGAGTTTGAAGTTAAGGAATGGTTGAGAAACCATCAAAATTTTCGCAAGTCTGATACTCGTAACCAATAACTACAAAGGCATAGGGGAAAAGTACACACACCATTGTAATCATGCGAGTTTCTACTTTCAGATGCAACAGAAATTTCTCGAGTCCGTCAATCCGTTCGCGAGATGTGGGAGTTAGAAGTTGTGGAATGCTTGAGAAACCATCAAAATTTTCGCAAGTCTGATACTCGAAACCAATAACTACTATGGCCTAGGGCAAAAATACACATTTCTTTGTAATCGGGCGAGATTCTACTTTCAGATGCAACAGGATTTTCTCGAGTGCGTCTGTCCGTTCGCGAGATATGGGAGTTTGAAGTTAAGGAATGGTTGAGAAACCATTTATATTTTCGCTGGTCTGATGCTCTAAACCAATAACTGGAATGGCCTAGGGGAAAAGTACACATATCATTGTAATCGGGCAAGTTTCTACTTTCAGATGCAACAGGAACTTCTCGAGTTCGCCAATCCGTTCGCGTGGTATCGGAGTTTGAAGTTAAGGAATGGTTGAGAAACCATCAAAATTTTCGTTGGTCTGATACTCGAAACCAATAACTACTCAGGCCTAGGGCAAAAATACACATACCGTTGTAATCGGAAGAGTATCTGGTTTCAGATGCAACAGGAATTTCTCGAGTTCGTCAATCCGTTCGCGAGATATGGGAGTTTGAAATTAAGGAACGGTTGAGAAACCATCAAAATTTTCGCAAGTCTGTTACTCGAAACCAATAACTACAAAGGCTTAGGGGAAAAATACACATACCGTTGTAGTCGGGGGGTTTCTTCTTCCAGATGCAACCGGAATTTCTCGTGTTCGTCAATCAGTTCGCGAGATATGGGAGTTTGAAATTAAGGAACGGTTGAGAAACCATCAAAATTTTCGCAAGTCTGATACTCTAAACCAATAACTACAAAGGCTTAGGGGAAAAATACACATACCTTTGTAATCGGGCGAGTTTCTACTTTCAGATGCAACAGGAATTTCTCGAGTTCGTCAATCCGTTCGCGAGATATGGGAGTTTGAAGCTAAGGAATGGTTGAGAAACCATCAATATTTTCGCTGGTCTGATTCTCGAAACCAATAACTGGAATGGCCTAGGGGAAAAGTACACACACCATTGTAATGGGGCGAGTTTCTACTTTCAGATGCAACAGGAATTCCTCGAGTTCGTCAATCCGTTCACGAGATATGGGAGTTTGAAGTTAAGGAATGCTTGAGAAACCATCAAAATTTTCGCAAGTGTGATACTCGAAACCAATAACTGGAACGGCCTAGGGGAAAAGTACACATACCTTTGTAATCGGGCCAGTTTCTACTTTCAAATGCAACAGGAATTTCTCGAGTTCGCCAATCTTTTCGCGAGGTATCGGAGTTTGAAGTTAAGGAATGGTTGAGAGACCATCACAATTTTCGGAAGTCTGATACTCGAAACCAATAACTACTATGGACTAGGGCAAAAATACACATACCTTTGTAATCGGGCAAGTTTCTACTTTCAGAGGCGACAGGAACTTCACGAGTTCGCCAATCCGTTCGCGAGGTATCGGTGTTTGAAGTTAAGGAATGGTTGAGAAACCATCAAAATGTTCGCAAGTCTGATACTCGAAACCAATAACTACAAAGGCCTAGGGGAAAAACACACACATCTTTGTAATCGGGCGAGATTCTACTTTCAGATGCAATAGGACTTTCTCGAGTGCGTCAGTCCGTTCGCGAGATATGGGAGTTTGAAGTTAAGGAATGGTTGAGAAATCATCAATATTTTCGCTGGTCTGATTCTCGAAACCAATAACTGGAATGGCCAAGGGGAAAAGTACACATACCTTTGTAATCGGGCAAGTTTCTACTTTCAGATGCAACAGGAATTTCTCGAGTTCGTCAATCCGTTCGCGAGATATGGGAGTTTGAACTTAAGGAATGGTTGAGAAACCATCAAAATGTTCGCAAGTCTGATGCTAGAAACGAATAACTGGAATGACCTAGGGAAAAAGTACACACACCATTGTAATCGTGCGAGTTTCTACTTTCAGATGCAACAGGAAATAATCGAGTTCGTCAACCCGTTCGCGAGATATGGGAGTTTGAATTTAAGGAATGGTTGAGAAACCATCAAAATTTTCGCAAGTCTGATACTCGAAACCAATAACTACAAAGGCCTAGGGGAAAATACACATACCTTTGTAATCGGGCGAGTTTCCACTTTCAGATGCAACAGGAATTTCTCGAGTTCGTCTATCCGTTCGCGAGATATGGGAGTTTGAAGTTATTGAATGGTTGAGAAACCATCAAAATTTTCGCAAGTCTGATTCTCGAAACCAATAACTACAATGGCCTAGGGGAAAAATACAAATACCGTTGTAATCGGGCGAGTTTCTACTTTTAGATGCAACAGGAATTTCTCGAGTTCGTCAATCCGTTCGCGAGATATGGGAGTTTGAAGTTAAGGAATGGTTGAGAAACCATCAAAATGTTCGCAAGTCTGATACTCGAAACCAATAACTACAAAGGCCTAGGGGAAAAACACACATATCTTTGTGATCGGGCGAGATTCTACTTTCAGATGCAATAGGAATTTCTCGAGTGCGTCAGTCCGTTCGCGAGATATGGGAGTTTGAAATTAAGGAACGGTTGAGAAACCATCACAATTTTCGCAAAACTGATACTCGAAACCAATAACTGGAATGGCCTAGGGGAAAAGTACACACACCATTGTAATGGGGCGAGTTTCTACTTTCAGATGCAACAGGAATTTCTCGAGTTCGCCAATCCGTTCGCGAGGTATCGGAGTTTGAAGTTAAGGAATGGTTGAGAGACCATCACAATTTTCGGAAGTCTGATACTCGAAATCAATAACTACTATGGACTAGGGCAAAAATACACATACCTTTGTAATCGGGCAAGTTTCTACTTTCAGAGGCGACAGGAACTTCACGAGTTCGCCAATCCGTTCGCGAGGTATCGGTGTTTGAAGTTAAGGAATGGTTGAGAAACCATCAAAATTTTCGCAAGTGTGACACTCGAAACCAATAACTGGAACGGCCTAGGGGAAAAGTACACACACCATTGTAATCGGTAGACTTTCTACTTTCGGATGCAACAGGTCATAATCGAGTTCGTCAATCCGTTCGCGAGATATGGGAGTTCGAAATTAAGGAACGGTTGAGGAACCATCACAATTTTCGCAAAACCGATACTCGAAACCAATAACTGGAATGGCCTAGGGGAAAAGTACACACACCATTGTAATGGGGCGAGTTTCTACTTTCAGATGCAACAGGAATTCCTCGAGTTCGTCAATCCGTTCGCGAGATATGGGAGTTTGAAATTAAGGAACGGTTGAGAAACCATCAAAATTTTCGCAAGTCTGTTACTCGAAACCAATAACTACAAAGGCTTAGGGGAAAAATACACATACCGTTGTAGTCGGGGGAGTTTCTTCTTCCAGATGCAACCGGAATTTCTCGTGTTCGTCAATCAGTTCGCGAGATATGGGAGTTTGAAATTAAGGAACGGTTGAGAAACCATCAAAATTTTCGCAAGTCTGATACTCTAAACCAATAACTACAAAGGCTTAGGGGAAAAATACACATACCTTTGTAATCGGGCGAGTTTCTACTTTCAGATGCAACAGGAATTTCTCGAGTTCGTCAATCCGTTCGCGAGATATGGGAGTTTGAAGCTAAGGAATGGTTGAGAAACCATCAATATTTTCGCTGGTCTGATTCTCGAAACCAATAACTGGAATGGCCTAGGGGAAAAGTACACATACCTTTGCAATCGGGCAAGTTTCTACTTTCAGATGCAACAGGAACTTCTCGAGTTCGCCAATCCGTTCGCGTGGTATCGGAGTTTGAAGTTAAGGAATGGTTGAGAAACCATCAAAATTTTCGCAAGTGTGATCCTCGAAACCAATAACTACTATGGCCTAGGGCAAAAATACACATACCGTTGTAATCGGACGAGATTCTGGTTTCAGATGCAACAGGAATTTCTCGAGTTCGTCAATCCGTTCGCGAGATATGGGAGTTTGAAATTAAGGAACGGTTGAGAAACCATCAAATTTTTCGCAAGTCTGATACTCAAAACCAATAACTACAAATGCTTAGGGGAAAAATACACATACCGTTGTAATCGGGGGAGTTTCTTCTTCCAGATGCAACCGGAATTTCTCGTGTACGTCAATCAGTTCGCGAGATATGGGAGTTTGAAATTAAGGAACGGTTGAGAAACCATCAAAATTTTCGCAAGTCTGATACTCGAAACCAATAACTACAAAGGCTTAGGGGAAAAATACACATACCTTTGTAATCGGGCGAGTTTCTACTTTCAGATGCAACAGGAATTTCTCGAGTTCGTCAATCCGTTCGCGAGATATGGGAGTTTGAAGTTAAGGAATGGTTGAGAAACCATCAAAATTTTCGCAAGTCTGATACTCGAAACCAATAACTACAATGGCCTAGGGGAAAAATACACAAACCGTTGTAATCGGGCGAGTTTCTACTTTTAGATGCAACAGGAATTTCTCGAGTTCGTCAATCCGTTCGCGAGATATGGGTGTTTGAACTTAAGGAATGGTTGAGAAACCATCAAAATGTTCGCAAGTCTGATACTCGAAACCAATAACTACAAAGGCTTAGGGGAAAAACACACATATCTTTGTAATCGGGCGAGATTCTACTTTCAGATGCAATAGGAATTTCTCGAGTTCGTCAGTCCGTTCGCGAGATATGGGAGTTTGAAGTTAAGGAATGGTTGAGAAATCATCAATATTTTCGCAAGTCTGATGCTAGAAACGAATAACTGGAATGACCTAGGAAAAAAGTACACACACCATTGTAATCGGGCGAGTTTCTACTTTCAGATGCAACAGGAAATAATCGAGTTCGTGAATCCGTTCGCGAGATATGGGAGTTTGAATTTAAGGAATGGTTGAGAAACCATCAAAATTTTCGCAAGTCTGATAATCGAAACCAATAACTACAAAGGCCTAGGGGAAAATACACATACCTTTGTAATCGGGCGAGTTTCCACTTTCAGATGCAACAGGAATTTCTCGAGTTCGTCTATCCGTTCGCGAGATATGGGAGTTTGAAGTTATTGAATGGTTGAGAAACCATCAATATTTTCGCTGGTCTGATTCTCGAAACCAATAACTGGAATGGCCTAGGGGAAAAGTACACATACCTTTGTAATCGGGCAAGTTTCTACTTTCAGATGCAACAGGAACTTCTCGAGTTCGCCAATCCGTTCGCGTGGTATCGGAGTTTGAAGTTAAGGAATGGTTGAGAAACCATCAAAATTTTCGCAAGTCTGATACTCGAAACCAATAACTACAAAGGCTTAGCGGAAAAATACACATACCGTTGTAATCGGGGGAGTTTCTTCTTCCAGATGCAACCGGAATTTCTCGTGTTCGTCAATCAGTTCGCGAGATATGGGAGTTTGAAATTAAGGAACGGTTGAGAAACCATCAAAATTTTCGCAAGTCTGATACTCGAAACCATTAACTACAAAGGCTTAGGTGAAAAATACACATACCTTTGTAATCGGGCGAGTTTCTACTTTCAGATGCAACAGGAATTTCTCGAGTTCGTCAATCCGTTCGCGAGATATGGGAGTTTGAAGTTAAGGAATGGTTGAGAAACCATCAAAATTTTCGCAATTCTGATGCTAGAAACGAATAACTGGAATGACCTAAGGAAAAAGTACACACACCATTGTAATCGGGCAAGTTTCTACTGTCAAATGCAACAGGAATTTCTCGAGTTCGCCAATTCGTTCGCGAGGTATCGGAGTTTCAAGTTAAAGAATGGTTGAGAAACCATCAAAATTTTCGGAAGTCTGACACTCGAAACCAATAACTGGAATGGCCTAGGGGAAAAGTACACACACCATTGTAATGGGGCGAGTTTCTACTTTCAGATGCAACAGGAATTCCTCGAGTTCGTCAATCCGTTCACGAGATATGGGAGTTTGAAGTTAAGGAATGCTTGAGAAACCATCAAAATTTTCGCAAGTGTGATACTCGAAACCAATAACTGGAACGGCCTAGGGGAAAAGTACACATACCTTTGTAATCGGGCCAGTTTCTACTTTCAAATGCAACAGGAATTTCTCGAGTTCGCCAATCTTTTCGCGAGGTATCGGAGTTTGAAGTTAAGGAATGGTTGAGAGACCATCACAATTTTCGGAAGTCTGATACTCGAAACCAATAACTACTATGGACTAGGGCAAAAATACACATACCTTTGTAATCGGGCAAGTTTCTACTTTCAGAGGCGACAGGAACTTCACGAGTTCGCCAATCCGTTCGCGAGGTATCGGTGTTTGAAGTTAAGGAATGGTTGAGAAACCATCAAAATGTTCGCAAGTCTGATACTCGAAACCAATAACTACAAAGGCCTAGGGGAAAAACACACACATCTTTGTAATCGGGCGAGATTCTACTTTCAGATGCAATAGGACTTTCTCGAGTGCGTCAGTCCGTTCGCGAGATATGGGAGTTTGAAGTTAAGGAATGGTTGAGAAATCATCAATATTTTCGCTGGTCTGATTCTCGAAACCAATAACTGGAATGGCCAAGGGGAAAAGTACACATACCTTTGTAATCGGGCAAGTTTCTACTTTCAGATGCAACAGGAATTTCTCGAGTTCGTCAATCCGTTCGCGAGATATGGGAGTTTGAACTTAAGGAATGGTTGAGAAACCATCAAAATGTTCGCAAGTCTGATGCTAGAAACGAATAACTGGAATGACCTAGGGAAAAAGTACACACACCATTGTAATCGTGCGAGTTTCTACTTTCAGATGCAACAGGAAATAATCGAGTTCGTCAACCCGTTCGCGAGATATGGGAGTTTGAATTTAAGGAATGGTTGAGAAACCATCAAAATTTTCGCAAGTCTGATACTCGAAACCAATAACTACAAAGGCCTAGGGGAAAATACACATACCTTTGTAATCGGGCGAGTTTCCACTTTCAGATGCAACAGGAATTTCTCGAGTTCGTCTATCCGTTCGCGAGATATGGGAGTTTGAAGTTATTGAATGGTTGAGAAACCATCAAAATTTTCGCAAGTCTGATTCTCGAAACCAATAACTACAATGGCCTAGGGGAAAAATACAAATACCTTTGTAATCGGGCGAGTTTCCACTTTCAGATGCAACAGGAATTTCTCGAGTTCGTCTATCCGTTCGCGAGATATGGGAGTTTGAAGTTATTGAATGGTTGAGAAACCATCAAAATTTTCGCAAGTCTGATTCTCGAAACCAATAACTACAATGGCCTAGGGGAAAAATACAAATACCGTTGTAATCGGGCGAGTTTCTACTTTTAGATGCAACAGGAATTTCTCGAGTTCGTCAATCCGTTCGCGAGATATGGGAGTTTGAAGTTAAGGAATGGTTGAGAAACCATCAAAATGTTCGCAAGTCTGATACTCGAAACCAATAACTACAAAGGCCTAGGGGAAAAACACACATATCTTTGTAATCGGGCGAGATTCTACTTTCAGATGCAATAGGAATTTCTCGAGTGCGTCAGTCCGTTCGCGAGATATGGGAGTTTGAAATTAAGGAACGGTTGAGAAACCATCACAATTTTCGCAAAACTGATACTCGAAACCAATAACTGGAATGGCCTAGGGGAAAAGTACACACACCATTGTAATGGGGCGAGTTTCTACTTTCAGATGCAACAGGAATTTCTCGAGTTCGCCAATCCGTTCGCGAGGTATCGGAGTTTGAAGTTAAGGAATGGTTGAGAGACCATCACAATTTTCGGAAGTCTGATACTCGAAATCAATAACTACTATGGACTAGGGCAAAAATACACATACCTTTGTAATCGGGCAAGTTTCTACTTTCAGAGGCGACAGGAACTTCACGAGTTCGCCAATCCGTTCGCGAGGTATCGGTGTTTGAAGTTAAGGAATGGTTGAGAAACCATCAAAATTTTCGCAAGTGTGACACTCGAAACCAATAACTGGAACGGCCTAGGGGAAAAGTACACACACCATTGTAATCGGTAGACTTTCTACTTTCGGATGCAACAGGACATAATCGAGTTCGTCAATCCGTTCGCGAGATATGGGAGTTCGAAATTAAGGAACGGTTGAGGAACCATCACAATTTTCGCAAAACCGATACTCGAAACCAATAACTGGAATGGCCTAGGGGAAAAGTACACACACCATTGTAATGGGGCGAGTTTCTACTTTCAGATGCAACAGGAATTCCTCGAGTTCGTCAATCCGTTCGCGATATATGGGAGGTTGAAATTAAGGAATGGTTGAGAAACAATCAAAATTTTCGCAAGTCTGATACCCGAAACCAGTAACTGGAACGGCCTAGGGGAAAAGTACACACACCATTGTAATCGGGCCAGTTTCTACTTTCAAATGCAACAGGAATTTCTCGAGTTCGCCAATCCGTTCACGAGGTATCGGAGTTTGAAGCTAAGGAATGGTTGAGAGACCATCGAAATTTTCGCAAGTCTGATACTCGAATCCAATAACAACAATGGCCTAAGGCAAAAATACACATACCGTTGGAATCGGGCGAGTTTCTGCTTTTAGATGCAACAGGAATTTCTCGAGTTCGTCAATCCGTTCGCGAGATATGAGAGTTTGAAGTTAAGGAATGGTTGAGAAACCATCAAAATTTCAGCAAGTCTGATACTAGAAACGAATAACTGGAATGACCTAGGGGAAAAGTACACACACCACTGTAATCGGGCGAGTATCTACTTTCAGAGGCGACAGGAACTTCTCGAGTTCGCCAATCCGTTCGCGAGGTACCGGAGTTTGAAATGAAGGAACGGTTGAGAAACCATCAAAATTTTCGCAAAAGTGATACTCGAAACCAATAACTGGAATGGCCTAGGGGAAAAGTACACACAACATTGTAATGGGGCGAGTTTCTACTTTCAGATTCAACAGGAATTTCTCGAGTCCTTCAATCGGTTCGCGAGATATGGGAGTTTGAAATTAAGGAATGGTTGAGAAACCATCAAAATTTTCGCAAGTGTGATACTAGAAACCAATAACTGGAATGGCCTAGGGGAAAAGTACAGACACCATTGTAATGGGGCGAGTTTCGACTTTCAGATGCAACAGGAATTCCTCGAGTTCGTCAATCCGTTCGCGAGATATGGGAGTTTGAAGTTAAGGAATGGTTGAGAGACCATCACAATTTTCGCAAGTCTGATACTCGAAACCAATAACTACTATGGCCTAGGGCAAAAATACACATACCTTTGTATTCGGGCTAGTTTATACTTTCACATGCAACAGGAATTTCTCGAGCTCGTCAATCGTTCGCGAGATATGGGAGTTTGAAATTAAGGAACGGTTGAGAAACCATCAAAATTTTCGCAAAAGTGATACTCGAAACCAATAACTGGAATGGCCTAGGGGAAAAGAACAGACAACATTGTAATGGGGCGAGTTTCTACTTTCAGATTCAACAGGAATTTCTCGAGTTCTTCAATCCGTTCGCGAGATATGGGAGTTTGAAGTTAAGGAATGGTTGAGAAACCATCCAAATTTTCGCAAGTCTGTTACTCGAAACCAATAACAGGAATGGTCTAGGGGAAAAGTACACTCACCATTGTAATCGGGCGAGTTTCTACTTTCAGATGCAACAGGAATTTCTCGAGTTCGTCATTCCGTTCGCGAGATATGGGTGTATGAAGGTAAGGAATGGTTGAGAAACCATCAAAATTTTCGCTGGTCTGATACTCGAAACCAATAACTGGAATGGCCTAGGGCAAAAATACACATACCTTTGTAATCGGTCGAGTTTCTGCTTTCCGATGCAATAGGAAATTCTCGAGTTCGTCAATCCGTTCGCGAGATAAAGGAGTTTGAAGTTAAGGAATGGTTGAGAAACCATCAAAATTTTCGCAAGTTTGATACTCGAAACCAATAACTACAATGGCCTAGGGCAAAAATACACATACCATTGTAATCGGACGACTTTCTACTTTCAGATGCAACAGGAAATAATCGAGCTGGTCAATCCGTTCGCGAGATATGGGAGTTTGAAATTAAGGAATGGTTGAGAAACCATCACAATTTTCGCAAATCTGATACTCGAAACCAATAACTACTATGGCCTGGGGGAAAAACACACATACCTTTGTAATCGGTCGAGTTTCTGCTTTCCAATGCATTAGGAAATTCTCGAGTTCTTCAATCCGTTCGCGAGATATTGGAGTGTGAAGTTAAGGAATGGTTGAGAAACCATCAAAATTTTCGCAAGTCTGATACTCGAAACCAATAACTACTACGGCCTAGGGCAAAAATACACATACCTTTGTAATCAGGCGAGTTTCTGCTTTCCGATGCAATAGGAAATTCTCGAGTACTTCAATCCCTTCGCGAGGTATGGGAGTTTGAAGTTAAGGAATGGTTGAGAAAGCATCAAAATTTTCGCAAGTCTGATACTCGAAACCAATAACTACTACGGCCTAGGGCAAAAATACACATACCATTGTAATCGGGCGAGTTTCTGTTTCAGACGCAACAGGAATTTCTCGAGTTCGTCAATCCGTTCGCGAGATATGGGAGTTTGAAGTTAAGGAATGGTTGAGAAACCATCAAAATTTTCGCAAGTTTGATACTCGAAACCAATAACTACAATGGCCCAGGGCAAAAATACACATACCTTTGTAATCAGGCGAGTTTCTGCTTTCCGATGCAATAGGAAATTCTCGAGTTCTTCAATCCGTTCGCGAGATATGGGAGTTTGAAGTTAAGGAATGGTTGAGAAACCATCAAAATTTTCGCAAGTCTGATACTCGAAACCAATAACTACTACGGCCTAGGGCAAAAATACACATACCATTGTAATCGGACGAGTTTCTGTTTCAGACGCAACAGGAATTTCTCGAGTTCGTCAATCCGTTCGCGAGATATGGGAGATTGAAGTTAAGGAATGGTTGAGAGACCATCACAATTTTCGCAAGTCTGATACTCGAAACCAATAAGTACAAAGTCCTAGGGCAAAAATACACATACCTTTGTAATGGGGCGAGTTTCTACTTTCAGATGCAACAGGAATTTCTCGAGCACGTCAATCCGTTCGCGAGATACGGGAGTTTGAAGTTAAGGAATGGTTGAGAAACCATCAAAATTTTCGCAAGTCTGATACTCGAAACCTATAACTACTATGGCCTAGGGGAAAAATACACATACCTTTGTAATCGGGCGAGTTTCTACTTTCAGATGCAACAGGAATTTCTCGAGTTCGTCAATCCGTTCGCGAGATATGGGAGTTTGAAGTTAAGGAATGCTTGAGAAACCATCAAAATTTTCGCTGGTCTGATACTCGAAACCAATAACTGGAATGGCCTAGGGCAAAAATACACATACCTTTGTAATCAGGCGAGTTTCTACTTTCAGATGCAACAGGAATTTCTCGAGTTCGTCGATCCGTTCGCGAGATATGGGAGTTTGAAGTTAAGGAATGGTTGAGAAGCCATCAAAATTTTCGCAATTCTGATGCTAGAAACGAATAACTGGAATGACCTAGGGGAAAAGTACACACACCATTGTAATTGGTCGAGTTTCTGCTTTCAGATGCAACAGGAAATAATCGAGCTGGTCAATCCGTTCGCGAGATATGGGAGTTTGAAGTTAAGGAATGGTTGAGAAACCAACGCAATTTTCGCAAGTTTGATACTCGAAAACAATAACTACAATGGCCTAGGGCAAAAATACACATACCTTTGTAATCAGGCGAGTTTCTGCTTTCCGATGCAATAGGAATATCTCGAGTTCTTCAATCCGTTCGCGAGATATGGGAGTTTGAAGTTAAGGAATGGTTGAGAAACCATCAAAATTTTCGCAAGTCTGATACTCGAAACCAATAACTACTACGGCCTAGGGCAAAAATACACATACCATTGTAATCGGACGAGTTTCTGTTTCAGACGCAACAGGAATTTCTCGAGTTCGTCAATCCGTTCGCGAGATATGGGAGTTTGAAGTTAAGGAATGGTTGAGAGACCATCAAAATTTTCGCTGGTCTGATACTCGAAACCAATAACTGGAATGTCCTAGGGCAAAAATACACATACCTTTGTAATCAGGCGAGTTTCTGCTTTCCGATGCAATAGGAAATTCTCGAGTTCTTCAATCCGTTCGCGAGATATGGGAGTTTGAAGTTAAGGAATGGTTGAGAAACCATCAAAATTTTCGCAATTCTGATACTCGAAACCAATAACTACTACGGCCTAGGGCAAAAATACACATACCATTGTAATCGGACGAGTTTCTGTTTCAGACGCAACAGGAATTTCTCGAGTTCGTCAATCCGTTCGCGAGATATGGGAGTTTGAAGTTAAGGAATGGTTGAGAAACCATCAAAATTTTCGCAAGTCTGTTACTCGAAACCAATAACTGGAATGGCCTAGGGCAAAAATACACATACCTTTGTAATCAGGCGAGTTTCTGCTTTCCGATGCAATAGGAAATTCTCGAGTTCTTCAATCCCTTCGCGAGATATGGGAGTTTGAAGTTAAGGAATGGTTGAGAAACCATCAAAATTTTCGCAAGTCTGATACTCGAAACCAATAACTACTACGGCCTAGGGCAAAAATACACATACTTTTGTAATCGGGCGAGTACCTACTTTCAGATGCAACATGAATTTCTCGAGTTCGTCAATCCGTTCGCGAGATATGGGAGTTTGAATTTAAGGAATGGTTGAGAAACCATCAAAATTTTCGCAAGTCTCTTACTGGAAACCAATAACAGGAATGGTCTAGGGGAAAAGTACACACACCATTGTAATCGTGCGAGTTTCTACTTTCAGATGCAACAGGAATTTCTCGAGTTCGTCATTCCGTTCGCGAGATATGTGTGTATGAAGGTAAGGGATGGTTGAGAAACCATCAAAATTTTGGCTGGTCTGATACTCGAAACCAATAACTGGAATGGCCTAGGGCAAAAATACACATACCTTTGTAATCAGGCGAGTTTCTGCTTTCCGATGCAATAGGAATTTCTCGAGCACGTCAATCTGTTCGCGAGATATGGGAGTTTGAAGTTCAGGAATGGTTGAGAAACCATCACAATTTTCGCAAATCTTATACTCGAAACCAATAACTACTATGGCCTAGGGGAAAAATACACATACTTTTGTGATCGGGCGAGTATCTACTTTCAGATGCAACAGGAATTTCTCGAGTTCGTCAATCCGTTCGCGAGATATGGGAGTTTGAAGTTAAGGAATGGTTGAGAAACCATCAAAATTTTCGCAAGTCTCTTACTGGAAACCAATAACTACTACGCCCTAGGGCAAAAATACACATACCATTGTAATCGGACGAGTTTCTGTTTCAGACGCAACAGGAATTTCTCGAGTTCGTCAATCCGTTCACGACATATGGGAGTTTGAATTTAAGGAATGGTTGAGAAACCATCACACTTTTCGCAAGTCTGATACTCGAAACCAATAACTACTACGGCCTAGGGCAAAAATACACACACCATTGTAATCGGACGAGTTTCTGGTTTCAGATGCAACAGGAATTTCTCGAGTTCTTCAATCGGTTCGCGAGATATGGGAGTTTGAAGTTAAGGAATGGTTGAGAGACCATCACAATTTTCGCAAGTCTGATACTCGAAACCAATAACTACAAAGGCCTAGGGGAAAAATACACATACCCTTGTAATCGCGCGAGTTTCTACTTTCAGATGCAACAGGAATTTCTCGAGCACGTCAATCCGTTCGCGAGATATGGGAGTTTGAAGTTAAGGAATGGTTGAGAAGCCATCAAAATATTCGCAATTCTGATGCTAGAAACGAATAACTGGAATGACCTAGAGGAAAAGTACACACACCATTGTAATCGGTCGAGTTTCTGGTTTCAGATGCAACAGGAGTTTCAAGAGTTCGTTAGTCCGTTCGCGAGATATGGGAGTTTGAGGTTAAGGAATGGTTGAGAAACCATCAAAATTTTCGCAAGTCTGTTACTCGAAACCAATAACTGGAATGGCCTAGGGGAAAAGTACACGCACCGTTGTAATGGAGCGACTTTCTACATTCAGATGCAACAGGAATTTCTCGAGTTCGTCAATCCGTTCGCGAGATATGGGAGTTTGAAGTTAAGGAATGGTTGAGAAACCATCTAAGTTTTCGCAAGTCTGTTACTCGAAACGAATAACAGTAATGGCCTAGGGGAAAAGTCCACACACCATTGTAATCGGAAGACTTTCTACTTTCAGATGCAACAGGAATTTCTCGAGTTCGTCATTCCGTTCGCGAGCTATGGGTGTATGAAGGTAAGGAATGGTTGAGAAACCATCAAAATTTTCGCTGGTCTGATACTCGAAACCAATAACTGTAATGGCCTATGGCAAAAATACACATACCTTTGTAATCAGGCGAGCTTCTACTTTCAGATGCAACAGGAATTTCTCGAGTTCGTCAGCTGTTCGCGACATATGGGAGTTTGAAGTTAAGGAATGGTTGAGAAACCATCAAAATTTTCGCAAGTCTGATACTCGAAACCAATAACTACAATGGCCTAGGGGAAAAATACACATACCCTTGTAATCGGGCGTGTTTCTACTTTCAGATGCAATAGGAATCTCTTGAGGTCATCAATCCGTTGGCTTGATTTGGGAATGTGAAGTTATGGAACGGTTGAGAAACCATCAAAATTTTCACAAGTCTGATACTCGAAACCAATAACTACAAAGGCCTAGGGCAAAAATACACATACCGTTGTAATCGGGCGAGTTTCCACTTTCAGATGCAACAGGAATTTCTCGAGTTCGTCAATCCGTTAGCGAGATATGGGAGTTTGAAGTTATGGAATGGTTGAGAAACCATAAAAATTTTCGCAAGTCTGATTCTCGAAACCAATAACTGGAATGGCCCAGGGGAAAAGTACACATACCGTTGCAATCGGACGAGTTTCAGCTTTCAGATGCAACAGGAATTTCTCGAGTTAGTCAGCCGTTCGCGACGTGTGGGAGTTTGAAGTTAAGGAATGGTTGAGAAATCAACAAAATTTTCGCTAGTCTGATACTCGAAACCAAAAACTACTACGGCCTAGGGCAAAAATTCACATACCATTGTAATCGGACGTGTTTCTGTTTCAGATGCAACAGGAATTTCTCGAGTTCGTCAATCCGTTCGTGACATATGGGGGCTTGAAGTCAAGGAATGGTTGAGAAACCATAAAAATTTTCGCAAGTCTGATACTCGAAACCAATAACTGGAATGGCCCAGGGGAAAAGTACACACACCTTTGTAATTAGGCGAGTTTCTACTTACAGATGCAACAGGAATGTCTCGAGGTCGTCAATCCGTTCGCGAGATATGGGAGTTTGAAGCTAAGGAATGGTTGAGAAACCATCAAAATTTTCGCAAGTTTGATACTCGAAACCAATAACTACAATGGCCTATGGGAACAATACACATACCGTTGTAATCAGGAGAGTTTCTATTTTCAGATGCAACAGAAGTTTTTCGGATTCGTCAATCCGTTCGCGAGATATGGGAGTTTGAAGTTAAGGAATGGTTGAGAAACCATAAAAATTTTCGCAAGTCTGATACTCGAAACCAATAATTAGAATGGCCCAGGGGAAAAGTACACATACCGTTGTAATCGGACGAGTTTCTGGTTTCAGATGCAACAGGAATTTCTCAAGTTCGTCAGCCGTTCGCGACATATGGGGGTTTGAAGTTAAGTAATGGTTGAGAAACCATAAAAATTTTCGCAAGTCTGATACTCGAAACCAATAACTACAATGGCCTAGGGCAAAAATACACATACCGTTGTAATCGGGCGAGTTTCTGCTTTCCGATGCAATAGGAATTTCTCGAGTTCGTCAATCTGTTCGCGAGATATGGCAGTTTGAAGTTAAGGAATGGATGAGAAACCATCAAAATTTCCGCAATTCTGATGCTAGAAACGAATAACTCGAATGATCTAAAGGAAAACTACACACACCTTTGTAATTGGGCAAGTTTCTACTTTCAGAGGCGACAGGAACTTCTCGAGTTCGCCAATCCGTTCGCGAGGTATCGGAGTTTGAAGTTAAGGAATGGTTGAGAAACCATAAAAATTTTCGCAAGTCTGATACTCGAAACCAATAATTAGAGTGGCCCAGGGGAAAAGTACACATACCGTTGTAATCGGACGAGTTTCTGGTTTCAGATGCAACAGGAATTTCTCAAGTTCGTCAGCCGTTCGCGACATATGGGGGTTTGAAGTTAAGTAATGGTTGAGAAACCATAAAAATTTTCGCAAGTTTGATACTCGAAACCAATAACTACAATGGCCTAGGGCAAAAATACACATACATTTGTAATCGGGCGAGTTTCTGCTTTCAGATGCAATAGGAAATTCTCGAGTTCGTTAGTCCGTTCGCGACATGTGGGAGTTTGAAGTTAAGGAATGGTTGAGAAACCAACAAAATTTTCGCTAGTCTGATACTCGAAACCAAAAACTACTACGGCCTAGGGCAAAAATTCACATACCATTGTAATCGGACGTGTTTCTGTTTCAGATGCAACAGGAATTTCTCGAGTTCGTCAATCCGTTCGTGACATATGGGGGTTTGAAGTCAAGGAATGGTTGAGAAACCATAAAAATTTTCGCAAGTCTGATACTCGAAACCAATAACTGGAATGGCCCAGGGGAAAAGTACACACACCTTTGTAATTAGGCGAGTTTCTACTTACAGATGCAACAGGAATGTCTCGAGGTCGTCAATCCGTTCGCGAGATATGGGAGTTTGAAGCTAAGGAATGGTTGAGAAACCATCAAAATTTACGCAAGTTTGATACTCGAAACCAATAACTACAATGGCCTATGGGAACAATACACATACCGTTGTAATCTGGAGAGTTTCTATTTTCAGATGCAACAGAAGTTTTTCGGATTCGTCAATCCGTTCGCGAGATATGGGAGTTTGAAGTTAAGGAATGGTTGAGAAACCATAAAAATTTTCGCAAGTCTGATACTCGAAACCAATAATTAGAATGGCCCAGGGGAAAAGTACACATACCGTTGTAATCGGACGAGTTTCTGGTTTCAGATGCAACAGGAATTTCTCAAGTTCGTCAGCCGTTCGCGACATATGGGGGTTTGAAGTTAAGTAATGGTTGAGAAACCATAAAAATTTTCGCAAGTCTGATACTCGAAACCAATAACTACAATGGCCTAGGGGAAAAATACACATACCCTTGTAATCGGGCGTGTTTCTACTTTCAGATGCAATAGGAATCTCTTGAGGTCGTCAATCCGTTCGCGTGATTTGGGAGTGCGAAGTTATGGAACGGTTGAGAACCCATCAAAATTTTCGCAAGTCTGATACTGGAAACCAATAACTGGAATGGCCCAGGGGAAAAGTACACATACCGTTACAATCGGACGAGTTTCAGGTTTCAGATGCAACAGGAATTTCTCGAGTTCTTCAGCCGTTCGCGACATATGGGAGTTTGAAGTTAAGGAATGGTTGAGAAACCATCAAAATTTTCGCTGGTCTGATATTCGAAACCGATAACTGGAATGGCCTAGGGGAAAAGTACACACACCATTGTAATCGGGCGAGATTCTACATTCAGATGCAACAGGAATTTCTCGAGTTCGTCAACCGTTCGCGAGATATGGGAGTTTGAAGTTAAGGAATGGTTGAGAAACCATCACAATTTTCGCAAGTCTGATACTCGAAAGCAATAACTACAATGGCCTAGGGGAAAAATACACATACCCTTGTAATCGGGAGTGTTTCTACTTTCAGATGCAATAGGAATCTCTTAAGGTCGTCAATCAGTTCGCCTGATTTGGGAGTGTGAAGATATGGAACGGTTGAGAAACCATCAAAATTTTCGCAAGTCTGATACTCGAAACCAATAACTACAAAGGCCTAGGGGAAAAATACACATATCGTTGTAATCGGGCGAGTTTCCACTTCCAGATGCAGCAGGAATTTCTCGAGTTCGTCAATCCGTTCGCGAGATATGGGAGTTTGAAGTTAAGGAATGGTTGAGAAACCATAAAAATTTTCGCAAGTCTGACACTCGAAACCAATAACTGGAATGGCCCAGGGGAAAAGGACACACACCTTTGTAATCAGGCGAGTTTCTGCTTTCCGATGCAATAGGAAATTCTCGAGTTCTTCAATCCGTTCGCGAGATATGGGAGTTCGAAGTTAAGGAATGGTTGAGAAACCATCAAAGTTTTCGCAAGTCTGATACTCGAAACCAATAACGACTATGGCCTAGGGCAAAAATACACACACCGTTGTAATCGGACGAGTGTCTGGTTTCAGATGCAACAGGAATTTCTCGAGTTCGTCAATCCTTTCGCGAGATATGGGAGTTTGAAGTTAAGGAATGGTTGAGAAACCATCAAAATTTTCGCAAGTTTGGTACTTGAAACCAATAACTACAATGGCCTAGGGCAAAAATACACATACATTTGTAATCGGGCGACTTTCTGCTTTCAGATGCAATAGGAAATTCTCGAGTTCGTTATTCCGTTCGCGAGATATGGGAGTTTGAAGTTAAGGAATGGTTGAGAAACCATCAAAATTTTCGCAATTCTGATGCTAGAAACGAATAACTACAAAGGCCTAGGGGGAAAATACACATACCCTTGTAATCGGGCGTGTTTCTACTTTCAGATGCAATAGGAATCTCTTGAGGTCGTCAAACCGTTCGCGTGATTTGGGAGTGTGAAGTTATGGAACGGTTGAGAAACCATCAAAATTTTCGCAAGTCTGATACTCGAAACCAATAACTACAAAGGCCTAGGGCAAAAATACACATACCGTTGTAATCGGGCGAGTTTCCACTTTCAGAGGCAACAGGAATTTCTCGAGTTCGTCAATCCGTTAGCGAGATATGGGAGTTTGAAGTTATGGAATGGTTGAGAAACCATAAAAATTTTCGCAAGTCTGATACTCGAAACCAATAACTACTATGGCCTAGGGCAAAAATACACATGCCGTTGTAATCGGACGAGTTTGTGGTTTCAGATGCAACAGGAATTTCTCGAGTTCGTCAATCCGTTCGCGAGATATGGGAGTTTGAGGTTAAGGAATTGTTGAGAAACCATAGAAATTTTCGCAAGTCTGATACTCGAAACCAATAACTACAAAGGCAAGGGGAAAAATACACATACCTTTGTAATCGGGCGAGTTTCTGCTTTCAGATGCAACAGGAATTTCTCGACTTCGTCAATCCGTTCGCGAGATATGGGAGTTTGAAGTTAAGGAATTGTTGAGAAACCATCAAAATTTTCGCAAGTTTGATACTCGAAACCAATAACTACAATGGCCTAGGGCAAAAATACACATACCGTTGTAATCGGGCGTGTTTCTGCTTTCAGATGCAACAGGAATTTCTCGAGTTCGTCAATCCGTTCGCGAGATATGGGAGTTTGAAGTTAAGTAATGGTTGAGAAACCATCAAAATTTTCGCAAGTCTGATACTCGAAACCAATAACTACAATGGCCTAGGGGAAAAAAATACACACAGCGTTGTAATCGGGAGAGTTTCTGTTTTCAGATGCAACAGAAATTTTTCGGATTCGTCGATCCGTTCGCGAAATATGGGAGTTGGAGTTAAGGAACGGTTGAGAAACCATAGAAATTTTCGCATGTCTGATACTCGAAACCAATAACTACAATGGCCTACGGGCAAAATACACATACCGTTGTAATCGGGCGAGTTTCTACTTTCAGATGCAACAGCAATTTCTCGAGTTCGTCAATCCGTTCGCGAGATAAGACAGTTCGAAGTTAAGGAATGGTTGAGAAACCATTAAAATTTTCGCTGGTCTGATACTCGAAACCAATAACTGGAATGGCCTTGGGGAAAAGTACACACACCACTGTAATCGGGCGTGTTTCTACTTTCAGATGCAACAGGAATTTCTCGAGTTCGTCATTCCGTTCGCGAGATAAGGGAGTTTGAAGTTACGGAATGTTTGAGAAACCATCAAAATTTTCGTAAATCTGATACCCGAAACCAATAACTACAATGGCCTAGGGGCAAAATACACATACCGTTGTAATCGGGCGAGTTTCTACTTTCAGATGCAACAGCAATTTCTCGAGTTCGTCAATCCGTTCGCGAGATAAGACAGTTTGAAGTTAAGGAATGGTTGAGAA
This sequence comes from Ptiloglossa arizonensis, assembly GCF_051014685.1. Lineage (NCBI taxonomy): Eukaryota > Metazoa > Arthropoda > Insecta > Hymenoptera > Colletidae > Ptiloglossa > Ptiloglossa arizonensis. Next base: position 573,656 of record NW_027478628.1, read on the forward strand.
ACCATCAAAATTTTCGCTGGTCTGATACTCGAAACCTATAACTGGAATGGCCTAGGGGAAGAGTACACACACCTTTGTAATCGGGCGAGCTTCTACTGTCAGCTGCAACAGGAATTTCTCGAGTTCGTCATTCCGTTTGCGAGATTTGGGAGTTTGGAGTTAAGGAGCGGTTGAGAAACCATCAAAATTTTCGCAGGTCTGATACTCGAAACCAATAACTACAATGGCCTAGGGGAAAGGTACACACACCACTGTAATCGGGCGAGATTCTACTTTCAGATGCAATAGGGGTTTCTCGAGTTCGTCAATCCGTTCGCGAGATATGGGAGTTTGAAGTTAAGGAATGGTTGAGAAACCATCAAAATTTTCGTAAATCTGATACTCGAAAGCAATAACTACAATGGCCTAGGGGCAAAATACACATACCGTTGTAATCGGGCGAGTTTCAACTTTCAGATGCAACAGCAATTTCTCGAGTTCGTCAATCGGTTCGCGAGATATGGGAGTTTGAAGTTAAGGAATGGTTGAGAAACCATCAAAATTTTCGCAAGTCTGATACTCGAAAACACTAACTACAATGGCCTAGGTAAAAAATACACACACCTTTGTAATCGGGCGACTTTCTGCTTTCAGATGCAGCAGGAATTTCTCGAGTTCGTCAATCCGTTAGCGAGAGATGGGAGTTTGAAGTTAAGGAATGGTTGTGGAACCATCAAAATTTTCGCAATTCTGATGATAGAAACGAATAACTGGAATGGCCTAGGGGAAAAGAACACATACCTTTGTAATCGGGAGAGTTTCTACTTTCTGATGCAACAGAAATTTTCCGGATTCGTCAATCCGTTCGCGAAATATCGGAGTTTGGAGTTAAGTGATGGTTGAGAAACGATCAATATTTTCGCAATTCTGATGCTAGAAACGAATAACTGTAATGGCCTAGGGGAAAAATACACATACCGTTGCAATCGGGCGAGTTTCTACTTTCAGATGCAACAGGAATTTCTCGAGTTCGTCAATCCGTTCGGGAGATAAGACAGTTTGAAGTTAAGGAATGGTTGAGAAACCATCAAAATTTTCGCTGGTCTGATACTCGAAACATATAACTGGAATGGCCTAGGGGAAAAGTACACACACCTTTGTAATCGGGCGAGTTTCTACTTTCAGCTGCAACAGGAATTTCTCGAGTTCGTCATTCCGTTCGCGAGATATGGGAGTTTGAAGTTAAGGAATGGTTGAGAAACCATCAAAATTTTCGCAAGTCTGATACTCGAAAACACTAACTACAATGGCCTAGGTAAAAAATACACACACCTTTGTAATCGGGCGACTTTCTGCTTTCAGATGCAGCAGGAATTTCTCGAGTTCGTCAATCCGTTAGCGAGAGATGGGAGTTTGAAGTTAAGGAATGGTTGTGGAACCATCAAAATTTTCGCAATTCTGATGATAGAAACGAATAACTGGAATGGCCTAGGGGAAAAGAACACATACCTTTGTAATCGGGAGAGTTTCTACTTTCTGATGCAACAGAAATTTTCCGGATTCGTCAATCCGTTCGCGAAATATCGGAGTTTGGAGTTAAGTGATGGTTGAGAAACGATCAATATTTTCGCAATTCTGATGCTAGAAACGAATAACTGTAATGGCCTAGGGGAAAAATACACATACCGTTGCAATCGGGCGAGTTTCTACTTTCAGATGCAACAGGAATTTCTCGAGTTCGTCAATCCGTTCGGGAGATAAGACAGTTTGAAGTTAAGGAATGGTTGAGAAACCATCAAAATTTTCGCTGGTCTGATACTCGAAACATATAACTGGAATGGCCTAGGGGAAAAGTACACACACCTTTGTAATCGGGCGAGTTTCTACTTTCAGCTGCAACAGGAATTTCTCGAGTTCGTCATTCCGTTCGCGAGATATGGGAGTTTGAAGTTAAGGAATGGTTGAGAAACCATCAAAATTTTCGCATGTCTGATACTCGAAACCAACAACTGGAATGGCCTAGGGGAAAAGTACAAACACCGTTGTAATCGGGCGAGTTTCCACTTTCAGATGCAACAGGAATTTCTCGAGTTCGCCAATCCGTTCGCGATGTATGGGAGTTTGAAGTTAAGGAAGGGTAAAGAAACCATCAAAATTTTCGCCAGACTGATACTCGAAACCAATAACTACAATGGCCTAGGGGAAAAATTCACATACCGTTGTAATCGGGCGAGTTTCTACTTTCAGCTGCAACAGGAATTTCTCGAGTTCGTCATTCCGTTCGCGAGATATGGGAGTTTGGAGTTAAGGAGTGGTTGAGAAAACATCAAAATTTTCGCCAGTCTGATACTCGAAACCAATAACTACAATGGCCCAGGGCAAAAATACACATACCGTTGTAATCGGGCGTGTTTCTACTTTCAGATGCAACAGGAATTTCTCGAGTTCGTCAATCCGTTCGCGAGATATGGGAGTTTGAATTTAAGGAGTGGTTGTGAAACCATCAAAATTCTCGTAAATCTGATAATCGAAACCAATAACTACAATGGCCTACGGGCAAAATACACATACCGTTGTAATCGGGCGAGTTTCTACTTTCAGATGCAACAGCAATTTCTCGAGTTCGTCATTCCGTTTGCGAGATTTGGGAGTTTGGAGTTAAGGAGCGGTTGAGAAACCATCAAAATTTTCGCAGGTCTGATACTCGAAACCAATAACTACAATGGCCTAGGGGAAAGGTACACACACCACTGTAATCGGGCGAGATTCTACTTTCAGATGCAATAGGGGTTTCTCGAGTTCGTCAATCCGTTCGCGAGATATGGGAGTTTGAAGTTAAGGAATGGTTGAGAAACCATCAAAATTTTCGTAAATCTGATACTCGAAAGCAATAACTACAATGGCCTAGGGGCAAAATACACATACCGTTGTAATCGGGCGAGTTTCAACTTTCAGATGCAACAGCAATTTCTCGAGTTCGTCAATCGGTTCGCGAGATATGGGAGTTTGAAGTTAAGGAATGGTTGAGAAACCATCAAAATTTTCGCAAGTCTGATACTCGAAAACACTAACTACAATGGCCTAGGTAAAAAATACACACACCTTTGTAATCGGGCGACTTTCTGCTTTCAGATGCAGCAGGAATTTCTCGAGTTCGTCAATCCGTTAGCGAGAGATGGGAGTTTGAAGTTAAGGAATGGTTGTGGAACCATCAAAATTTTCGCAATTCTGATGATAGAAACGAATAACTGGAATGGCCTAGGGGAAAAGAACACATACCTTTGTAATCGGGAGAGTTTCTACTTTCTGATGCAACAGAAATTTTCCGGATTCGTCAATCCGTTCGCGAAATATCGGAGTTTGGAGTTAAGTGATGGTTGAGAAACGATCAATATTTTCGCAATTCTGATGCTAGAAACGAATAACTGTAATGGCCTAGGGGAAAAATACACATACCGTTGCAATCGGGCGAGTTTCTACTTTCAGATGCAACAGGAATTTCTCGAGTTCGTCAATCCGTTCGGGAGATAAGACAGTTTGAAGTTAAGGAATGGTTGAGAAACCATCAAAATTTTCGCTGGTCTGATACTCGAAACATATAACTGGAATGGCCTAGGGGAAAAGTACACACACCTTTGTAATCGGGCGAGTTTCTACTTTCAGCTGCAACAGGAATTTCTCGAGTTCGTCATTCCGTTCGCGAGATATGGGAGTTTGAAGTTAAGGAATGGTTGAGAAACCATCAAAATTTTCGCATGTCTGATACTCGAAACCAACAACTGGAATGGCCTAGGGGAAAAGTACAAACACCGTTGTAATCGGGCGAGTTTCCACTTTCAGATGCAACAGGAATTTCTCGAGTTCGCCAATCCGTTCGCGATGTATGGGAGTTTGAAGTTAAGGAAGGGTAAAGAAACCATCAAAATTTTCGCCAGACTGATACTCGAAACCAATAACTACAATGGCCTAGGGGAAAAATACACATACCGTTGTAATCGGGCGAGTTTCTACTTTCAGCTGCAACAGGAATTTCTCGAGTTCGTCATTCCGTTCGCGAGATATGGGAGTTTGGAGTTAAGGAGTGGTTGAGAAAACATCAAAATTTTCGCATGTCTGACACTCGAAACCAATAACTGGAATGGCCTAGGGGAAAAGTACAAACACCATTGTAATCGGGCGAGTTTCCACTTTCAGATGCAACAGGAATTTCTCGAGTTCGCCAATCCGTTCGCGATGTATGGGAGTTTGAAGTTAAGGAAGGGTTAAGAAACCATCAAAATTTTCGCCAGTCTGATACTCTAGACCAATAACTACAATGGCCTAGGGGAAAAATACACATACCGTTGTAATCGGGCGAGTTTCTACTTTCAGCTGCAACAGGAATTTCTCGAGTTCGTCATTCCGTTCGCGAGATATGGGAGTTTGGAGTTAAGGAGTGGTTGAGAAAACATCAAAATTTTCGCCAGTCTGATACTCGAAACCAATAACTACAATGGCCTAGGGGAAAAATACACATACCGTTGTAATCGGGCGAGTTTCCACTTCCAGATGCAACCGGAAGTTCTCGAGTTCGTCAATCCGTTCGCGAGATATGGGAGTTTGAAGTTAAGGAGTGGTTGAGAAACCATCAAAATTTTCGCAAGTCTGATATTCGAGACCAATGACTACTATGGCCTAGGGCAAAAATACACATACCGTTGTAATCGGGCGAGTTTCTGCTTTCAGATGCAATAGGAAATTCTCGAGTTCGTCAATCCGTTCGAGAGATGTGGGAGTTTGAAATTAAGGAATGGTTGAGAAACCATCAAAATTTTCGCAAGTCTGATACTCGAAACCAATAACTGGAATGGCCTAGGGGAAAAGTACACACACCATTGTAATCGGGCGAGTTTCCACTTTCAGATGCAACAGGAATTTCTCGAGTTCGCAAATCCGTTCGCGATGTATGGGAGTTTGAAGTTAAGGAGTCGTTGAGAAACCATCAAAATTTTCGCAAGTCCGATACTCGAAACCAATAACTACAGAGGCCTAGGGGAAAAATACAAATAGCTTTGTAATGGGGCGAGTTTCTGCTTTCAGATGCAACGGGAACTTCTTGAGTTCGTCAAACCGTTCGCGAGATATGGGAGTTTGAAGTTAAGGAATGGTTGAGAAACCATCAAAATTTTCGTAAGTCTGATACTCGAAACCAATAACTGGAATGGCCTAGGAGAAAAGTACACACACCATTGTAATCGGGCGAGTTTCTACTTTCAGATGCAACAGGAATATCTCGAGTTCGTCAATCCGTTCGCGAGATATGGGAGTTTGAAGTTAAGGAATGGTTGAGAAACCATCAAAATTTTCGCAAGTTTGATACTCGAAACCAATAACTGGAATGGCCTAGGAGAAAAATACACACACCATTGTAATGGGGCGAGTTTCTATTTTCAGATGCAACAGGAATTTCTCGAGTTCGACAATCCATTCGCGAGATATGGGAGTTTGGAGTTAAGAGACAGTTGAGAAACCATCAATATTTTGGCAATTCTGATGCTAGAAACGAATAACTGGAATGGCCTAGGGGAATAGAACACATAGCTTTGTAATCGGGAGAGTCTCCACTTTCAGATGCAACAGAAATTTCTCGAGTTCGTCAATCCGTTCGCGAAATATCGGAGTTTGGAGTTAAGAGATAGTTGAGAAACCATCAAAATTTTCACAAGTCTGATACTCGAAACCAATAACAGGAATGGCCTAGGGGAAAGTACACACACCATTGTAATCTGGCGAGTTTCTACTTTCGGATGCAACAGGAATTTCTCGAGTTCGTCAATCCATTCGCGAGGTATGGAGTTTGAAGTTAAGGAATGGTTGAGAAACAATCAAAATTTTCGCAAGTCTGATGCTAGAAACGAATAACGGAATGGCCTAGGGGAAAAGTACATACACCATTGTAATCGGGCGAGATTCTACTTTCAGATGCAACCGGAATTTCTCGAGTTCGTCAATCCGTTCGCGAGATATGGGAGTTTGAAGTTAAGGAATGGTTGAGAAACCATCAAAATTTTCGCAAGTCTGATACTCGAAACCAATAAGTACTATGGACCAGCGCAAAAATACACACACCGTTGTAATCGGGCGAGTTTCTGCTTTCAGATGCAATAGGAATTTATCGAGCTCGTCAATCCGTTCGCGAGATATGGGAGTTTGAAGTTAAGGAATGGTTGAGGAACCATCAAAATTTTCGCAAGTCTGACACTCGAAACAAATGACTGGAGTCGCCTAGGGGGAAAGTAGACTCACCATTATAATCGGGCGAGTTTCACCTTTCAGATGCAACAGGAATTTCTCGAGTTCGTCAATCCGTTCGCGAGATAAGGGAGTTTGAAATTAAGGAATGGTTGAGAAACCATCAAAATTTTGACAAGTCTGATACCCGAAACCAATAATTACAATGGCCTAGGGTAAAAATACACATACCGTTGTAATCGGGAGAGTTTGTACTTTCAGATGCACGGAAGTTTTTCGGATTCGTCAAACCGTTCGCGATATATCGGAGTTTGGAGTTAAGAGATGGTTGAGAAACCATCAAAATTTTTGCAATTGTGATGCTAGAAACGAATAACTGGAATGGCCTAGGGGAAAAGTACACACACCATTGTAATCTGGCGAGTTTCTACTTTCAGAAGCAACAGGAATTTCTCGAGTTCGTCAATCCGTTCGCGTGATATGGGAGATTCAAGTTAAGGAATGGTTGAGAAACCATCAAAATTTTCGCAAGACTGATACTCGAAACGAATAACTGGAATGGCCTAGGGGAAAAATACACATACCGTTGTAATCGGGAGAGTTTGTACTTTCAGATGCACGGAAATTTTTCGGATTCGTGAAACCGTTCGCGAAATATCGGAGTTTGAAGTTGTGGAATGGTTGAGAAACCATCAAAATTTTCGCAAGTCTGATACTCGAAAACAATAACTACAAAGGCCAAGGGGAAAATACACATACCGTTGTAATCGGGCGAGTTTCTACTTTCAGATGCAACAGGAATTTCTCGAGTTCGTCAATCCGTTCGCGTGATATGGGAGATTCAAGTTAAGGAATGGTTGAGAAACCATCAAAATTTTCGCAAGACTGATACTCGAAACGAATAACTGGAATGGCCTAGGGGAAAAATACACATACCGTTGTAATCGGGAGAGTTTCTACTTTCAGATGCAATAGAAATTTCTAGAGTTCGCCAATCCGTTCGCGAGATATCGGAGTTTGAAGTTGTGGAATGGTTGAGAAGCCATCAAAATGTTCGCAAGTCTGATACTCGAAACCAATAACTGCAATGGCCTAGGGTAAAAATACACATACCGTTGTAATCGGGCGAGTTTCTGCTTTCAGATGCAACAGGAATTTCTCGAGTTCGTCAATCCGTTCGGGAGATATGGCAGTTTGAAGTTAAGGAATGGTTGAGACACCATCAAAATTTTCGCAAGTCTGATACTCGAAACGAATAACTACAATGGCCTAGGGTAAAAATACACATACCGTTGTAATCGGGAGAGTTTCTACTTTCAGATGCAACAGAAATTTTTCGGATTCGTCGATCCGTTCGCGAAATATTGGAGTTAGGAGTTAAGAGATGGTTGGGAAACCATCAAAATTTTCGCAAGTCTGATACTCGAAACGAATAACTACAATGGCCTAGGGTAAAAATACACACACCATTGTAATCGGGCGAGTTTCTACTTTCACATGCAACAGGAATTTCTCGACTTCGTCCTTCCGATCCCCAGATATGGGTGTTTGAAGTTAAAAGATGGTTGAGAAACTATCAAAATTTTCACAAGTCTGATACTCGAAACCAATAACTACAATGGTCTACGGGAAAAGTACAAATATCGTTGTAATCGAGCGAGTTTCTGCTTTCAGATGCAACCGGAATTTCTCGAGTTCGTCAATCCGTTCGCCAGATATGGGAGTTTGAAGTTAAGGAATGGTTGAGAATCCATCAAAATTTTCGCACGTGTGATACTCGAAACCAATAACTGGAATGGCATAGGGGAAAAGTAGACACAACATTATAATCGGGCGAGTTTCTACTTTCAGATGCAATAGAGGTTTCTCGAGTTCGTCAATCCGTTCGCGAGATATGGGAGTTCGGAATTAAGGAACGGTTGAGAAACCATCAAAATTTTCGCAAGTCTGATACTCGAAACCAATAATTGGAATGGCCTACGGGAAAAGTACACATAACATTGTAATCGGGCGAGTTTCTACTTTCAGATGCAGCAGGAATTTCTCGAGTACGTCAATTCGTTCGCGGTATATGGGAGTTTGAAGCTAAGGAATGGTTGAGAAACCATCAAAATTTGCGCTGGTCTGATACTCGAAACCAATAACTACAGAGGCCTAGGTGAAAAATACACGTACCGATGTGATCGGGCGAGTTTCTGCTTTCAGATGCAACAGGAATTTCTCGAGTTAGTCAATCCGTTCGCGAGATAAGGGAGTTTGAAATTAAGGAATGGTTGAGAAACCATCAAAATTTTCACAAGTCTGATACCCGAAACCAATAATTACAATGGCCTAGGGTAAAAATACACATACCGTTGTAATCGGGAGAGTTTGTACTTTCAGATGCACGGAAATTTTTCGGATTCGTCAAACCGTTCGCGATATATCGGAGTTTGGAGTTAAGAGATGGTTGAGAAACCATCAAAATTTTTGCAATTGTGATGCTAGAAACGAATAACTGGAATGGCCTAGGGGAAAAGTACACACACCATTGTAATCTGGCGAGTTTCTACTTTCAGATGCAACAGGAATTTCTCGAGTTCGTCAATCCGTTCGCGAGAAATGGGAGTTTGAAGTTAAGGAATGGTTGAGAAACCATCATAATTTTCGCAAGTCTAATACTCGAAACCAATAACTACAAAGGCCTAGGGGATTAATACACATACCGTTGTAATCGCGCGAGTTTCTACTTTCAGATGCAACAGGAATTTCTCGAGTTCGTCAATCCGTTCGCGAGATGTGGAAGTTTGAAGTTAAGGAATGCTTGAGAAACCATCAAAATTTTCGCTGGTCTGATACTCGAAACCAATAACTACAATGGTCTACGGGAAAAGTACAAATATCGTTGTAATCGAGCGAGTTTCTGCTTTCAGATGCAACCGGAATTTCTCGAGTTCGTCAATCCGTTCGCCAGATATGGGAGTTTGAAGTTAAGGAATGGTTGAGAATCCATCAAAATTTTCGCACGTGTGATACTCGAAACCAATAACTGGAATGGCATAGGGGAAAAGTAGACACAACATTATAATCGGGCGAGTTTCTACTTTCAGATGCAATAGAGGTTTCTCGAGTTCGTCAATCCGTTCGCGAGATATGGGAGTTCGGAATTAAGGAACGGTTGAGAAACCATCAAAATTTTCGCAAGTCTGATACTCGAAACCAATAATTGGAATGGCCTACGGGAAAAGTACACATAACATTGTAATCGGGCGAGTTTCTACTTTCAGATGCAGCAGGAATTTCTCGAGTACGTCAATTCGTTCGCGGTATATGGGAGTTTGAAGCTAAGGAATGGTTGAGAAACCATCAAAATTTGCGCTGGTCTGATACTCGAAACCAATAACTACAGAGGCCTAGGTGAAAAATACACGTACCGATGTGATCGGGCGAGTTTCTGCTTTCAGATGCAACAGGAATTTCTCGAGTTAGTCAATCCGTTCGCGAGATAAGGGAGTTTGAAATTAAGGAATGGTTGAGAAACCATCAAAATTTTCACAAGTCTGATACCCGAAACCAATAATTACAATGGCCTAGGGTAAAAATACACATACCGTTGTAATCGGGAGAGTTTGTACTTTCAGATGCACGGAAATTTTTCGGATTCGTCAAACCGTTCGCGATATATCGGAGTTTGGAGTTAAGAGATGGTTGAGAAACCATCAAAATTTTTGCAATTGTGATGCTAGAAACGAATAACTGGAATGGCCTAGGGGAAAAGTACACACACCATTGTAATCTGGCGAGTTTCTACTTTCAGATGCAACAGGAATTTCTCGAGTTCGTCAATCCGTTCGCGAGAAATGGGAGTTTGAAGTTAAGGAATGGTTGAGAAACCATCATAATTTTCGCAAGTCTAATACTCGAAACCAATAACTACAAAGGCCTAGGGGATTAATACACATACCGTTGTAATCGCGCGAGTTTCTACTTTCAGATGCAACAGGAATTTCTCGAGTTCGTCAATCCGTTCGCGAGATGTGGAAGTTTGAAGTTAAGGAATGCTTGAGAAACCATCAAAATTTTCGCTGGTCTGATACTCGAAACCAATAACTGGAATGGCCTAGGGGAAAAGTACACACACCGTTGTAATCGGGCGAGTTTCTACTTTCAGATGCAACAGGAATTTCTCGAGTTCGTCAATCCGTTCGCGAGCTATGGGAGTTTGAAGTTAAGGAATGGTTGAGAAACCATCCAAATTTTCGCAAGTCTGATACTCGAAACCAATAACTGGAATGGCCTAGGGGAAAAGTACACACACCTTTGTAATCGGGCGAGTTTCTACCTTCAGATACAACAGGAATTTCCCGAGTTCGTCAATCCGTTCGCGAGAAATGGGGGTTCGAAGTTAAGGAATTGTTGAGAAACCATCAAAATTTTCGCAAGTTTGATACTCGAAACCAATAACTACAATGGCCTAGGGCAAAAATACACATACCGTTGTAATCGGGCGTGTTTCTGCTTTCAGATGCAACAGGAATTTCTCGAGTTCGTCAATCCGTTCGCGAGATATGGGAGTTTGAAGTTAAGTAATGGTTGAGAAACCATCAAAATTTTCGCAAGTCTGATACTCGAAACCAATAACTACAATGGCCTAGGGGAAAAAAATACACACAGCGTTGTAATCGGGAGAGTTTCTGTTTTCAGATGCAACAGAAATTTTTCGGATTCGTCGATCCGTTCGCGAAATATGGGAGTTGGAGTTAAGGAACGGTTGAGAAACCATAGAAATTTTCGCATGTCTGATACTCGAAACCAATAACTACAAAGGCCTAGGGGAAAAGTACACACACCTTTGTTATCGGGCGAGCTTCTACTGTCAGCTGCAACAGGAATTTCTCGAGTTCGTCATTCCGTTCGCGAGATATGGGAGTTTGGAGTTAAGGAGTGGTTGAGAAACCATCAAAATTTTCGCAAGTCTGATACGCGAAACCAATAACTACTATGGCCTAGGGGAAAAATACACATACCTTTGTAATCGGGCATGTTTCTACTTTCAGATGCAACAGGAATTTCTCGAGTTCGTCAATCCGTTCGCGAGATATGGGAGTTTGAATTTAAGGAGTGGTTGTGAAACCATCAAAATTCTCGTAAATCTGATACTCGAAACCAATAACTACAATGGCCTACGGGCAAAATACACATACCGTTGTAATCGGGCGAGTTTCTACTTTCAGATGCAACAGCAATTTCTCGAGTTCGTCAATCCGTTCGCGAGATAAGACAGTTCGAAGTTAAGGAATGGTTGAGAAACCATTAAAATTTTCGCTGGTCTGATACTCGAAACCAATAACTGGAATGGCCTTGGGGAAAAGTACACACACCACTGTAATCGGGCGTGTTTCTACTTTCAGATGCAACAGGAATTTCTCGAGTTCGTCATTCCGTTCGCGAGATAAGGGAGTTTGAAGTTACGGAATGTTTGAGAAACCATCAAAATTTTCGTAAATCTGATACCCGAAACCAATAACTACAATGGCCTAGGGGCAAAATACACATACCGTTGTAATCGGGCGAGTTTCTACTTTCAGATGCAACAGCAATTTCTCGAGTTCGTCAATCCGTTCGCGAGATAAGACAGTTTGAAGTTAAGGAATGGTTGAGAAACCATCAAAATTTTCGCTGGTCTGATACTCGAAACCTATAACTGGAATGGCCTAGGGGAAGAGTACACACACCTTTGTAATCGGGCGAGCTTCTACTGTCAGCTGCAACAGGAATTTCTCGAGTTCGTCATTCCGTTTGCGAGATTTGGGAGTTTGGAGTTAAGGAGCGGTTGAGAAACCATCAAAATTTTCGCAGGTCTGATACTCGAAACCAATAACTACAATGGCCTAGGGGAAAGGTACACACACCACTGTAATCGGGCGAGATTCTACTTTCAGATGCAATAGGGGTTTCTCGAGTTCGTCAATCCGTTCGCGAGATATGGGAGTTTGAAGTTAAGGAATGGTTGAGAAACCATCAAAATTTTCGTAAATCTGATACTCGAAAGCAATAACTACAATGGCCTAGGGGCAAAATACACATACCGTTGTAATCGGGCGAGTTTCAACTTTCAGATGCAACAGCAATTTCTCGAGTTCGTCAATCGGTTCGCGAGATATGGGAGTTTGAAGTTAAGGAATGGTTGAGAAACCATCAAAATTTTCGCAAGTCTGATACTCGAAAACACTAACTACAATGGCCTAGGTAAAATATACACACACCTTTGTAATCGGGCGACTTTCTGCTTTCAGATGCAGCAGGAATTTCTCGAGTTCGTCAATCCGTTAGCGAGAGATGGGAGTTTGAAGTTAAGGAATGGTTGTGGAACCATCAAAATTTTCGCAATTCTGATGATAGAAACGAATAACTGGAATGGCCTAGGGGAAAAGAACACATACCTTTGTAATCGGGAGAGTTTCTACTTTCTGATGCAACAGAAATTTTCCGGATTCGTCAATCCGTTCGCGAAATATCGGAGTTTGGAGTTAAGTGATGGTTGAGAAACGATCAATATTTTCGCAATTCTGATGCTAGAAACGAATAACTGTAATGGCCTAGGGGAAAAATACACATACCGTTGCAATCGGGCGAGTTTCTACTTTCAGATGCAACAGGAATTTCTCGAGTTCGTCAATCCGTTCGGGAGATAAGACAGTTTGAAGTTAAGGAATGGTTGAGAAACCATCAAAATTTTCGCTGGTCTGATACTCGAAACATATAACTGGAATGGCCTAGGGGAAAAGTACACACACCTTTGTAATCGGGCGAGTTTCTACTTTCAGCTGCAACAGGAATTTCTCGAGTTCGTCATTCCGTTCGCGAGATATGGGAGTTTGAAGTTAAGGAATGGTTGAGAAACCATCAAAATTTTCGCATGTCTGATACTCGAAACCAACAACTGGAATGGCCTAGGGGAAAAGTACAAACACCGTTGTAATCGGGCGAGTTTCCACTTTCAGATGCAACAGGAATTTCTCGAGTTCGCCAATCCGTTCGCGATGTATGGGAGTTTGAAGTTAAGGAAGGGTAAAGAAACCATCAAAATTTTCGCCAGACTGATACTCGAAACCAATAACTACAATGGCCTAGGGGAAAAATACACATACCGTTGTAATCGGGCGAGTTTCTACTTTCAGCTGCAACAGGAATTTCTCGAGTTCGTCATTCCGTTCGCGAGATATGGGAGTTTGGAGTTAAGGAGTGGTTGAGAAAACATCAAAATTTTCGCCAGTCTGATACTCGAAACCAATAACTACAATGGCCCAGGGCAAAAATACACATACCGTTGTAATCGGGCGTGTTTCTACTTTCAGATGCAACAGGAATTTCTCGAGTTCGTCAATCCGTTCGCGAGATATGGGAGTTTGAATTTAAGGAGTGGTTGTGAAACCATCAAAATTCTCGTAAATCTGATACTCGAAACCAATAACTACAATGGCCTACGGGCAAAATACACATACCGTTGTAATCGGGCGAGTTTCTACTTTCAGATGCAACAGCAATTTCTCGAGTTCGTCATTCCGTTTGCGAGATTTGGGAGTTTGGAGTTAAGGAGCGGTTGAGAAACCATCAAAATTTTCGCAGGTCTGATACTCGAAACCAATAACTACAATGGCCTAGGGGAAAGGTACACACACCACTGTAATCGGGCGAGATTCTACTTTCAGATGCAATAGGGGTTTCTCGAGTTCGTCAATCCGTTCGCGAGATATGGGAGTTTGAAGTTAAGGAATGGTTGAGAAACCATCAAAATTTTCGTAAATCTGATACTCGAAAGCAATAACTACAATGGCCTAGGGGCAAAATACACATACCGTTGTAATCGGGCGAGTTTCAACTTTCAGATGCAACAGCAATTTCTCGAGTTCGTCAATCGGTTCGCGAGATATGGGAGTTTGAAGTTAAGGAATGGTTGAGAAACCATCAAAATTTTCGCAAGTCTGATACTCGAAAACACTAACTACAATGGCCTAGGTAAAAAATACACACACCTTTGTAATCGGGCGACTTTCTGCTTTCAGATGCAGCAGGAATTTCTCGAGTTCGTCAATCCGTTAGCGAGAGATGGGAGTTTGAAGTTAAGGAATGGTTGTGGAACCATCAAAATTTTCGCAATTCTGATGATAGAAACGAATAACTGGAATGGCCTAGGGGAAAAGAACACATACCTTTGTAATCGGGAGAGTTTCTACTTTCTGATGCAACAGAAATTTTCCGGATTCGTCAATCCGTTCGCGAAATATCGGAGTTTGGAGTTAAGTGATGGTTGAGAAACGATCAATATTTTCGCAATTCTGATGCTAGAAACGAATAACTGTAATGGCCTAGGGGAAAAATACACATACCGTTGCAATCGGGCGAGTTTCTACTTTCAGATGCAACAGGAATTTCTCGAGTTCGTCAATCCGTTCGGGAGATAAGACAGTTTGAAGTTAAGGAATGGTTGAGAAACCATCAAAATTTTCGCTGGTCTGATACTCGAAACATATAACTGGAATGGCCTAGGGGAAAAGTACACACACCTTTGTAATCGGGCGAGTTTCTACTTTCAGCTGCAACAGGAATTTCTCGAGTTCGTCATTCCGTTCGCGAGATATGGGAGTTTGAAGTTAAGGAATGGTTGAGAAACCATCAAAATTTTCGCATGTCTGATACTCGAAACCAACAACTGGAATGGCCTAGGGGAAAAGTACAAACACCGTTGTAATCGGGCGAGTTTCCACTTTCAGATGCAACAGGAATTTCTCGAGTTCGCCAATCCGTTCGCGATGTATGGGAGTTTGAAGTTAAGGAATGGTTGAGAAACCATCAAAATTTTCGCCAGACTGATACTCGAAACCAATAACTACAATGGCCTAGGGCAAAAATACACATACCGTTGTAATCAGGCGAGTTTCTACTTTCCGCTGCAACAGGAAATTCTCGAGTTCGTCATTCCGTTCGCGAGATATGGGAGTTTGAAGTTAAGGAGTGGTTGAGAAACCATCAAAATTTTCGCCAGTCTGATACTCGAAACCAATAACTACAATGGCCTAGGGCAAAAATACACATACCGTTGTAATCGGACGAGTTTCTGCTTTCAGATGCAATAGGAATTTCTCGAGTTCGTCAATCCGTTCGAGAGATGTGGGAGATTGAAGTTAAGGAATGGTTGAGAGACCATCACAATTTTCGCATGTCTGATACTCGAAACCAATAAGTACAAAGTCCTAGGGCAAAAATACACATACCTTTGTAATGGGGCGAGTTTCTACTTTCAGATGCAACAGGAATTTCTCGAGCACGTCAATCCGTTCGCGAGATACGGGAGTTTGAAGTTAAGGAATGGTTGAGAAACCATCAAAATTTTCGCAAGTCTGATACTCGAAACCTATAACTACTATGGCCTAGGGGAAAAATACACATACCTTTGTAATCGGGCGAGTTTCTACTTTCAGATGCAACAGGAATTTCTCGAGTTCGTCAATCCGTTCGCGAGATATGGGAGTTTGAAGTTAAGGAATGCTTGAGAAACCATCAAAATTTTCGCTGGTCTGATACTCGAAACCAATAACTGGAATGGCCTAGGGCAAAAATACACATACCTTTGTAATCAGGCGAGTTTCTACTTTCAGATGCAACAGGAATTTCTCGAGTTCGTCGATCCGTTCGCGAGATATGGGAGTTTGAAGTTAAGGAATGGTTGAGAAGCCATCAAAATTTTCGCAATTCTGATGCTAGAAACGAATAACTGGAATGACCTAGGGGAAAAGTACACACACCATTGTAATTGGTCGAGTTTCTGCTTTCAGATGCAACAGGAAATAATCGAGCTGGTCAATCCGTTCGCGAGATATGGGAGTTTGAAGTTAAGGAATGGTTGAGAAACCAACGCAATTTTCGCAAGTTTGATACTCGAAAACAATAACTACAATGGCCTAGGGCAAAAATACACATACCTTTGTAATCAGGCGAGTTTCTGCTTTCCGATGCAATAGGAATATCTCGAGTTCTTCAATCCGTTCGCGAGATATGGGAGTTTGAAGTTAAGGAATGGTTGAGAAACCATCAAAATTTTCGCAAGTCTGATACTCGAAACCAATAACTACTACGGCCTAGGGCAAAAATACACATACCATTGTAATCGGACGAGTTTCTGTTTCAGACGCAACAGGAATTTCTCGAGTTCGTCAATCCGTTCGCGAGATATGGGAGTTTGAAGTTAAGGAATGGTTGAGAGACCATCAAAATTTTCGCTGGTCTGATACTCGAAACCAATAACTGGAATGTCCTAGGGCAAAAATACACATACCTTTGTAATCAGGCGAGTTTCTGCTTTCCGATGCAATAGGAAATTCTCGAGTTCTTCAATCCGTTCGCGAGATATGGGAGTTTGAAGTTAAGGAATGGTTGAGAAACCATCAAAATTTTCGCAATTCTGATACTCGAAACCAATAACTACTACGGCCTAGGGCAAAAATACACATACCATTGTAATCGGACGAGTTTCTGTTTCAGACGCAACAGGAATTTCTCGAGTTCGTCAATCCGTTCGCGAGATATGGGAGTTTGAAGTTAAGGAATGGTTGAGAAACCATCAAAATTTTCGCAAGTCTGTTACTCGAAACCAATAACTGGAATGGCCTAGGGCAAAAATACACATACCTTTGTAATCAGGCGAGTTTCTGCTTTCCGATGCAATAGGAAATTCTCGAGTTCTTCAATCCCTTCGCGAGATATGGGAGTTTGAAGTTAAGGAATGGTTGAGAAACCATCAAAATTTTCGCAAGTCTGATACTCGAAACCAATAACTACTACGGCCTAGGGCAAAAATACACATACTTTTGTAATCGGGCGAGTACCTACTTTCAGATGCAACATGAATTTCTCGAGTTCGTCAATCCGTTCGCGAGATATGGGAGTTTGAATTTAAGGAATGGTTGAGAAACCATCAAAATTTTCGCAAGTCTCTTACTGGAAACCAATAACAGGAATGGTCTAGGGGAAAAGTACACACACCATTGTAATCGTGCGAGTTTCTACTTTCAGATGCAACAGGAATTTCTCGAGTTCGTCATTCCGTTCGCGAGATATGTGTGTATGAAGGTAAGGGATGGTTGAGAAACCATCAAAATTTTGGCTGGTCTGATACTCGAAACCAATAACTGGAATGGCCTAGGGCAAAAATACACATACCTTTGTAATCAGGCGAGTTTCTGCTTTCCGATGCAATAGGAATTTCTCGAGCACGTCAATCTGTTCGCGAGATATGGGAGTTTGAAGTTCAGGAATGGTTGAGAAACCATCACAATTTTCGCAAATCTTATACTCGAAACCAATAACTACTATGGCCTAGGGGAAAAATACACATACTTTTGTGATCGGGCGAGTATCTACTTTCAGATGCAACAGGAATTTCTCGAGTTCGTCAATCCGTTCGCGAGATATGGGAGTTTGAAGTTAAGGAATGGTTGAGAAACCATCAAAATTTTCGCAAGTCTCTTACTGGAAACCAATAACTACTACGCCCTAGGGCAAAAATACACATACCATTGTAATCGGACGAGTTTCTGTTTCAGACGCAACAGGAATTTCTCGAGTTCGTCAATCCGTTCACGACATATGGGAGTTTGAATTTAAGGAATGGTTGAGAAACCATCACACTTTTCGCAAGTCTGATACTCGAAACCAATAACTACTACGGCCTAGGGCAAAAATACACACACCATTGTAATCGGACGAGTTTCTGGTTTCAGATGCAACAGGAATTTCTCGAGTTCTTCAATCGGTTCGCGAGATATGGGAGTTTGAAGTTAAGGAATGGTTGAGAGACCATCACAATTTTCGCAAGTCTGATACTCGAAACCAATAACTACAAAGGCCTAGGGGAAAAATACACATACCCTTGTAATCGCGCGAGTTTCTACTTTCAGATGCAACAGGAATTTCTCGAGCACGTCAATCCGTTCGCGAGATATGGGAGTTTGAAGTTAAGGAATGGTTGAGAAGCCATCAAAATATTCGCAATTCTGATGCTAGAAACGAATAACTGGAATGACCTAGAGGAAAAGTACACACACCATTGTAATCGGTCGAGTTTCTGGTTTCAGATGCAACAGGAGTTTCAAGAGTTCGTTAGTCCGTTCGCGAGATATGGGAGTTTGAGGTTAAGGAATGGTTGAGAAACCATCAAAATTTTCGCAAGTCTGTTACTCGAAACCAATAACTGGAATGGCCTAGGGGAAAAGTACACGCACCGTTGTAATGGAGCGACTTTCTACATTCAGATGCAACAGGAATTTCTCGAGTTCGTCAATCCGTTCGCGAGATATGGGAGTTTGAAGTTAAGGAATGGTTGAGAAACCATCTAAGTTTTCGCAAGTCTGTTACTCGAAACGAATAACAGTAATGGCCTAGGGGAAAAGTCCACACACCATTGTAATCGGAAGACTTTCTACTTTCAGATGCAACAGGAATTTCTCGAGTTCGTCATTCCGTTCGCGAGCTATGGGTGTATGAAGGTAAGGAATGGTTGAGAAACCATCAAAATTTTCGCTGGTCTGATACTCGAAACCAATAACTGTAATGGCCTATGGCAAAAATACACATACCTTTGTAATCAGGCGAGCTTCTACTTTCAGATGCAACAGGAATTTCTCGAGTTCGTCAGCTGTTCGCGACATATGGGAGTTTGAAGTTAAGGAATGGTTGAGAAACCATCAAAATTTTCGCAAGTCTGATACTCGAAACCAATAACTACAATGGCCTAGGGGAAAAATACACATACCCTTGTAATCGGGCGTGTTTCTACTTTCAGATGCAATAGGAATCTCTTGAGGTCATCAATCCGTTGGCTTGATTTGGGAATGTGAAGTTATGGAACGGTTGAGAAACCATCAAAATTTTCACAAGTCTGATACTCGAAACCAATAACTACAAAGGCCTAGGGCAAAAATACACATACCGTTGTAATCGGGCGAGTTTCCACTTTCAGATGCAACAGGAATTTCTCGAGTTCGTCAATCCGTTAGCGAGATATGGGAGTTTGAAGTTATGGAATGGTTGAGAAACCATAAAAATTTTCGCAAGTCTGATTCTCGAAACCAATAACTGGAATGGCCCAGGGGAAAAGTACACATACCGTTGCAATCGGACGAGTTTCAGCTTTCAGATGCAACAGGAATTTCTCGAGTTAGTCAGCCGTTCGCGACGTGTGGGAGTTTGAAGTTAAGGAATGGTTGAGAAATCAACAAAATTTTCGCTAGTCTGATACTCGAAACCAAAAACTACTACGGCCTAGGGCAAAAATTCACATACCATTGTAATCGGACGTGTTTCTGTTTCAGATGCAACAGGAATTTCTCGAGTTCGTCAATCCGTTCGTGACATATGGGGGCTTGAAGTCAAGGAATGGTTGAGAAACCATAAAAATTTTCGCAAGTCTGATACTCGAAACCAATAACTGGAATGGCCCAGGGGAAAAGTACACACACCTTTGTAATTAGGCGAGTTTCTACTTACAGATGCAACAGGAATGTCTCGAGGTCGTCAATCCGTTCGCGAGATATGGGAGTTTGAAGCTAAGGAATGGTTGAGAAACCATCAAAATTTTCGCAAGTTTGATACTCGAAACCAATAACTACAATGGCCTATGGGAACAATACACATACCGTTGTAATCAGGAGAGTTTCTATTTTCAGATGCAACAGAAGTTTTTCGGATTCGTCAATCCGTTCGCGAGATATGGGAGTTTGAAGTTAAGGAATGGTTGAGAAACCATAAAAATTTTCGCAAGTCTGATACTCGAAACCAATAATTAGAATGGCCCAGGGGAAAAGTACACATACCGTTGTAATCGGACGAGTTTCTGGTTTCAGATGCAACAGGAATTTCTCAAGTTCGTCAGCCGTTCGCGACATATGGGGGTTTGAAGTTAAGTAATGGTTGAGAAACCATAAAAATTTTCGCAAGTCTGATACTCGAAACCAATAACTACAATGGCCTAGGGCAAAAATACACATACCGTTGTAATCGGGCGAGTTTCTGCTTTCCGATGCAATAGGAATTTCTCGAGTTCGTCAATCTGTTCGCGAGATATGGCAGTTTGAAGTTAAGGAATGGATGAGAAACCATCAAAATTTCCGCAATTCTGATGCTAGAAACGAATAACTCGAATGATCTAAAGGAAAACTACACACACCTTTGTAATTGGGCAAGTTTCTACTTTCAGAGGCGACAGGAACTTCTCGAGTTCGCCAATCCGTTCGCGAGGTATCGGAGTTTGAAGTTAAGGAATGGTTGAGAAACCATAAAAATTTTCGCAAGTCTGATACTCGAAACCAATAATTAGAGTGGCCCAGGGGAAAAGTACACATACCGTTGTAATCGGACGAGTTTCTGGTTTCAGATGCAACAGGAATTTCTCAAGTTCGTCAGCCGTTCGCGACATATGGGGGTTTGAAGTTAAGTAATGGTTGAGAAACCATAAAAATTTTCGCAAGTTTGATACTCGAAACCAATAACTACAATGGCCTAGGGCAAAAATACACATACATTTGTAATCGGGCGAGTTTCTGCTTTCAGATGCAATAGGAAATTCTCGAGTTCGTTAGTCCGTTCGCGACATGTGGGAGTTTGAAGTTAAGGAATGGTTGAGAAACCAACAAAATTTTCGCTAGTCTGATACTCGAAACCAAAAACTACTACGGCCTAGGGCAAAAATTCACATACCATTGTAATCGGACGTGTTTCTGTTTCAGATGCAACAGGAATTTCTCGAGTTCGTCAATCCGTTCGTGACATATGGGGGTTTGAAGTCAAGGAATGGTTGAGAAACCATAAAAATTTTCGCAAGTCTGATACTCGAAACCAATAACTGGAATGGCCCAGGGGAAAAGTACACACACCTTTGTAATTAGGCGAGTTTCTACTTACAGATGCAACAGGAATGTCTCGAGGTCGTCAATCCGTTCGCGAGATATGGGAGTTTGAAGCTAAGGAATGGTTGAGAAACCATCAAAATTTACGCAAGTTTGATACTCGAAACCAATAACTACAATGGCCTATGGGAACAATACACATACCGTTGTAATCTGGAGAGTTTCTATTTTCAGATGCAACAGAAGTTTTTCGGATTCGTCAATCCGTTCGCGAGATATGGGAGTTTGAAGTTAAGGAATGGTTGAGAAACCATAAAAATTTTCGCAAGTCTGATACTCGAAACCAATAATTAGAATGGCCCAGGGGAAAAGTACACATACCGTTGTAATCGGACGAGTTTCTGGTTTCAGATGCAACAGGAATTTCTCAAGTTCGTCAGCCGTTCGCGACATATGGGGGTTTGAAGTTAAGTAATGGTTGAGAAACCATAAAAATTTTCGCAAGTCTGATACTCGAAACCAATAACTACAATGGCCTAGGGGAAAAATACACATACCCTTGTAATCGGGCGTGTTTCTACTTTCAGATGCAATAGGAATCTCTTGAGGTCGTCAATCCGTTCGCGTGATTTGGGAGTGCGAAGTTATGGAACGGTTGAGAACCCATCAAAATTTTCGCAAGTCTGATACTGGAAACCAATAACTGGAATGGCCCAGGGGAAAAGTACACATACCGTTACAATCGGACGAGTTTCAGGTTTCAGATGCAACAGGAATTTCTCGAGTTCTTCAGCCGTTCGCGACATATGGGAGTTTGAAGTTAAGGAATGGTTGAGAAACCATCAAAATTTTCGCTGGTCTGATATTCGAAACCGATAACTGGAATGGCCTAGGGGAAAAGTACACACACCATTGTAATCGGGCGAGATTCTACATTCAGATGCAACAGGAATTTCTCGAGTTCGTCAACCGTTCGCGAGATATGGGAGTTTGAAGTTAAGGAATGGTTGAGAAACCATCACAATTTTCGCAAGTCTGATACTCGAAAGCAATAACTACAATGGCCTAGGGGAAAAATACACATACCCTTGTAATCGGGAGTGTTTCTACTTTCAGATGCAATAGGAATCTCTTAAGGTCGTCAATCAGTTCGCCTGATTTGGGAGTGTGAAGATATGGAACGGTTGAGAAACCATCAAAATTTTCGCAAGTCTGATACTCGAAACCAATAACTACAAAGGCCTAGGGGAAAAATACACATATCGTTGTAATCGGGCGAGTTTCCACTTCCAGATGCAGCAGGAATTTCTCGAGTTCGTCAATCCGTTCGCGAGATATGGGAGTTTGAAGTTAAGGAATGGTTGAGAAACCATAAAAATTTTCGCAAGTCTGACACTCGAAACCAATAACTGGAATGGCCCAGGGGAAAAGGACACACACCTTTGTAATCAGGCGAGTTTCTGCTTTCCGATGCAATAGGAAATTCTCGAGTTCTTCAATCCGTTCGCGAGATATGGGAGTTCGAAGTTAAGGAATGGTTGAGAAACCATCAAAGTTTTCGCAAGTCTGATACTCGAAACCAATAACGACTATGGCCTAGGGCAAAAATACACACACCGTTGTAATCGGACGAGTGTCTGGTTTCAGATGCAACAGGAATTTCTCGAGTTCGTCAATCCTTTCGCGAGATATGGGAGTTTGAAGTTAAGGAATGGTTGAGAAACCATCAAAATTTTCGCAAGTTTGGTACTTGAAACCAATAACTACAATGGCCTAGGGCAAAAATACACATACATTTGTAATCGGGCGACTTTCTGCTTTCAGATGCAATAGGAAATTCTCGAGTTCGTTATTCCGTTCGCGAGATATGGGAGTTTGAAGTTAAGGAATGGTTGAGAAACCATCAAAATTTTCGCAATTCTGATGCTAGAAACGAATAACTACAAAGGCCTAGGGGGAAAATACACATACCCTTGTAATCGGGCGTGTTTCTACTTTCAGATGCAATAGGAATCTCTTGAGGTCGTCAAACCGTTCGCGTGATTTGGGAGTGTGAAGTTATGGAACGGTTGAGAAACCATCAAAATTTTCGCAAGTCTGATACTCGAAACCAATAACTACAAAGGCCTAGGGCAAAAATACACATACCGTTGTAATCGGGCGAGTTTCCACTTTCAGAGGCAACAGGAATTTCTCGAGTTCGTCAATCCGTTAGCGAGATATGGGAGTTTGAAGTTATGGAATGGTTGAGAAACCATAAAAATTTTCGCAAGTCTGATACTCGAAACCAATAACTACTATGGCCTAGGGCAAAAATACACATGCCGTTGTAATCGGACGAGTTTGTGGTTTCAGATGCAACAGGAATTTCTCGAGTTCGTCAATCCGTTCGCGAGATATGGGAGTTTGAGGTTAAGGAATTGTTGAGAAACCATAGAAATTTTCGCAAGTCTGATACTCGAAACCAATAACTACAAAGGCAAGGGGAAAAATACACATACCTTTGTAATCGGGCGAGTTTCTGCTTTCAGATGCAACAGGAATTTCTCGACTTCGTCAATCCGTTCGCGAGATATGGGAGTTTGAAGTTAAGGAATTGTTGAGAAACCATCAAAATTTTCGCAAGTTTGATACTCGAAACCAATAACTACAATGGCCTAGGGCAAAAATACACATACCGTTGTAATCGGGCGTGTTTCTGCTTTCAGATGCAACAGGAATTTCTCGAGTTCGTCAATCCGTTCGCGAGATATGGGAGTTTGAAGTTAAGTAATGGTTGAGAAACCATCAAAATTTTCGCAAGTCTGATACTCGAAACCAATAACTACAATGGCCTAGGGGAAAAAAATACACACAGCGTTGTAATCGGGAGAGTTTCTGTTTTCAGATGCAACAGAAATTTTTCGGATTCGTCGATCCGTTCGCGAAATATGGGAGTTGGAGTTAAGGAACGGTTGAGAAACCATAGAAATTTTCGCATGTCTGATACTCGAAACCAATAACTACAATGGCCTACGGGCAAAATACACATACCGTTGTAATCGGGCGAGTTTCTACTTTCAGATGCAACAGCAATTTCTCGAGTTCGTCAATCCGTTCGCGAGATAAGACAGTTCGAAGTTAAGGAATGGTTGAGAAACCATTAAAATTTTCGCTGGTCTGATACTCGAAACCAATAACTGGAATGGCCTTGGGGAAAAGTACACACACCACTGTAATCGGGCGTGTTTCTACTTTCAGATGCAACAGGAATTTCTCGAGTTCGTCATTCCGTTCGCGAGATAAGGGAGTTTGAAGTTACGGAATGTTTGAGAAACCATCAAAATTTTCGTAAATCTGATACCCGAAACCAATAACTACAATGGCCTAGGGGCAAAATACACATACCGTTGTAATCGGGCGAGTTTCTACTTTCAGATGCAACAGCAATTTCTCGAGTTCGTCAATCCGTTCGCGAGATAAGACAGTTTGAAGTTAAGGAATGGTTGAGAAACCATCAAAATTTTCGCTGGTCTGATACTCGAAACCTATAACTGGAATGGCCTAGGGGAAGAGTACACACACCTTTGTAATCGGGCGAGCTTCTACTGTCAGCTGCAACAGGAATTTCTCGAGTTCGTCATTCCGTTTGCGAGATTTGGGAGTTTGGAGTTAAGGAGCGGTTGAGAAACCATCAAAATTTTCGCAGGTCTGATACTCGAAACCAATAACTACAATGGCCTAGGGGAAAGGTACACACACCACTGTAATCGGGCGAGATTCTACTTTCAGATGCAATAGGGGTTTCTCGAGTTCGTCAATCCGTTCGCGAGATATGGGAGTTTGAAGTTAAGGAATGGTTGAGAAACCATCAAAATTTTCGTAAATCTGATACTCGAAAGCAATAACTACAATGGCCTAGGGGCAAAATACACATACCGTTGTAATCGGGCGAGTTTCAACTTTCAGATGCAACAGCAATTTCTCGAGTTCGTCAATCGGTTCGCGAGATATGGGAGTTTGAAGTTAAGGAATGGTTGAGAAACCATCAAAATTTTCGCAAGTCTGATACTCGAAAACACTAACTACAATGGCCTAGGTAAAAAATACACACACCTTTGTAATCGGGCGACTTTCTGCTTTCAGATGCAGCAGGAATTTCTCGAGTTCGTCAATCCGTTAGCGAGAGATGGGAGTTTGAAGTTAAGGAATGGTTGTGGAACCATCAAAATTTTCGCAATTCTGATGATAGAAACGAATAACTGGAATGGCCTAGGGGAAAAGAACACATACCTTTGTAATCGGGAGAGTTTCTACTTTCTGATGCAACAGAAATTTTCCGGATTCGTCAATCCGTTCGCGAAATATCGGAGTTTGGAGTTAAGTGATGGTTGAGAAACGATCAATATTTTCGCAATTCTGATGCTAGAAACGAATAACTGTAATGGCCTAGGGGAAAAATACACATACCGTTGCAATCGGGCGAGTTTCTACTTTCAGATGCAACAGGAATTTCTCGAGTTCGTCAATCCGTTCGGGAGATAAGACAGTTTGAAGTTAAGGAATGGTTGAGAAACCATCAAAATTTTCGCTGGTCTGATACTCGAAACATATAACTGGAATGGCCTAGGGGAAAAGTACACACACCTTTGTAATCGGGCGAGTTTCTACTTTCAGCTGCAACAGGAATTTCTCGAGTTCGTCATTCCGTTCGCGAGATATGGGAGTTTGAAGTTAAGGAATGGTTGAGAAACCATCAAAATTTTCGCAAGTCTGATACTCGAAAACACTAACTACAATGGCCTAGGTAAAAAATACACACACCTTTGTAATCGGGCGACTTTCTGCTTTCAGATGCAGCAGGAATTTCTCGAGTTCGTCAATCCGTTAGCGAGAGATGGGAGTTTGAAGTTAAGGAATGGTTGTGGAACCATCAAAATTTTCGCAATTCTGATGATAGAAACGAATAACTGGAATGGCCTAGGGGAAAAGAACACATACCTTTGTAATCGGGAGAGTTTCTACTTTCTGATGCAACAGAAATTTTCCGGATTCGTCAATCCGTTCGCGAAATATCGGAGTTTGGAGTTAAGTGATGGTTGAGAAACGATCAATATTTTCGCAATTCTGATGCTAGAAACGAATAACTGTAATGGCCTAGGGGAAAAATACACATACCGTTGCAATCGGGCGAGTTTCTACTTTCAGATGCAACAGGAATTTCTCGAGTTCGTCAATCCGTTCGGGAGATAAGACAGTTTGAAGTTAAGGAATGGTTGAGAAACCATCAAAATTTTCGCTGGTCTGATACTCGAAACATATAACTGGAATGGCCTAGGGGAAAAGTACACACACCTTTGTAATCGGGCGAGTTTCTACTTTCAGCTGCAACAGGAATTTCTCGAGTTCGTCATTCCGTTCGCGAGATATGGGAGTTTGAAGTTAAGGAATGGTTGAGAAACCATCAAAATTTTCGCATGTCTGATACTCGAAACCAACAACTGGAATGGCCTAGGGGAAAAGTACAAACACCGTTGTAATCGGGCGAGTTTCCACTTTCAGATGCAACAGGAATTTCTCGAGTTCGCCAATCCGTTCGCGATGTATGGGAGTTTGAAGTTAAGGAAGGGTAAAGAAACCATCAAAATTTTCGCCAGACTGATACTCGAAACCAATAACTACAATGGCCTAGGGGAAAAATTCACATACCGTTGTAATCGGGCGAGTTTCTACTTTCAGCTGCAACAGGAATTTCTCGAGTTCGTCATTCCGTTCGCGAGATATGGGAGTTTGGAGTTAAGGAGTGGTTGAGAAAACATCAAAATTTTCGCCAGTCTGATACTCGAAACCAATAACTACAATGGCCCAGGGCAAAAATACACATACCGTTGTAATCGGGCGTGTTTCTACTTTCAGATGCAACAGGAATTTCTCGAGTTCGTCAATCCGTTCGCGAGATATGGGAGTTTGAATTTAAGGAGTGGTTGTGAAACCATCAAAATTCTCGTAAATCTGATAATCGAAACCAATAACTACAATGGCCTACGGGCAAAATACACATACCGTTGTAATCGGGCGAGTTTCTACTTTCAGATGCAACAGCAATTTCTCGAGTTCGTCATTCCGTTTGCGAGATTTGGGAGTTTGGAGTTAAGGAGCGGTTGAGAAACCATCAAAATTTTCGCAGGTCTGATACTCGAAACCAATAACTACAATGGCCTAGGGGAAAGGTACACACACCACTGTAATCGGGCGAGATTCTACTTTCAGATGCAATAGGGGTTTCTCGAGTTCGTCAATCCGTTCGCGAGATATGGGAGTTTGAAGTTAAGGAATGGTTGAGAAACCATCAAAATTTTCGTAAATCTGATACTCGAAAGCAATAACTACAATGGCCTAGGGGCAAAATACACATACCGTTGTAATCGGGCGAGTTTCAACTTTCAGATGCAACAGCAATTTCTCGAGTTCGTCAATCGGTTCGCGAGATATGGGAGTTTGAAGTTAAGGAATGGTTGAGAAACCATCAAAATTTTCGCAAGTCTGATACTCGAAAACACTAACTACAATGGCCTAGGTAAAAAATACACACACCTTTGTAATCGGGCGACTTTCTGCTTTCAGATGCAGCAGGAATTTCTCGAGTTCGTCAATCCGTTAGCGAGAGATGGGAGTTTGAAGTTAAGGAATGGTTGTGGAACCATCAAAATTTTCGCAATTCTGATGATAGAAACGAATAACTGGAATGGCCTAGGGGAAAAGAACACATACCTTTGTAATCGGGAGAGTTTCTACTTTCTGATGCAACAGAAATTTTCCGGATTCGTCAATCCGTTCGCGAAATATCGGAGTTTGGAGTTAAGTGATGGTTGAGAAACGATCAATATTTTCGCAATTCTGATGCTAGAAACGAATAACTGTAATGGCCTAGGGGAAAAATACACATACCGTTGCAATCGGGCGAGTTTCTACTTTCAGATGCAACAGGAATTTCTCGAGTTCGTCAATCCGTTCGGGAGATAAGACAGTTTGAAGTTAAGGAATGGTTGAGAAACCATCAAAATTTTCGCTGGTCTGATACTCGAAACATATAACTGGAATGGCCTAGGGGAAAAGTACACACACCTTTGTAATCGGGCGAGTTTCTACTTTCAGCTGCAACAGGAATTTCTCGAGTTCGTCATTCCGTTCGCGAGATATGGGAGTTTGAAGTTAAGGAATGGTTGAGAAACCATCAAAATTTTCGCATGTCTGATACTCGAAACCAACAACTGGAATGGCCTAGGGGAAAAGTACAAACACCGTTGTAATCGGGCGAGTTTCCACTTTCAGATGCAACAGGAATTTCTCGAGTTCGCCAATCCGTTCGCGATGTATGGGAGTTTGAAGTTAAGGAAGGGTAAAGAAACCATCAAAATTTTCGCCAGACTGATACTCGAAACCAATAACTACAATGGCCTAGGGGAAAAATACACATACCGTTGTAATCGGGCGAGTTTCTACTTTCAGCTGCAACAGGAATTTCTCGAGTTCGTCATTCCGTTCGCGAGATATGGGAGTTTGGAGTTAAGGAGTGGTTGAGAAAACATCAAAATTTTCGCATGTCTGACACTCGAAACCAATAACTGGAATGGCCTAGGGGAAAAGTACAAACACCATTGTAATCGGGCGAGTTTCCACTTTCAGATGCAACAGGAATTTCTCGAGTTCGCCAATCCGTTCGCGATGTATGGGAGTTTGAAGTTAAGGAAGGGTTAAGAAACCATCAAAATTTTCGCCAGTCTGATACTCTAGACCAATAACTACAATGGCCTAGGGGAAAAATACACATACCGTTGTAATCGGGCGAGTTTCTACTTTCAGCTGCAACAGGAATTTCTCGAGTTCGTCATTCCGTTCGCGAGATATGGGAGTTTGGAGTTAAGGAGTGGTTGAGAAAACATCAAAATTTTCGCCAGTCTGATACTCGAAACCAATAACTACAATGGCCTAGGGGAAAAATACACATACCGTTGTAATCGGGCGAGTTTCCACTTCCAGATGCAACCGGAAGTTCTCGAGTTCGTCAATCCGTTCGCGAGATATGGGAGTTTGAAGTTAAGGAGTGGTTGAGAAACCATCAAAATTTTCGCAAGTCTGATATTCGAGACCAATGACTACTATGGCCTAGGGCAAAAATACACATACCGTTGTAATCGGGCGAGTTTCTGCTTTCAGATGCAATAGGAAATTCTCGAGTTCGTCAATCCGTTCGAGAGATGTGGGAGTTTGAAATTAAGGAATGGTTGAGAAACCATCAAAATTTTCGCAAGTCTGATACTCGAAACCAATAACTGGAATGGCCTAGGGGAAAAGTACACACACCATTGTAATCGGGCGAGTTTCCACTTTCAGATGCAACAGGAATTTCTCGAGTTCGCAAATCCGTTCGCGATGTATGGGAGTTTGAAGTTAAGGAGTCGTTGAGAAACCATCAAAATTTTCGCAAGTCCGATACTCGAAACCAATAACTACAGAGGCCTAGGGGAAAAATACAAATAGCTTTGTAATGGGGCGAGTTTCTGCTTTCAGATGCAACGGGAACTTCTTGAGTTCGTCAAACCGTTCGCGAGATATGGGAGTTTGAAGTTAAGGAATGGTTGAGAAACCATCAAAATTTTCGTAAGTCTGATACTCGAAACCAATAACTGGAATGGCCTAGGAGAAAAGTACACACACCATTGTAATCGGGCGAGTTTCTACTTTCAGATGCAACAGGAATATCTCGAGTTCGTCAATCCGTTCGCGAGATATGGGAGTTTGAAGTTAAGGAATGGTTGAGAAACCATCAAAATTTTCGCAAGTTTGATACTCGAAACCAATAACTGGAATGGCCTAGGAGAAAAATACACACACCATTGTAATGGGGCGAGTTTCTATTTTCAGATGCAACAGGAATTTCTCGAGTTCGACAATCCATTCGCGAGATATGGGAGTTTGGAGTTAAGAGACAGTTGAGAAACCATCAATATTTTGGCAATTCTGATGCTAGAAACGAATAACTGGAATGGCCTAGGGGAATAGAACACATAGCTTTGTAATCGGGAGAGTCTCCACTTTCAGATGCAACAGAAATTTCTCGAGTTCGTCAATCCGTTCGCGAAATATCGGAGTTTGGAGTTAAGAGATAGTTGAGAAACCATCAAAATTTTCACAAGTCTGATACTCGAAACCAATAACAGGAATGGCCTAGGGGAAAGTACACACACCATTGTAATCTGGCGAGTTTCTACTTTCGGATGCAACAGGAATTTCTCGAGTTCGTCAATCCATTCGCGAGGTATGGAGTTTGAAGTTAAGGAATGGTTGAGAAACAATCAAAATTTTCGCAAGTCTGATGCTAGAAACGAATAACGGAATGGCCTAGGGGAAAAGTACATACACCATTGTAATCGGGCGAGATTCTACTTTCAGATGCAACCGGAATTTCTCGAGTTCGTCAATCCGTTCGCGAGATATGGGAGTTTGAAGTTAAGGAATGGTTGAGAAACCATCAAAATTTTCGCAAGTCTGATACTCGAAACCAATAAGTACTATGGACCAGCGCAAAAATACACACACCGTTGTAATCGGGCGAGTTTCTGCTTTCAGATGCAATAGGAATTTATCGAGCTCGTCAATCCGTTCGCGAGATATGGGAGTTTGAAGTTAAGGAATGGTTGAGGAACCATCAAAATTTTCGCAAGTCTGACACTCGAAACAAATGACTGGAGTCGCCTAGGGGGAAAGTAGACTCACCATTATAATCGGGCGAGTTTCACCTTTCAGATGCAACAGGAATTTCTCGAGTTCGTCAATCCGTTCGCGAGATAAGGGAGTTTGAAATTAAGGAATGGTTGAGAAACCATCAAAATTTTGACAAGTCTGATACCCGAAACCAATAATTACAATGGCCTAGGGTAAAAATACACATACCGTTGTAATCGGGAGAGTTTGTACTTTCAGATGCACGGAAGTTTTTCGGATTCGTCAAACCGTTCGCGATATATCGGAGTTTGGAGTTAAGAGATGGTTGAGAAACCATCAAAATTTTTGCAATTGTGATGCTAGAAACGAATAACTGGAATGGCCTAGGGGAAAAGTACACACACCATTGTAATCTGGCGAGTTTCTACTTTCAGAAGCAACAGGAATTTCTCGAGTTCGTCAATCCGTTCGCGTGATATGGGAGATTCAAGTTAAGGAATGGAATGGTTGAGAAACCATCAAATTTTCGCAAGACTGATACTCGAAACGAATAACTGGAATGGCCTAGGGAAAAATACACATACCGTTGTAATCGGGAGAGTTTGTACTTTCAGATGCACGGAAATTTTTCGGATTCGTGAAACCGTTCG
The DNA here is from genome assembly GCF_051014685.1 of Ptiloglossa arizonensis. Classification (NCBI taxonomy): domain Eukaryota; kingdom Metazoa; phylum Arthropoda; class Insecta; order Hymenoptera; family Colletidae; genus Ptiloglossa; species Ptiloglossa arizonensis. The sequence goes on from NW_027478628.1 coordinate 605,103, forward strand.
CGAAATATCGGAGTTTGAAGTTGTGGAATGGTTGAGAAACCATCAAAATTTTCGCAAGTCTGATACTCGAAAACAATAACTACAAAGGCCAAGGGGAAAATACACATACCGTTGTAATCGGGCGAGTTTCTACTTTCAGATGCAACAGGAATTTCTCGAGTTCGTCAATCCGTTCGCGTGATATGGGAGATCAAGTTAAGGAATGGTTGAGAAACCATCAAAATTTTCGCAAGACTGATACTCGAAACGAATAACTGGAATGGCCTAGGGGAAAAATACACATACCGTTGTAATCGGGAGAGTTTCTACTTTCAGATGCAATAGAAATTTCTAGAGTTCGCCAATCCGTTCGCGAGATATCGGAGTTTGAAGTTGTGGAATGGTTGAGAAGCCATCAAAATGTTCGCAAGTCTGATACTCGAAACCAATAACTGCAATGGCCTAGGGTAAAAATACACATACCGTTGTAATCGGGCGAGTTTCTGCTTTCAGATGCAACAGGAATTTCTCGAGTTCGTCAATCCGTTCGGGAGATATGGCAGTTTGAAGTTAAGGAATGGTTGAGACACCATCAAAATTTTCGCAAGTCTGATACTCGAAACGAATAACTACAATGGCCTAGGGTAAAAATACACATACCGTTGTAATCGGGAGAGTTTCTACTTTCAGATGCAACAGAAATTTTTCGGATTCGTCGATCCGTTCGCGAAATATTGGAGTTAGGAGTTAAGAGATGGTTGGGAAACCATCAAATTTTCGCAAGTCTGATACTCGAAACGAATAACTACAATGGCCTAGGGTAAAAATACACACACCATTGTAATCGGGCGAGTTTCTACTTTCACATGCAACAGGAATTTCTCGACTTCGTCCTTCCGATCCCCAGATATGGGTGTTTGAAGTTAAAAGATGGTTGAGAAACTATCAAAATTTTCACAAGTCTGATACTCGAAACCAATAACTACAATGGTCTACGGAAAAGTACAAATATCGTTGTAATCGAGCGAGTTTCTGCTTTCAGATGCAACCGGAATTTCTCGAGTTCGTCAATCCGTTCGCCAGATATGGGAGTTTGAAGTTAAGGAATGGTTGAGAATCCATCAAAATTTTCGCACGTGTGATACTCGAAACCAATAACTGGAATGGCATAGGGGAAAAGTAGACACAACATTATAATCGGGCGAGTTTCTACTTTCAGATGCAATAGAGGTTTCTCGAGTTCGTCAATCCGTTCGCGAGATATGGGAGTTCGGAATTAAGGAACGGTTGAGAAACCATCAAAATTTTCGCAAGTCTGATACTCGAAACCAATAATTGGAATGGCCTACGGGAAAAGTACACATAACATTGTAATCGGGCGAGTTTCTACTTTCAGATGCAGCAGGAATTTCTCGAGTACGTCAATTCGTTCGCGGTATATGGGAGTTTGAAGCTAAGGAATGGTTGAGAAACCATCAAAATTTGCGCTGGTCTGATACTCGAAACCAATAACTACAGAGGCCTAGGTGAAAAATACACATACCGATGTGATCGGGCGAGTTTCTGCTTTCAGATGCAACAGGAATTTCTCGAGTTAGTCAATCCGTTCGCGAGATAAGGGAGTTTGAAATTAAGGAATGGTTGAGAAACCATCAAAATTTTCACAAGTCTGATACCCGAAACCAATAATTACAATGGCCTAGGGTAAAAATACACATACCGTTGTAATCGGGAGAGTTTGTACTTTCAGATGCACGGAAATTTTTCGGATTCGTCAAACCGTTCGCGATATATCGGAGTTTGGAGTTAAGAGATGGTTGAGAAACCATCAAAATTTTTGCAATTGTGATGCTAGAAACGAATAACTGGAATGGCCTAGGGGAAAAGTACACACACCATTGTAATCTGGCGAGTTTCTACTTTCAGATGCAACAGGAATTTCTCGAGTTCGTCAATCCGTTCGCGAGAAATGGGAGTTTGAAGTTAAGGAATGGTTGAGAAACCATCATAATTTTCGCAAGTCTAATACTCGAAACCAATAACTACAAAGGCCTAGGGGATTAATACACATACCGTTGTAATCGCGCGAGTTTCTACTTTCAGATGCAACAGGAATTTCTCGAGTTCGTCAATCCGTTCGCGAGATGTGGAAGTTTGAAGTTAAGGAATGCTTGAGAAACCATCAAAATTTTCGCTGGTCTGATACTCGAAACCAATAACTGGAATGGCCTAGGGGAAAAGTACACACACCGTTGTAATCGGGCGAGTTTCTACTTTCAGATGCAACAGGAATTTCTCGAGTTCGTCAATCCGTTCGCGAGCTATGGGAGTTTGAAGTTAAGGAATGGTTGAGAAACCATCCAAATTTTCGCAAGTCTGATACTCGAAACCAATAACTGGAATGGCCTAGGGGAAAAGTACACACACCATTGTAATCGGGCGAGTTTCCACTTTCAGATGCAACAGGAATTTCTCGAGTTCGCAAATCCGTTCGCGATGTATGGGAGTTTGAAGTTAAGGAGTCGTTGAGAAACCATCAAAATTTTCGCAAGTCCGATACTCGAAACCAATAACTACAGAGGCCTAGGGGAAAAATACAAATAGCTTTGTAATGGGGCGAGTTTCTGCTTTCAGATGCAACGGGAACTTCTTGAGTTCGTCAAACCGTTCGCGAGATATGGGAGTTTGAAGTTAAGGAATGGTTGAGAAACCATCAAAATTTTCGTAAGTCTGATACTCGAAACCAATAACTGGAATGGCCTAGGAGAAAAGTACACACACCATTGTAATCGGGCGAGTTTCTACTTTCAGATGCAACAGGAATATCTCGAGTTCGTCAATCCGTTCGCGAGATATGGGAGTTTGAAGTTAAGGAATGGTTGAGAAACCATCAAAATTTTCGCAAGTTTGATACTCGAAACCAATAACTGGAATGGCCTAGGAGAAAAATACACACACCATTGTAATGGGGCGAGTTTCTATTTTCAGATGCAACAGGAATTTCTCGAGTTCGACAATCCATTCGCGAGATATGGGAGTTTGGAGTTAAGAGACAGTTGAGAAACCATCAATATTTTGGCAATTCTGATGCTAGAAACGAATAACTGGAATGGCCTAGGGGAATAGAACACATAGCTTTGTAATCGGGAGAGTCTCCACTTTCAGATGCAACAGAAATTTCTCGAGTTCGTCAATCCGTTCGCGAAATATCGGAGTTTGGAGTTAAGAGATAGTTGAGAAACCATCAAAATTTTCACAAGTCTGATACTCGAAACCAATAACAGGAATGGCCTAGGGGAAAGTACACACACCATTGTAATCTGGCGAGTTTCTACTTTCGGATGCAACAGGAATTTCTCGAGTTCGTCAATCCATTCGCGAGGTATGGAGTTTGAAGTTAAGGAATGGTTGAGAAACAATCAAAATTTTCGCAAGTCTGATGCTAGAAACGAATAACGGAATGGCCTAGGGGAAAAGTACATACACCATTGTAATCGGGCGAGATTCTACTTTCAGATGCAACCGGAATTTCTCGAGTTCGTCAATCCGTTCGCGAGATATGGGAGTTTGAAGTTAAGGAATGGTTGAGAAACCATCAAAATTTTCGCAAGTCTGATACTCGAAACCAATAAGTACTATGGACCAGCGCAAAAATACACACACCGTTGTAATCGGGCGAGTTTCTGCTTTCAGATGCAATAGGAATTTATCGAGCTCGTCAATCCGTTCGCGAGATATGGGAGTTTGAAGTTAAGGAATGGTTGAGGAACCATCAAAATTTTCGCAAGTCTGACACTCGAAACAAATGACTGGAGTCGCCTAGGGGGAAAGTAGACTCACCATTATAATCGGGCGAGTTTCACCTTTCAGATGCAACAGGAATTTCTCGAGTTCGTCAATCCGTTCGCGAGATAAGGGAGTTTGAAATTAAGGAATGGTTGAGAAACCATCAAAATTTTGACAAGTCTGATACCCGAAACCAATAATTACAATGGCCTAGGGTAAAAATACACATACCGTTGTAATCGGGAGAGTTTGTACTTTCAGATGCACGGAAGTTTTTCGGATTCGTCAAACCGTTCGCGATATATCGGAGTTTGGAGTTAAGAGATGGTTGAGAAACCATCAAAATTTTTGCAATTGTGATGCTAGAAACGAATAACTGGAATGGCCTAGGGGAAAAGTACACACACCATTGTAATCTGGCGAGTTTCTACTTTCAGAAGCAACAGGAATTTCTCGAGTTCGTCAATCCGTTCGCGTGATATGGGAGATTCAAGTTAAGGAATGGTTGAGAAACCATCAAAATTTTCGCAAGACTGATACTCGAAACGAATAACTGGAATGGCCTAGGGGAAAAATACACATACCGTTGTAATCGGGAGAGTTTGTACTTTCAGATGCACGGAAATTTTTCGGATTCGTGAAACCGTTCGCGAAATATCGGAGTTTGAAGTTGTGGAATGGTTGAGAAACCATCAAAATTTTCGCAAGTCTGATACTCGAAAACAATAACTACAAAGGCCAAGGGGAAAATACACATACCGTTGTAATCGGGCGAGTTTCTACTTTCAGATGCAACAGGAATTTCTCGAGTTCGTCAATCCGTTCGCGTGATATGGGAGATTCAAGTTAAGGAATGGTTGAGAAACCATCAAAATTTTCGCAAGACTGATACTCGAAACGAATAACTGGAATGGCCTAGGGGAAAAATACACATACCGTTGTAATCGGGAGAGTTTCTACTTTCAGATGCAATAGAAATTTCTAGAGTTCGCCAATCCGTTCGCGAGATATCGGAGTTTGAAGTTGTGGAATGGTTGAGAAGCCATCAAAATGTTCGCAAGTCTGATACTCGAAACCAATAACTGCAATGGCCTAGGGTAAAAATACACATACCGTTGTAATCGGGCGAGTTTCTGCTTTCAGATGCAACAGGAATTTCTCGAGTTCGTCAATCCGTTCGGGAGATATGGCAGTTTGAAGTTAAGGAATGGTTGAGACACCATCAAAATTTTCGCAAGTCTGATACTCGAAACGAATAACTACAATGGCCTAGGGTAAAAATACACATACCGTTGTAATCGGGAGAGTTTCTACTTTCAGATGCAACAGAAATTTTTCGGATTCGTCGATCCGTTCGCGAAATATTGGAGTTAGGAGTTAAGAGATGGTTGGGAAACCATCAAAATTTTCGCAAGTCTGATACTCGAAACGAATAACTACAATGGCCTAGGGTAAAAATACACACACCATTGTAATCGGGCGAGTTTCTACTTTCACATGCAACAGGAATTTCTCGACTTCGTCCTTCCGATCCCCAGATATGGGTGTTTGAAGTTAAAAGATGGTTGAGAAACTATCAAAATTTTCACAAGTCTGATACTCGAAACCAATAACTACAATGGTCTACGGGAAAAGTACAAATATCGTTGTAATCGAGCGAGTTTCTGCTTTCAGATGCAACCGGAATTTCTCGAGTTCGTCAATCCGTTCGCCAGATATGGGAGTTTGAAGTTAAGGAATGGTTGAGAATCCATCAAAATTTTCGCACGTGTGATACTCGAAACCAATAACTGGAATGGCATAGGGGAAAAGTAGACACAACATTATAATCGGGCGAGTTTCTACTTTCAGATGCAATAGAGGTTTCTCGAGTTCGTCAATCCGTTCGCGAGATATGGGAGTTCGGAATTAAGGAACGGTTGAGAAACCATCAAAATTTTCGCAAGTCTGATACTCGAAACCAATAATTGGAATGGCCTACGGGAAAAGTACACATAACATTGTAATCGGGCGAGTTTCTACTTTCAGATGCAGCAGGAATTTCTCGAGTACGTCAATTCGTTCGCGGTATATGGGAGTTTGAAGCTAAGGAATGGTTGAGAAACCATCAAAATTTGCGCTGGTCTGATACTCGAAACCAATAACTACAGAGGCCTAGGTGAAAAATACACGTACCGATGTGATCGGGCGAGTTTCTGCTTTCAGATGCAACAGGAATTTCTCGAGTTAGTCAATCCGTTCGCGAGATAAGGGAGTTTGAAATTAAGGAATGGTTGAGAAACCATCAAAATTTTCACAAGTCTGATACCCGAAACCAATAATTACAATGGCCTAGGGTAAAAATACACATACCGTTGTAATCGGGAGAGTTTGTACTTTCAGATGCACGGAAATTTTTCGGATTCGTCAAACCGTTCGCGATATATCGGAGTTTGGAGTTAAGAGATGGTTGAGAAACCATCAAAATTTTTGCAATTGTGATGCTAGAAACGAATAACTGGAATGGCCTAGGGGAAAAGTACACACACCATTGTAATCTGGCGAGTTTCTACTTTCAGATGCAACAGGAATTTCTCGAGTTCGTCAATCCGTTCGCGAGAAATGGGAGTTTGAAGTTAAGGAATGGTTGAGAAACCATCATAATTTTCGCAAGTCTAATACTCGAAACCAATAACTACAAAGGCCTAGGGGATTAATACACATACCGTTGTAATCGCGCGAGTTTCCACTTTCAGATGCAACAGGAATTTCTCGAGTTCGTCAATCCGTTCGCGAGATGTGGAAGTTTGAAGTTAAGGAATGCTTGAGAAACCATCAAAATTTTCGCTGGTCTGATACTCGAAACCAATAACTACAATGGTCTACGGGAAAAGTACAAATATCGTTGTAATCGAGCGAGTTTCTGCTTTCAGATGCAACCGGAATTTCTCGAGTTCGTCAATCCGTTCGCCAGATATGGGAGTTTGAAGTTAAGGAATGGTTGAGAATCCATCAAAATTTTCGCACGTGTGATACTCGAAACCAATAACTGGAATGGCATAGGGGAAAAGTAGACACAACATTATAATCGGGCGAGTTTCTACTTTCAGATGCAATAGAGGTTTCTCGAGTTCGTCAATCCGTTCGCGAGATATGGGAGTTCGGAATTAAGGAACGGTTGAGAAACCATCAAAATTTTCGCAAGTCTGATACTCGAAACCAATAATTGGAATGGCCTACGGGAAAAGTACACATAACATTGTAATCGGGCGAGTTTCTACTTTCAGATGCAGCAGGAATTTCTCGAGTACGTCAATTCGTTCGCGGTATATGGGAGTTTGAAGCTAAGGAATGGTTGAGAAACCATCAAAATTTGCGCTGGTCTGATACTCGAAACCAATAACTACAGAGGCCTAGGTGAAAAATACACGTACCGATGTGATCGGGCGAGTTTCTGCTTTCAGATGCAACAGGAATTTCTCGAGTTAGTCAATCCGTTCGCGAGATAAGGGAGTTTGAAATTAAGGAATGGTTGAGAAACCATCAAAATTTTCACAAGTCTGATACCCGAAACCAATAATTACAATGGCCTAGGGTAAAAATACACATACCGTTGTAATCGGGAGAGTTTGTACTTTCAGATGCACGGAAATTTTTCGGATTCGTCAAACCGTTCGCGATATATCGGAGTTTGGAGTTAAGAGATGGTTGAGAAACCATCAAAATTTTTGCAATTGTGATGCTAGAAACGAATAACTGGAATGGCCTAGGGGAAAAGTACACACACCATTGTAATCTGGCGAGTTTCTACTTTCAGATGCAACAGGAATTTCTCGAGTTCGTCAATCCGTTCGCGAGAAATGGGAGTTTGAAGTTAAGGAATGGTTGAGAAACCATCATAATTTTCGCAAGTCTAATACTCGAAACCAATAACTACAAAGGCCTAGGGGATTAATACACATACCGTTGTAATCGCGCGAGTTTCTACTTTCAGATGCAACAGGAATTTCTCGAGTTCGTCAATCCGTTCGCGAGATGTGGAAGTTTGAAGTTAAGGAATGCTTGAGAAACCATCAAAATTTTCGCTGGTCTGATACTCGAAACCAATAACTGGAATGGCCTAGGGGAAAAGTACACACACCGTTGTAATCGGGCGAGTTTCTACTTTCAGATGCAACAGGAATTTCTCGAGTTCGTCAATCCGTTCGCGAGCTATGGGAGTTTGAAGTTAAGGAATGGTTGAGAAACCATCCAAATTTTCGCAAGTCTGATACTCGAAACCAATAACTGGAATGGCCTAGGGGAAAAGTACACACACCTTTGTAATCGGGCGAGTTTCTACCTTCAGATACAACAGGAATTTCCCGAGTTCGTCAATCCGTTCGCGAGAAATGGGGGTTCGAAGTTAAGGAATTGTTGAGAAACCATCAAAATTTTCGCAAGTTTGATACTCGAAACCAATAACTACAATGGCCTAGGGCAAAAATACACATACCGTTGTAATCGGGCGTGTTTCTGCTTTCAGATGCAACAGGAATTTCTCGAGTTCGTCAATCCGTTCGCGAGATATGGGAGTTTGAAGTTAAGTAATGGTTGAGAAACCATCAAAATTTTCGCAAGTCTGATACTCGAAACCAATAACTACAATGGCCTAGGGGAAAAAAATACACACAGCGTTGTAATCGGGAGAGTTTCTGTTTTCAGATGCAACAGAAATTTTTCGGATTCGTCGATCCGTTCGCGAAATATGGGAGTTGGAGTTAAGGAACGGTTGAGAAACCATAGAAATTTTCGCATGTCTGATACTCGAAACCAATAACTACAAAGGCCTAGGGGAAAAGTACACACACCTTTGTAATCGGGCGAGCTTCTACTGTCAGCTGCAACAGGAATTTCTCGAGTTCGTCATTCCGTTCGCGAGATATGGGAGTTTGGAGTTAAGGAGTGGTTGAGAAACCATCAAAATTTTCGCAAGTCTGATACGCGAAACCAATAACTACTATGGCCTAGGGGAAAAATACACATACCTTTGTAATCGGGCATGTTTCTACTTTCAGATGCAACAGGAATTTCTCGAGTTCGTCAATCCGTTCGCGAGATATGGGAGTTTGAATTTAAGGAGTGGTTGTGAAACCATCAAAATTCTCGTAAATCTGATACTCGAAACCAATAACTACAATGGCCTACGGGCAAAATACACATACCGTTGTAATCGGGCGAGTTTCTACTTTCAGATGCAACAGCAATTTCTCGAGTTCGTCAATCCGTTCGCGAGATAAGACAGTTCGAAGTTAAGGAATGGTTGAGAAACCATTAAAATTTTCGCTGGTCTGATACTCGAAACCAATAACTGGAATGGCCTTGGGGAAAAGTACACACACCACTGTAATCGGGCGTGTTTCTACTTTCAGATGCAACAGGAATTTCTCGAGTTCGTCATTCCGTTCGCGAGATAAGGGAGTTTGAAGTTACGGAATGTTTGAGAAACCATCAAAATTTTCGTAAATCTGATACCCGAAACCAATAACTACAATGGCCTAGGGGCAAAATACACATACCGTTGTAATCGGGCGAGTTTCTACTTTCAGATGCAACAGCAATTTCTCGAGTTCGTCAATCCGTTCGCGAGATAAGACAGTTTGAAGTTAAGGAATGGTTGAGAAACCATCAAAATTTTCGCTGGTCTGATACTCGAAACCTATAACTGGAATGGCCTAGGGGAAGAGTACACACACCTTTGTAATCGGGCGAGCTTCTACTGTCAGCTGCAACAGGAATTTCTCGAGTTCGTCATTCCGTTTGCGAGATTTGGGAGTTTGGAGTTAAGGAGCGGTTGAGAAACCATCAAAATTTTCGCAGGTCTGATACTCGAAACCAATAACTACAATGGCCTAGGGGAAAGGTACACACACCACTGTAATCGGGCGAGATTCTACTTTCAGATGCAATAGGGGTTTCTCGAGTTCGTCAATCCGTTCGCGAGATATGGGAGTTTGAAGTTAAGGAATGGTTGAGAAACCATCAAAATTTTCGTAAATCTGATACTCGAAAGCAATAACTACAATGGCCTAGGGGCAAAATACACATACCGTTGTAATCGGGCGAGTTTCAACTTTCAGATGCAACAGCAATTTCTCGAGTTCGTCAATCGGTTCGCGAGATATGGGAGTTTGAAGTTAAGGAATGGTTGAGAAACCATCAAAATTTTCGCAAGTCTGATACTCGAAAACACTAACTACAATGGCCTAGGTAAAATATACACACACCTTTGTAATCGGGCGACTTTCTGCTTTCAGATGCAGCAGGAATTTCTCGAGTTCGTCAATCCGTTAGCGAGAGATGGGAGTTTGAAGTTAAGGAATGGTTGTGGAACCATCAAAATTTTCGCAATTCTGATGATAGAAACGAATAACTGGAATGGCCTAGGGGAAAAGAACACATACCTTTGTAATCGGGAGAGTTTCTACTTTCTGATGCAACAGAAATTTTCCGGATTCGTCAATCCGTTCGCGAAATATCGGAGTTTGGAGTTAAGTGATGGTTGAGAAACGATCAATATTTTCGCAATTCTGATGCTAGAAACGAATAACTGTAATGGCCTAGGGGAAAAATACACATACCGTTGCAATCGGGCGAGTTTCTACTTTCAGATGCAACAGGAATTTCTCGAGTTCGTCAATCCGTTCGGGAGATAAGACAGTTTGAAGTTAAGGAATGGTTGAGAAACCATCAAAATTTTCGCTGGTCTGATACTCGAAACATATAACTGGAATGGCCTAGGGGAAAAGTACACACACCTTTGTAATCGGGCGAGTTTCTACTTTCAGCTGCAACAGGAATTTCTCGAGTTCGTCATTCCGTTCGCGAGATATGGGAGTTTGAAGTTAAGGAATGGTTGAGAAACCATCAAAATTTTCGCATGTCTGATACTCGAAACCAACAACTGGAATGGCCTAGGGGAAAAGTACAAACACCGTTGTAATCGGGCGAGTTTCCACTTTCAGATGCAACAGGAATTTCTCGAGTTCGCCAATCCGTTCGCGATGTATGGGAGTTTGAAGTTAAGGAAGGGTAAAGAAACCATCAAAATTTTCGCCAGACTGATACTCGAAACCAATAACTACAATGGCCTAGGGGAAAAATACACATACCGTTGTAATCGGGCGAGTTTCTACTTTCAGCTGCAACAGGAATTTCTCGAGTTCGTCATTCCGTTCGCGAGATATGGGAGTTTGGAGTTAAGGAGTGGTTGAGAAAACATCAAAATTTTCGCCAGTCTGATACTCGAAACCAATAACTACAATGGCCCAGGGCAAAAATACACATACCGTTGTAATCGGGCGTGTTTCTACTTTCAGATGCAACAGGAATTTCTCGAGTTCGTCAATCCGTTCGCGAGATATGGGAGTTTGAATTTAAGGAGTGGTTGTGAAACCATCAAAATTCTCGTAAATCTGATACTCGAAACCAATAACTACAATGGCCTACGGGCAAAATACACATACCGTTGTAATCGGGCGAGTTTCTACTTTCAGATGCAACAGCAATTTCTCGAGTTCGTCATTCCGTTTGCGAGATTTGGGAGTTTGGAGTTAAGGAGCGGTTGAGAAACCATCAAAATTTTCGCAGGTCTGATACTCGAAACCAATAACTACAATGGCCTAGGGGAAAGGTACACACACCACTGTAATCGGGCGAGATTCTACTTTCAGATGCAATAGGGGTTTCTCGAGTTCGTCAATCCGTTCGCGAGATATGGGAGTTTGAAGTTAAGGAATGGTTGAGAAACCATCAAAATTTTCGTAAATCTGATACTCGAAAGCAATAACTACAATGGCCTAGGGGCAAAATACACATACCGTTGTAATCGGGCGAGTTTCAACTTTCAGATGCAACAGCAATTTCTCGAGTTCGTCAATCGGTTCGCGAGATATGGGAGTTTGAAGTTAAGGAATGGTTGAGAAACCATCAAAATTTTCGCAAGTCTGATACTCGAAAACACTAACTACAATGGCCTAGGTAAAAAATACACACACCTTTGTAATCGGGCGACTTTCTGCTTTCAGATGCAGCAGGAATTTCTCGAGTTCGTCAATCCGTTAGCGAGAGATGGGAGTTTGAAGTTAAGGAATGGTTGTGGAACCATCAAAATTTTCGCAATTCTGATGATAGAAACGAATAACTGGAATGGCCTAGGGGAAAAGAACACATACCTTTGTAATCGGGAGAGTTTCTACTTTCTGATGCAACAGAAATTTTCCGGATTCGTCAATCCGTTCGCGAAATATCGGAGTTTGGAGTTAAGTGATGGTTGAGAAACGATCAATATTTTCGCAATTCTGATGCTAGAAACGAATAACTGTAATGGCCTAGGGGAAAAATACACATACCGTTGCAATCGGGCGAGTTTCTACTTTCAGATGCAACAGGAATTTCTCGAGTTCGTCAATCCGTTCGGGAGATAAGACAGTTTGAAGTTAAGGAATGGTTGAGAAACCATCAAAATTTTCGCTGGTCTGATACTCGAAACATATAACTGGAATGGCCTAGGGGAAAAGTACACACACCTTTGTAATCGGGCGAGTTTCTACTTTCAGCTGCAACAGGAATTTCTCGAGTTCGTCATTCCGTTCGCGAGATATGGGAGTTTGAAGTTAAGGAATGGTTGAGAAACCATCAAAATTTTCGCATGTCTGATACTCGAAACCAACAACTGGAATGGCCTAGGGGAAAAGTACAAACACCGTTGTAATCGGGCGAGTTTCCACTTTCAGATGCAACAGGAATTTCTCGAGTTCGCCAATCCGTTCGCGATGTATGGGAGTTTGAAGTTAAGGAAGGGTAAAGAAACCATCAAAATTTTCGCCAGACTGATACTCGAAACCAATAACTACAATGGCCTAGGGGAAAAATACACATACCGTTGTAATCGGGCGAGTTTCTACTTTCAGCTGCAACAGGAATTTCTCGAGTTCGTCATTCCGTTCGCGAGATATGGGAGTTTGGAGTTAAGGAGTGGTTGAGAAAACATCAAAATTTTCGCCAGTCTGATACTCGAAACCAATAACTACAATGGCCCAGGGCAAAAATACACATACCGTTGTAATCGGGCGAGTTTCTGCTTTCAGATGCAATAGGAAATTCTCGAGTTCGTCAATCCGTTCGAGAGATGTGGGAGTTTGAAGTTAAGGAATGGTTGAGAAACCATCAAAATTTTCGCATGTCTGACACTCGAAACCAATAACTGGAATGGCCTAGGGGAAAAGTACAAACACCATTGTAATCGGGCGAGTTTCCACTTTCAGATGCAACAGGAATTTCTCGAGTTCGCCAATCCGTTCGCGATGTATGGGAGTTTGAAGTTAAGGAAGGGTTAAGAAACCATCAAAATTTTCGCCAGTCTGATACTCTAGACCAATAACTACAATGGCCTAGGGGAAAAATACACATACCGTTGTAATCGGGCGAGTTTCTACTTTCAGCTGCAACAGGAATTTCTCGAGTTCGTCATTCCGTTCGCGAGATATGGGAGTTTGGAGTTAAGGAGTGGTTGAGAAAACATCAAAATTTTCGCCAGTCTGATACTCGAAACCAATAACTACAATGGCCTAGGGGAAAAATACACATACCGTTGTAATCGGGCGAGTTTCCACTTCCAGATGCAACCGGAAGTTCTCGAGTTCGTCAATCCGTTCGCGAGATATGGGAGTTTGAAGTTAAGGAGTGGTTGAGAAACCATCAAAATTTTCGCAAGTCTGATATTCGAGACCAATGACTACTATGGCCTAGGGCAAAAATACACATACCGTTGTAATCGGGCGAGTTTCTGCTTTCAGATGCAATAGGAAATTCTCGAGTTCGTCAATCCGTTCGAGAGATGTGGGAGTTTGAAATTAAGGAATGGTTGAGAAACCATCAAAATTTTCGCAAGTCTGATACTCGAAACCAATAACTGGAATGGCCTAGGGGAAAAGTACACACACCATTGTAATCGGGCGAGTTTCCACTTTCAGATGCAACAGGAATTTCTCGAGTTCGCAAATCCGTTCGCGATGTATGGGAGTTTGAAGTTAAGGAATCGTTGAGAAACCATCAAAATTTTCGCAAGTCCGATACTCGAAACCAATAACTACAGAGGCCTAGGGGAAAAATACAAATAGCTTTGTAATGGGGCGAGTTTCTGCTTTCAGATGCAACGGGAACTTCTTGAGTTCGTCAAACCGTTCGCGAGATATGGGAGTTTGAAGTTAAGGAATGGTTGAGAAACCATCAAAATTTTCGTAAGTCTGATACTCGAAACCAATAACTGGAATGGCCTAGGAGAAAAGTACACACACCATTGTAATCGGGCGAGTTTCTACTTTCAGATGCAACAGGAATATCTCGAGTTCGTCAATCCGTTCGCGAGATATGGGAGTTTGAAGTTAAGGAATGGTTGAGAAACCATCAAAATTTTCGCAAGTTTGATACTCGAAACCAATAACTGGAATGGCCTAGGAGAAAAATACACACACCATTGTAATGGGGCGAGTTTCTATTTTCAGATGCAACAGGAATTTCTCGAGTTCGACAATCCATTCGCGAGATATGGGAGTTTGGAGTTAAGAGACAGTTGAGAAACCATCAATATTTTGGCAATTCTGATGCTAGAAACGAATAACTGGAATGGCCTAGGGGAATAGAACACATAGCTTTGTAATCGGGAGAGTCTCCACTTTCAGATGCAACAGAAATTTCTCGAGTTCGTCAATCCGTTCGCGAAATATCGGAGTTTGGAGTTAAGAGATAGTTGAGAAACCATCAAAATTTTCACAAGTCTGATACTCGAAACCAATAACAGGAATGGCCTAGGGGAAAGTACACACACCATTGTAATCTGGCGAGTTTCTACTTTCGGATGCAACAGGAATTTCTCGAGTTCGTCAATCCATTCGCGAGGTATGGAGTTTGAAGTTAAGGAATGGTTGAGAAACAATCAAAATTTTCGCAAGTCTGATGCTAGAAACGAATAACGGAATGGCCTAGGGGAAAAGTACATACACCATTGTAATCGGGCGAGATTCTACTTTCAGATGCAACCGGAATTTCTCGAGTTCGTCAATCCGTTCGCGAGATATGGGAGTTTGAAGTTAAGGAATGGTTGAGAAACCATCAAAATTTTCGCAAGTCTGATACTCGAAACCAATAAGTACTATGGACCAGCGCAAAAATACACACACCGTTGTAATCGGGCGAGTTTCTGCTTTCAGATGCAATAGGAATTTATCGAGCTCGTCAATCCGTTCGCGAGATATGGGAGTTTGAAGTTAAGGAATGGTTGAGGAACCATCAAAATTTTCGCAAGTCTGACACTCGAAACAAATGACTGGAATCGCCTAGGGGGAAAGTAGACTCACCATTATAATCGGGCGAGTTTCACCTTTCAGATGCAACAGGAATTTCTCGAGTTCGTCAATCCGTTCGCGAGATAAGGGAGTTTGAAATTAAGGAATGGTTGAGAAACCATCAAAATTTTGACAAGTCTGATACCCGAAACTAATAATTACAATGGCCTAGGGTAAAAATACACATACCGTTGTAATCGGGAGAGTTTGTACTTTCAGATGCACGGAAGTTTTTCGGATTCGTCAAACCGTTCGCGATATATCGGAGTTTGGAGTTAAGAGATGGTTGAGAAACCATCAAAATTTTTGCAATTGTGATGCTAGAAACGAATAACTGGAATGGCCTAGGGGAAAAGTACACACACCATTGTAATCTGGCGAGTTTCTACTTTCAGAAGCAACAGGAATTTCTCGAGTTCGTCAATCCGTTCGCGTGATATGGGAGATTCAAGTTAAGGAATGGTTGAGAAACCATCAAAATTTTCGCAAGACTGATACTCGAAACGAATAACTGGAATGGCCTAGGGGAAAAATACACATACCGTTGTAATCGGGAGAGTTTGTACTTTCAGATGCACGGAAATTTTTCGGATTCGTGAAACCGTTCGCGAAATATCGGAGTTTGAAGTTGTGGAATGGTTGAGAAACCATCAAAATTTTCGCAAGTCTGATACTCGAAAACAATAACTACAAAGGCCAAGGGGAAAATACACATACCGTTGTAATCGGGCGAGTTTCTACTTTCAGATGCAACAGGAATTTCTCGAGTTCGTCAATCCGTTCGCGTGATATGGGAGATTCAAGTTAAGGAATGGTTGAGAAACCATCAAAATTTTCGCAAGACTGATACTCGAAACGAATAACTGGAATGGCCTAGGGGAAAAATACACATACCGTTGTAATCGGGAGAGTTTCTACTTTCAGATGCAATAGAAATTTCTAGAGTTCGCCAATCCGTTCGCGAGATATCGGAGTTTGAAGTTGTGGAATGGTTGAGAAGCCATCAAAATGTTCGCAAGTCTGATACTCGAAACCAATAACTGCAATGGCCTAGGGTAAAAATACACATACCGTTGTAATCGGGCGAGTTTCTGCTTTCAGATGCAACAGGAATTTCTCGAGTTCGTCAATCCGTTCGGGAGATATGGCAGTTTGAAGTTAAGGAATGGTTGAGACACCATCAAAATTTTCGCAAGTCTGATACTCGAAACGAATAACTACAATGGCCTAGGGTAAAAATACACATACCGTTGTAATCGGGAGAGTTTCTACTTTCAGATGCAACAGAAATTTTTCGGATTCGTCGATCCGTTCGCGAAATATTGGAGTTAGGAGTTAAGAGATGGTTGGGAAACCATCAAAATTTTCGCAAGTCTGATACTCGAAACGAATAACTACAATGGCCTAGGGTAAAAATACACACACCATTGTAATCGGGCGAGTTTCTACTTTCACATGCAACAGGAATTTCTCGACTTCGTCCTTCCGATCCCCAGATATGGGTGTTTGAAGTTAAAAGATGGTTGAGAAACTATCAAAATTTTCACAAGTCTGATACTCGAAACCAATAACTACAATGGTCTACGGGAAAAGTACAAATATCGTTGTAATCGAGCGAGTTTCTGCTTTCAGATGCAACCGGAATTTCTCGAGTTCGTCAATCCGTTCGCCAGATATGGGAGTTTGAAGTTAAGGAATGGTTGAGAATCCATCAAAATTTTCGCACGTGTGATACTCGAAACCAATAACTGGAATGGCATAGGGGAAAAGTAGACACAACATTATAATCGGGCGAGTTTCTACTTTCAGATGCAATAGAGGTTTCTCGAGTTCGTCAATCCGTTCGCGAGATATGGGAGTTCGGAATTAAGGAACGGTTGAGAAACCATCAAAATTTTCGCAAGTCTGATACTCGAAACCAATAATTGGAATGGCCTACGGGAAAAGTACACATAACATTGTAATCGGGCGAGTTTCTACTTTCAGATGCAGCAGGAATTTCTCGAGTACGTCAATTCGTTCGCGGTATATGGGAGTTTGAAGCTAAGGAATGGTTGAGAAACCATCAAAATTTGCGCTGGTCTGATACTCGAAACCAATAACTACAGAGGCCTAGGTGAAAAATACACATACCGATGTGATCGGGCGAGTTTCTGCTTTCAGATGCAACAGGAATTTCTCGAGTTAGTCAATCCGTTCGCGAGATAAGGGAGTTTGAAATTAAGGAATGGTTGAGAAACCATCAAAATTTTCACAAGTCTGATACCCGAAACCAATAATTACAATGGCCTAGGGTAAAAATACACATACCGTTGTAATCGGGAGAGTTTGTACTTTCAGATGCACGGAAATTTTTCGGATTCGTCAAACCGTTCGCGATATATCGGAGTTTGGAGTTAAGAGATGGTTGAGAAACCATCAAAATTTTTGCAATTGTGATGCTAGAAACGAATAACTGGAATGGCCTAGGGGAAAAGTACACACACCATTGTAATCTGGCGAGTTTCTACTTTCAGATGCAACAGGAATTTCTCGAGTTCGTCAATCCGTTCGCGAGAAATGGGAGTTTGAAGTTAAGGAATGGTTGAGAAACCATCATAATTTTCGCAAGTCTAATACCCGAAACCAATAACTACAAAGGCCTAGGGGATTAATACACATACCGTTGTAATCGCGCGAGTTTCTACTTTCAGATGCAACAGGAATTTCTCGAGTTCGTCAATCCGTTCGCGAGATGTGGAAGTTTGAAGTTAAGGAATGCTTGAGAAACCATCAAAATTTTCGCTGGTCTGATACTCGAAACCAATAACTGGAATGGCCTAGGGGAAAAGTACACACACCGTTGTAATCGGGCGAGTTTCTACTTTCAGATGCAACAGGAATTTCTCGAGTTCGTCAATCCGTTCGCGAGCTATGGGAGTTTGAAGTTAAGGAATGGTTGAGAAACCATCCAAATTTTCGCAAGTCTGATACTCGAAACCAATAACTGGAATGGCCTAGGGGAAAAGTACACACACCTTTGTAATCGGGCGAGTTTCTACCTTCAGATACAACAGGAATTTCCCGAGTTCGTCAATCCGTTCGCGAGAAATGGGGGTTCGAAGTTAAGGAATGGTTGAGAAACCATCAAAATTTTCGCAAGTCTGATACTCGAAACCAATAACTACAATGGCCTAGGGGAAAAATAAACATACTGTTGTGATCGGGCGAGTTTCTACTTTCAGATGCAACAGGAATTTCTCGAGTTCGTCAATCCGTTCGAGAGATGTGGAAGTTTGAAGTTAAGGAATGCTTGAGAAACCATCAAAATTTTCGCTGGTCTGATACTCGAAACCAATAACTGGAATGGCCTAGGGGAAAAGTACACACACCGTTGTAATCGGGCGAGTTTCTACTTTCAGATGCAACAGGAATTTCTCGAGTTCGTCAATCCGTTCGCGAGCTATGGGAGTTTGAAGTTAAGGAATGGTTGAGAAACCATCCAAATTTTCGCAAGTCTGATACTCGAAACCAATAACTGGAATGGCCTAGGGGAAAAGTACACACACCTTTGTAATCGGGCGAGTTTCTACCTTCAGATACAACAGGAATTTCCCGAGTTCGTCAATCCGTTCGCGAGAAATGGGGGTTCGAAGTTAAGGAATGGTTGAGAAACCATCAAAATTTTCGCAAGTCTGATACTCGAAACCAATAACTACAATGGCCTAGGGGAAAAATAAACATACTGTTGTGATCGGGCGAGTTTCTACTTTCAGATGCAACAGGAATTTCTCGAGTTCGTCAATCCGTTCGCGAGCTATGGGAGTTTGAAGTTAAGGAATGGTTGAGAAACCATCCAAATTTTCGCAAGTCTGATACTCGAAACCAATAACTGGAATGGCCTAGGGGAAAAGTACACACACCTTTGTAATCGGGCGAGTTTCTACCTTCAGATACAACAGGAATTTCCCGAGTTCGTCAATCCGTTCGCGAGAAATGGGGGTTCGAAGTTAAGGAATGGTTGAGAAACCATCAAAACTTTCGCTGGTCTGATACTCGAAACCAACAACTGGAATGGCCAAGGGGAAAAGTACGCACACCGTTGTAGTCGGGCGAGTTTCTGCTTTCAGATGCAACCGGAATTTCTCGCGTTCGTCAATCCGTTCGCGAGATATGGGAGTTTGAAGTTAAGGAATGGTTGTGAAACCATCAAAATTTTCGCTGGTCTGATACTCGCAACCAAAAACTGGAATGGCCTAGGGGAAAAGTACACACACCTTTGTAATCGGACGAGTTTCTGCTTTCAGATGCAATAGGAAATTCTCGAGTTCGTCAATCCGTTCGCGAGAAATGGAAGTGTGAAAATAAGGAATGGTTGAGAAACCATCAAAATTTTCGCAATTCTGAAACTCGAAACCAATAACTACAAAGGCCTAGCAGAAAAATACACATACCGTTGTAATCGGGCGACTTTCTACTTTCACATGCAACAGGAATTTCTCGAGTTCGTCAATCCGTTCGCGAGATGTGGAAGTTTGAAGTTAAGGAATGCTTGAGAAACCATCAAAATTTTCGCTGGTCTGATACTCGAAACCAATAACTACAAAGGCCTAGGGGGAAAACACACATATCTTTGTAATCGGGCGAGTTTCTACTTTCAGATGCAGCAGGAATTTCTCGAGTTCGTCAATCCGTTCGCGAGATATGGGAGTTTGAAGTTAAGGAATTGTTGAGAAACCATCACAATTTTCGCAAGTCTGATACTCGAAACCAATAACTGGAATGGCCTAGGGTAAAAGTACACACACCTTTGTAATCGGGCGAGTTTCTACCTTCAGATACAACAGGAATTTCCCGAGTTCGTCAATCCGTTCGCGAGAAATGGGGGTTCGAAGTTAAGGAATGGTTGAGAAACCATCAAAATTTTCGCAAGTCTGATACTCGAAACCAATAACTACAATGGCCTAGGGGAAAAATAAACATACTGTTGTGATCCGGCGAGTTTCTACTTTCAGATGCAACAGGAATTTCTCGAGTTCGTCAATCCGTTCGAGAGATGTGGAAGTTTGAAGTTAAGGAATGCTTGAGAAACCATCAAAATTTTCGCTGGTCTGATACTCGAAACCAACAACTGGAATGGCCTAGGGGAAAAGTACACACACCGTTGTAATCGGGCGAGTTTCTGCTTTCAGATGCAATAGGAAATTCTCGTGTTCGTCAATCCGTTCGCGAGAAATGGAAGTGTGAAAATAAGGAATGGTTGAGAAACCATCAAAATTTTCGCAATTCTGAAACTCGAAACCAATAACTACAAAGGCCTAGCAGAAAAATACACATACCGTTGTAATCGGGCGACTTTCTACTTTCACATGCAACAGGAATTTCTCGAGTTCGTCAATCCGTTCGCGAGATGTGGAAGTTTGAAGTTAAGGAATGCTTGAGAAACCATCAAAATTTTCGCTGGTCTGATACTCGAAACCAATAACTACAAAGGCCTAGGGGGAAAACACACATATCTTTGTAATCGGGCGAGTTTCTACTTTCAGATGCAGCAGGAATTTCTCGAGTTCGTCAATCCGTTCGCGAGATATGGGAGTTTGAAGTTAAGGAATTGTTGAGAAACCATCACAATTTTCGCAAGTCTGATACTCGAAACCAATAACTGGAATGGCCTAGGGGAAAAGTACACACACCTTTGTAATCGGGCGAGTTTCTACCTTCAGATACAACAGGAATTTCCCGAGTTCGTCAATCCGTTCGCGAGAAAAGGGGGTTCGAAGTTAAGGAATGGTTGAGAAACCATCAAAATTTTCGCAAGTCTGATACTCGAAACCAATAACTACAATGGCCTAGGGGAAAAATAAACATACTGTTGTGATCGGGCGAGTTTCTACTTTCAGATGCAACAGGAATTTCTCGAGTTCGTCAATCCGTTCGAGAGATGTGGAAGTTTGAAGTTAAGGAATGCTTGAGAAACCATCAAAATTTTCGCTGGTCTGATACTCGAAACCAATAACTGGAATGGCCTAAGGGAAAAGTACACACACCATTGTAATCCGGCGAGTTTCTACTTTCAGATACAACAGGAATTTCTCGAGTTCGTCAATCCGTTCGCGAGCTATGGGAGTTTGAAGTTAAGGAATGGTTGCGAAACCATCAAAATTTTCGCAAGTCTGATTCTCGAAACCAATAACTACAAAGGCCTAGGGGGAAAACACACATATCTTTGTAATCGGGCGAGTTTCTACTTTCAGATGCAGCAGGAATTTCTCGAGTTCGTCAATCCGTTCGCGAGATATGGGAGTTTGAAGTTAAGGAATTGTTGAGAAACCATCACAATTTTCGCAAGTCTGACACTCGAAACCAATAACTGGAATGGCCTAGGAGAAAAGTACACATACCGCTGTAATCGGGCGAGTTTCTGCTTTCAGATGCAATTGGAAAATCTCGAGTTCGTCAATCCGCTCGCGAGATATTAGAGTTGGAAGTTATGGAATGGTTGAGAAACCATCAAAACTTTCGCTGGTCTGATACTCGAAACCAACAACTGGAATGGCCAAGGGGAAAAGTACGCACACCGTTGTAGTCGGGCGAGTTTCTGCTTTCAGATGCAACCGGAATTTCTCGCGTTCGTCAATCCGTTCGCGAGATATGGGAGTTTGAAGTTAAGGAATGGTTGTGAAACCATCAAAATTTTCGCTGGTCTGATACTCGCAACCAAAAACTGGAATGGCCTAGGGGAGAAGTACACACACCTTTGTAATCGGACGAGTTTCTGCTTTCAGATGCAATAGGAAATTCTCGAGTTCGTCAATCCGTTCGCGAGATATGGAAGTGTGAAAATAAGGAATGGTTGAGAAACCATCAAAATTTTCGCAAGTCTGATACTCGAAACCAATAACTACAAATGCCTAGGGGAAAAATACACATACCGTTGTAATCGGGCGAGTTCCTGCTTTCAGATGCAATTGGAAAATCTCGAGTTCGTCAATCCGCTCGCGAGATATGAGAGTTGGAAGTTATGGAATGGTTGAGAAACCATCAAAACTTTCGCTGGTCTGATACTCGAAACCAACAACTGGAATGGCCAAGGGGAAAAGTACACACACCGTTGTAGTGGGGCGAGTTTCTCCTTTCAGATGCAACCGGAATTTCTCCCCTTCGTCAATCCGTTCGCGAGATATGGGAGTTTGAAGTTAAGGAATGGTTGTGAAACCATCAAAATTTTCGCAAATCTGATACTCGAAACCAATAACTGGAATGGCCTAGGAGAAAAGTACACACACCGTTGTAATCGGGCGAGTTTCTACTTTCAGATGCAACAGGAATTTCTCGAGTTCGTCAATCCGTTCGCGAGCTATGGGAGTTTGAAGTTAAGGAATGCTTGAGAAACCATCAAAATTTTCGCAAGTCTGAAACTCGAAACCAATAATTACAAAGGCCTAGGGGAAAAGTACACACACCGTTGTAATCGGGCGAGTTTCTGCTTTCAGATGCAATAGTAAATTCTCGTGTTCATCAATCCATTCGCGAGATATGGATGTGTGAAAATAAGGAATGGTTGAGAAACCATCAAAATTTTCGCAAGTCTGAAACTCGAAACCAATAACTACAAAGGCCTAGGGGAAAAATACACATACCTTTGTAATCGGGTGACTTTCTACTTTCACATGCAACAGGAATTTCTCGAGTTCGTCAATCTGTTCGCGAGATATGGGAGTTTGAAGTTAAGGAATGGTTGAGAAGTCATCCAAATTTTCGCAAGTCTGATACTCGAATCCAATAACTACTATGGCCTTGAGAAGAAATACACATACCGTTGGAATCGGGCGAGTTTCTGCTTTCAGATGCAATAGGAAATTCTCGAGTTCGTCAATCCGTTCGCGAGATATGGGAGTTGGAAGTTATGGAATGGTTGGGAAACCATCAAAATTTTCGCTAGTCTGATACTCGAAACCAATAACTACAATGGCCTAGGGGGGAAATACACATACCGTTGTAATCGGGCGAATTTCTGCTTTCAGATGCGATTGGAAATTCTCGAGTTCGTCAATCCGTTCGCGAGATATGAGAGTTTGAAGTTGAGGAATGGTTGAGAAACCATCAAAACTTTCGCTGGTCTGATACTCGAAACCAACAACTGGAATGGCCTAGGAGAGAAGTACACACACCGTTGTAATCGGGCGAGTAACTGCTTTCAGATGCAATAGGAAATTCTCGTGTTCGTCCATCCGTTCGCGAGAAATGGAAGTGTGAAAATAAGGAATGGTTGAGAAACCATCAAAATTTTCGCAAGTCTGAAACTCGAAACCAATAACTACAAAGCCCTAGCAGAAAAATACACATACCGTTGTAATCGGGCGACTTTCTACTTTCACATGCAACAGGAATTTCTCGAGTTCGTCAATCCGTTCGCGAGAAATGGGAGTTTGAAGTTAAGGAATGGTTGAGAAACCATCAAAATTTTCGCAAGTCTAATACCCGAAACCAATAACTACAATGGCCTAGGGGAAAAATACACATATCTTTGTAACCGGGCGAGTTTCTGCTTTCAGATGCAACCGGAATTTCTCGCGTTCGTCAATCCGTTCGCGAGATATGGGAGTT
This sequence comes from Ptiloglossa arizonensis, assembly GCF_051014685.1. Lineage (NCBI taxonomy): Eukaryota > Metazoa > Arthropoda > Insecta > Hymenoptera > Colletidae > Ptiloglossa > Ptiloglossa arizonensis. Next base: position 628,817 of record NW_027478628.1, read on the forward strand.
TGAAGTTAAGGAATGGTTGTGAAACCATCAAAATTTTCGCAAGTCTGATACTCGAAACCAATAACTGGAATGGCCTAGGAGAAAAGTACACACACCGTTGTAATCGGGCGAGTTTCTACTTTCAGATGCAACAGGAATTTCTCGAGTTCATCAATCCGTTCGCGAGCTATGGGAGTTTGAAGTTAAGGAATGGTTGAGAAACCATCCAAATTTTCGCAAGTCTGATACTCGAAACCAATAACTGGAATGGCCTAGGGGAAAAGTACACACACCTTTGTAATCGGGCGAGTTTCTACCTTCAGATACAACAGGAATTTCCCGAGTTCGTCAATCCGTTCGCGAGAAATGGGGGTTCGAAGTTAAGGAATGGTTGAGAAACCATTAAAATTTTCGCAAGTCTGATACGCGACACAAATAACTACAATGGCCTAGGCGAAAAATACACATACTGATGTAATCGGGCGAGTTTCTACTTTCAGATGCAATAGGAAATTCTCGAGTTCATCAATCCGTTCGCGAGATATAGAAGTGTGAAGTTAAGGAATGCTTGAGAAACCATCAAAATTTTCGCTGGTCTGATACTCGAAACCAGTAACTGGAATGGCCTAAGGGAAAAGTACAGACACCGTTGTAATCCGGCGAGTTTCTACTTTCAGATACAACAGGAATTTTTCGAGTTCGTCAATGCGTTCGCGAGATATGAGAGTTTGAAGTTAAGGAATGGTTGAGAAACCATCACAATTTTCACAAGTCCGATACTCGAAACCAATAACTACAAAGGCCTAGGGGATAAATACACATACCGTTGTAATCGGGCGAGTTTCTACTTTCAGATGCAACAGGAATTTCTCGAGTTCGTCAATCCGTTCGCGAGAAATGGGAGTTTGAAGTTAAGGAATGGTTGAGAAACCATCATAATTTTCGCAAGTCTAATACCCGAAACCAATAACTACAAAGGCCTAGGGGATAAATACACATACCGTTGTAATCGCGCGAGTTTCTACTTTCAGATGCAACAGGAATTTCTCGAGTTCGTCAATCCGTTCGCGAGATGTGGAAGTTTGAAGTTAAGGAATGCTTGAGAAACCATCAAAATTTTCGCTGGTCTGATACTCGAAACCAATAACTGGAATGGCCTAAGGGGAAAGTACACACATCGTTGTAATCCGGCGAGTTTCTACTTTCAGATACAACAGGAATTTCTCGAGTTCGTCAATGCGTTCGCGAGATATGGGGGTTTGAAGTTAAGGAATGGTTGCGAAACCATCAAAATTTTCGCAAGTCTGATTCTCGAAACCAATAACTACAAAGGCCTAGGGGGAAAACACAAATACCTTTGTAATCGGGCGAGTTTCTACTTTCAGATGCAACAGGAATTTCCCGAGTTCGTCAATCCGTTCGCGAGCTATGGGAGTTTGAAGTTAAGGAATGGTTGAGAAACCATCAAAATTGTCGCAAGTCTGATACTCGAAACCAATAACTACAATGGCCTAGGGGAAAAATACACATACCGTTGTAATCGGGCGAGTTTCTGCTTTCAGATGCAATAGGAAATTCAGGAGTTCGTCAATCCTTTCGCGAGATATGGGAGTTGGAAGTTATGGAATGGATGAGAAACCATCAAAATTTTCGCAAGTCTGATACTCTAAACCAATAACTACAATGGCCTAGGGGGAAAATACACATACCGTTGTAATCGGGCGAGTTTCTGCTTTCAGATGCAATTGGAAATTCTCGAGTTCGTCAATCCGCTCGCGAGATATGAGAGTTGGAAGTTATGGAATGGTTGAGAAACCATCAAAATTTTCGCTGGTCTGATACTCGAAACCAATAACTACAAAGGCCTAGGGGGAAAACACACATATCTTTGTAATCGGGCGAGTTTCTACTTTCAGATGCAGCAGGAATTTCTCGAGTTCGTCAATCCGTTCGCGAGATATGGGAGTTTGAAGTTAAGGAATTGTTGAGAAACCATCACAATTTTCGCAAGTCTGACACTCGAAACCAATAACTGGAATGGCCTAGGAGAAAAGTACACATACCGCTGTAATCGGGCGAGTTTCTGCTTTCAGATGCAATTGGAAAATCTCGAGTTCGTCAATCCGCTCGCGAGATATTTGAGTTGGAAGTTATGGAATGGTTGAGAAACCATCAAAACTTTCGCTGGTCTGATACTCGAAACCAACAACTGGAATGGCCAAGGGGAAAAGTACGCACACCGTTGTAGTCGGGCGAGTTTCTGCTTTCAGATGCAACCGGAATTTCTCGCGTTCGTCAATCCGTTCGCGAGATATGGGAGTTTGAAGTTAAGGAATGGTTGTGAAACCATCAAAATTTTCGCTGGTCTGATACTCGCAACCAAAAACTGGAATGGCCTAGGGGAAAAGTACACACACCTTTGTAATCGGACGAGTTTCTGCTTTCAGATGCAATAGGAAATTCTCGAGTTCGTCAATCCGTTCGCGAGATATGGAAGTGTGAAAATAAGGAATGGTTGAGAAACCATCAAAATTTTCGCAAGTCTGATACTCGAAACCAATAACTACAAATGCCTAGGGGAAAAATACACATACCGTTGTAATCGGGCGAGTTCCTGCTTTCAGATGCAATTGGAAAATCTCGAGTTCGTCAATCCGCTCGCGAGATATGAGAGTTGGATGTTATGGAATGGTTGAGAAACCATCAAAACTTTCGCTGGTCTGATACTCGAAACCAACAACTGGAATGGCCAAGGGGAAAAGTACACACACCGTTGTAGTCGGGCGAGTTTCTCCTTTCAGATGCAACCGGAATTTCTCCCCTTCGTCAATCCGTTCGCGAGATATGGGAGTTTGAAGTTAAGGAATGGTTGTGAAACCATCAAAATTTTCGCAAATCTGATACTCGAAACCAATAACTGGAATGGCCTAGGAGAAAAGTACACACACCGTTGTAATCGGGCGAGTTTCTACTTTCAGATGCAACAGGAATTTCTCGAGTTCGTCAATCCGTTCGCGAGCCATGGGAGTTTGAAGTTAAGGAATGGTTGAGAAACCATCCAAATTTTCGCAAGTCTGATACTCGAAACCAATAACTGGAATGGCCTAGGGGAAAAGTACACACACCATTGTAGTCGGGCGAGTTTCTACTTTCAGATACAACAGGAATTTCCCGAGTTCGTCAATCCGTTCGCGAGAAATGGGGGTTCGAAGTTAAGGAATGGTTGAGAAACCATCAAAATTTTCGCAAGTCTGATACGCGACACCAATAACTACAATGGCCAAGGCGAAAAATACACATACTGTTGTAATCGGGCGAGTTTCTACTTTCAGATGCAATAGGAAATTCTCGAGTTCGTCAATCCGTTCACGAGATATAGAAGTGTGAAGTTAAGCAATGCTTGAGAAACCATCAAAATTTTCGCAAGTCTGAAACTCGAAACCAATAACTACAAAGGCCTAGGGGAAAAGTACACACACCGTTGTAATCGGGCGAGTTTCTGCTTTCAGATGCAATAGTAAATTCTCGTGTTCATCAATCCATTCGCGAGATATGGATGTGTGAAAATAAGGAATGGTTGAGAAACCATCAAAATTTTCGCAAGTCTGAAACTCGAAACCAATAACTACAAAGGCCTAGGGGAAAAATACACATACCTTTGTAATCGGGTGACTTTCTACTTTCACATGCAACAGGAATTTCTCGAGTTCGTCAATCTGTTCGCGAGATATGGGAGTTTGAAGTTAAGGAATGGTTGAGAAGTCATCCAAATTTTCGCAAGTCTGATACTCGAATCCAATAACTACTATGGCCTTGAGAAAAAATACACATACCGTTGGAATCGGGCGAGTTTCTGCTTTCAGATGCAATAGGAAATTCTCGAGTTCGTCAATCCGTTCGCGAGATATGGGAGTTGGAAGTTATGGAATGGTTGAGGAACCATCAAAATTTTCGCTAGTCTGATACTCGAAACCAATAACTACAATGGCCTAGGGGGGAAATACACATACCGTTGTAATCGGGCGAATTTCTGCTTTCAGATGCGATTGGAAATTCTCGAGTTCGTCAATCCGTTCGCGAGATATGAGAGTTTGAAGTTGAGGAATGGTTGAGAAACCATCAAAACTTTCGCTGGTCTGATACTCGAAACCAACAACTGGAATGGCCTAGGAGAGAAGTACACACACCGTTGTAATCGGGCGAGTAACTGCTTTCAGATGCAATAGGAAATTCTCGTGTTCGTCCATCCGTTCGCGAGAAATGGAAGTGTGAAAATAAGGAATGGTTGAGAAACCATCAAAACTTTCGCTGGTCTGATACTCGAAACCAACAACTGGAATGGCCTAGGAGAGAAGTACACACACCGTTGTAATCGGGCGAGTAACTGCTTTCAGATGCAATAGGAAATTCTCGTGTTCGTCCATCCGTTCGCGAGAAATGGAAGTGTGAAAATAAGGAATGGTTGAGAAACCATCAAAATTTTCGCAAGTCTAATACCCGAAACCAATAACTACAATGGCCTAGGGGAAAAATACACATATCTTTGTAACCGGGCGAGTTTCTGCTTTCAGATGCAACCGGAATTTCTCGCGTTCGTCAATCCGTTCGCGAGATATGGGAGTTTGAAGTTAAGGAATGGTTGTGAAACCATCAAAATTTTCGCAAGTCTGATACTCGAAACCAATAACTGGAATGGCCTAGGAGAGAAGTACACACACCGTTGTAATCGGGCGAGTAACTGCTTTCAGATGCAATAGGAAATTCTCGTGTTCGTCCATCCGTTCGCGAGAAATGGAAGTGTGAAAATAAGGAATGGTTGAGACACCATCAAAATTTTCGCAAGTCTGAAACTCGAAACCAATAACTACAAAGCCCTAGCAGAAAAATACACATACCGTTGTAATCGGGCGACTTTCTACTTTCACATGCAACAGGAATTTCTCGAGTTCGTCAATCCGTTCGCGAGAAATGGGAGTTTGAAGTTAAGGAATGGTTGAGAAACCATCAAAATTTTCGCAAGTCTAATACCCGAAACCAATAACTACAATGGCCTAGGGGAAAAATACACATATCTTTGTAACCGGGCGAGTTTCTGCTTTCAGATGCAACCGGAATTTCTCGCGTTCGTCAATCCGTTCGCGAGATATGGGAGTTTGAAGTTAAGGAATGGTTGTGAAACCATCAAAATTTTCGCAAGTCTGATACTCGAAACCAATAACTGGAATGGCCTAGGAGAAAAGTACACACACCGTTGTAATCGGGCGAGTTTCTACTTTCAGATGCAACAGGAATTTCTCGAGTTCATCAATCCGTTCGCGAGATATAGAAGTGTGAAGTTAAGGAATGCTTGAGAAACCATCAAAATTTTCGCTGGTCTGATACTCGAAACCAATAACTGGAATGGCCTAAGGGAAAAGTACAGACACCGTTGTAATCCGGCGAGTTTCTACTTTCAGATACAACAGGAATTTTTCGAGTTCGTCAATGCGTTCGCGAGATATGAGAGTTTGAAGTTAAGGAATGGTTGAGAAACCATCACAATTTTCACAAGTCCGATACTCGAAACCAATAACTACAAAGGCCTAGGGGATAAATACACATACCGTTGTAATCGGGCGAGTTTCTACTTTCAGATGCAACAGGAATTTCTCGAGTTCGTCAATCCGTTCGCGAGAAATGGGAGTTTGAAGTTAAGGAATGGTTGAGAAACCATCATAATTTTCGCAAGTCTAATACCCGAAACCAATAACTACAAAGGCCTAGGGGATAAATACACATACCGTTGTAATCCCGCGAGTTTCTACTTTCAGATGCAACAGGAATTTCTTGAGTTCGTCAATCCGTTCGCGAGATGTGGAAGTTTGAAGTTAAGGAATGCTTGAGAAACCATCAAAATTTTCGCTGGTCTGATACTCGAAACCAATAACTGGAATGGCCTAAGGGAAAAGTACACACATCGTTGTAATCCGGCGAGTTTCTACTTTCAGATACAACAGGAATTTCTCGAGTTCGTCAATGCGTTCGCGAGATATGGTAGTTTGAAGTTAAGGAATGGTTGAGAAACCATCACAATTTTCGCAAGTCTGATACTCGAAACCAATAACTACAATGGCCTAGGGGAAAAATACACATACCGTTGTAATCGGGCGAGTTTCTGCTTTCAGATGCAATAGGAAATTCAGGAGTTCGTCAATCCGTTCGCGAGATATGGGAGTTGGATGTTATGGAATGGATGAGAAACCATCAAAATTTTCGCAAGTCTGATACTCGAAACCAATAACTACAATGGCCTAGGGGAAAAATACACATAACGTTGTAATCGGGCGAGTTTCAACTTTCAGATGCAGCAGGAATTTCTCGAGTTCGTCAATCCGTTCGCGAGATATGGGAGTTTGAAGTTGAGGAATGGTTGAGAAACCATCAAAATTTTCGCAAGTCTGATACACGAAACCAATAACTACAATGGCCTAGGGGAAAAATACACATACCGTTGTAATCGGGCGAGTTTCAACTTTCAGATGCAGCAGGAATTTCTCGAGTTCGTCAATCCGCTCGCGAGATATGAGAGTTGGAAGTTATGGAATGGTTGAGAAACCATCAAAATTTTCGCTGGTCTGATACTCGAAGCCAACAAATGGAATGGCCTAGGGGAAAAAATACACATACCGTTGTAATCGGGCGAGTTTCTACTTTCAGACGCAATAGGAAGTTTTGTGTTTGGTCAATCCGTGCGCGAGATATGGGAGTTTGAAGCCAAGAAATGGTTGCGAAGGCAACAAATTTTTCGCAATTCTGCTGCTCCAAACGCTTAACCAGAATGGCCTAGGGACAAAATACACATACCGTTGCAATCGGGCGAGTTTCTACTTTCAGATGCAATAGGAATTTTTGTGTGAGGTCAATCCGTTCGCGAGATATGGGACTTTGAAGCTAAGAAATGGTTGACAAGACAACAAATTCTTCGCACTTCTGCTGCACCAACCGCTTAACCAGAATGGCCTAGGGGGAAAAAACACATGTCGTTGAAATCGGGCGACTTTCTACTTTCAGACGCAACAGGAATTTTTGAGTCAGGTCAATCCGTTCGTGAGATATGGGAGTTTGAAGCCAAGAAATGGTTGAGAAGGCAACAAATTTTTCGCAATTCTGCTGCTCCAAACGCTTAACCAGAATGGCCTATGGAAAAAATACACATACCATTGTAATCGGGCGAGTCTCTACTTTCAGATACAATCGGAATTTTTGGGTTAGGTCAATCCGTTCGCGAGATATGGGAGTTTGAAGCCAAGAAATGGTTGAGAAGGCAAAAAATGTTTCGCAATTCTGCTGCTCCAAACGCTTAACCAGAATGGCCTAGGGAAAAAATACACATACCATTGTAATCGGGCGAGTCTCTACTTTCAGATGCAGCAGGAATTTTTGGGTTTGGTCTCTCCGTTCGCGAGATATGGGACTTTGAAGCTAAGAAATGTTTGACAAGACAACAAATTTTTCGAAATTCTGCTGCTCCAAACGCTTAACCAGAATGGTCTAGGGAAAAAATACACATACCGTTGTAATCGGGAAAGTTTCTACTTTTAGATGCAATAGGAATATTTGGGTTAGTTCAATCCGTTCGTGAGATATGGGAGTTTGAAGCTCAGAAATGGTTGAGAAGACAACAAATTTTTCGCAATTCTGCTGCTCCAAACGCTTATCCAGAATGGGCTAGGGAAAAAAATACGCATACAGTTGTAATCGGGCGAGTTTCTACTTTCAGATGCAATAGGAATTTTTGGGTTAGTTCAATCCGTTCGTGAGATATGGGAGTTTGAAGCCAAGAAATGGTTGAGAAGGCAACAAATTTTTCGCAATTCTGCTGCTCCAAACGCTTAACCAGAATGGCCTAGGGACAAAATACACATACCGTTTCAGTCGGGCGAGTTTCTACTTTCAGATGCAGTAGGAATTTTTGGGTTAGGTCAATCCGTTCGCGAGATATGGGACTTTGAATCTAAGAAACGGTTGACAAGACAACAAACTTTTCGCAATTCTGCTGCTCCAATCGCTTAACCAGAATGGCCTAGGGGGAAAATGCACATGCCTTTGAAATCGGGCGAGCTTCTACTTTCAGATGCAATAGGAATTTTTGGGTTAGGTCAATCCGTTCGCGAGTATGGGAGTTTGAAGCTAAGAAATGGTTGAGAAGACAACAAATTTTTCGCAATTCTGCTGCTCCAAACGCTTAATCAGAATGGCCCAGGGAGAAAATGCACATACCATTGTAATCGGGCGAGTCTCTACTTTCAGATACAATAGGAATTTTTGGGTTAGGTCAATCCGTTCGCGAGATATGGGAGTTTGAATCTAAGATGGCTGAGAAGATAACAAATTTTTCGCATTTCTGCTGCTCCAAACGCTTATCCAGAATTGCCAAGGGAAAAAATACGCACACAGTTGTAATCGGGCGAGTTCCTACTTTCAGACGCAGCAGGAATTTTTGGGTTTGGTCAATCCGTTCGCGAGTATGGGAGTTTGAAGCTAAGAAATGGTTCAGAAGACAACAAATTTTTCGCAATTCTGCTGCTCCAAACGCTTAACCAGAGTGGCCTAGGGAAAATATACGCATACAGTTGTAATCGGGCGAGTTTCTACTTTCAGACGCAGTAGGAATTTTTGGGTTAAGTCAATCCGTTCGCGAGATATGGGAGTTTGAAGCGAAGAAATTGTTGAGAAGGCAACAAATTTTTCGCAATTCTGCTGCTCCAACGCTTAACCAGAATGGCCTAGGGAAAAAATACGCATACAGTTGTAATCCGGCGAGTTTCTACTTTCAGACGCAGTAGGAATTTTTGGGTTGGGTCAATCCGTTCGCGAGATATGGGACTTTGAAGCAAAGAAATGGTTGACAAGACAACAAATTTTTCGCACTTCTGCTGCTCCAATCGCTTAACCATAATGGCCTAGGGAAAAAATACACACACCGTGGTAATCGGGCGAGTTTCTTCTTTCAGATGCAATAGGAATTTTTGGGTTAAGTCAATCCGTTTGCGAGATATGGGAGTTTGAAGCCAAGAAATGGTTGAGACGGCAACAATTTTTTCGCACTTCTGCTGCGCCAAACGCTTAACCAGAATGGCCTAGGGAAAAAATACACATACTGTTCTAATCGGGCGAGTTTTTACTTTCAGATGCAATAGGAATTTTTGGGTTAGGTCAATCCGTTCGCGAGGTATGGGAGCTTGAAGCTAAGAAATGTTTGAGAAGACAACAAATTTTTCGCACTTCTGCTGCTCCAAACGCTTAACCAGAGTGGCCTAGAGAAAAAAGGAAATACCGTTGTAATCGGGCGAGTGTCTACTTTCAGATGCAATAGGAATTTTTGGGTTAGGTCAATCCGTTCGCGAGATATGGGAGTTTGAAGCTAAGAAATGGTTGAGAAGACAACAAATTTTTCGCAATTCTGCTGCTCCAAACGCTTAACCAGAATGGCCTAGGGAAAAAATGCACATACCGTTCTAATCGGGCGAGTTTCTACTTTCAGATGCAATAGGAATTTTTGGGTTAGGTCAATCCGTTCGCGAGATATGGGTGTTTGAAGCTAAGAAATGGTTGAGAAGACAACAAATTTTTCGCAATTCTGCTGCTCCAAACGCTTATCCAGAATGGCCTAGGGATAAAATACGCATACAGTTGTAATCGATCGAGTCTCTACTTTCAGACGCAGCAGGTATTTTTGGGTTTGGTCAATCCGTTCGTGAGATATGGGAGTTTGAAGCCCAGAAATGGTTGAGACGGCTAAAAATTTTTCGAAATTCTGCTGCTCCAAACGCTTAACCAGAATGGCCTAGGGAAAAAATGCACATACCGTTGTAATCGGGCGTGTTTCTACTTTCAGACGCAGTAGGAATTTTTGGGTTGGGTCAATCCGTTCGCGAGATATGGGACTTTGAAGCAAAGAAATGGTTGACAAGACAACAAATTTTTCGCACTTCTGCTGCTCCAATCGCTTAACCATAATGGCCTAGGGAAAAAATACACACACCGTTGTAATCGGGCGAGTTTCTACTTTCAGATGCAATAGGAATTTTTGGGTTGGGTCAATCCGTTCGCGGGATATGGGACTTTGAAGCAAAGAAATGGTTGACAAGACAACAAATTTTTCGCACTTCTGCTGCTCCAATCGCTTAACCATAATGGCCTAGGGAAAAAATACACACACCGTTGTAATCGGGCGAGTTTCTACTTTCAGATGCAATAGGAATTTTTGGGTTAAGTCAATCCGTTTGCGAGATATGGGAGTTTGAAGCCAAGAAATGGTTGAGAAGGCAACAAATTTTTCGCACTTCTGCTGCGCCAAACGCTTAACCAGAATGGCCTAGGGAAAAAATACACATACTGTTCTAATCGGGCGAGTTTCTACTTTCAGATGCAATAGGAATTTTTGGGTTAGGTCAATCCGTTCGCGAGATATGGGAGTTTGAAGCCAAGAAATGGTTGAGAAGGCACAAAATTTTTCGCAATTCAGCTGCGCCAAACGCTTAACCAGAATGGCCTAGGGAAAAAATACACATACTGTTCTAATCGGGCGAGTTTCTAGTTTCAGATGCAATAGGAATTTTTGGGTTAGGTCAATACGTTCGCGAGATATGGGAGTTTGAAGCCAAGAAATGGTTGAGAAGGCACAAAATTTTTCGCAATTCTGCTGCTCCAAACGCTTAACCAGAATGGCCTTGGGTAAAAATAGACATACCGTTGTATTCGGGCGAGTTTCTACTTTCAGATGCAATAGCAATTTTTGGGTTAGGTCAATCCGTTCGCGAAATAAGGGAGTTTGAAGCCAAGAAATGGTTGAGAAGGCAAAAAATTGTTCGCAATTCTGCTGCTCCAAACGCGTAACAAGACTGGCCTAGGGAAAAAGTACACATACCGTTGTAATCGGGCGAGTTTCTACTTTCAGATGCAATAGGAATTTTTGGGTTAGGTCAATCCGTTCGCGAGGTATGGGAGCTTGAAGCTAAGAAATGTTTGAGAAGACAACAGATTTTTCGCACTTCTGCAGCTCCAAACGCTTAACCAGAATGCCATAGGGGAAGATACACATACCGTTTTAAACGGGCGAGTTTCTACTTTCGGACACAGTAGGAATTTTTGGGTTTGGTCAATCCGTTCGCGAGATATGGGAGTTTGAAGGGAAGAAATGATTGAGAAGGCAACAAATTTTTCGCACTTCTGCTGGTCCAATTGCTTATCAAGAATGGCCTAGGGAAAAGATACACATACTGTTGTAATCGGGCGTGTTTCTACTTTCAGATGCAATAGGAATTTTTGGGTTAGGTCAATCCGTTCGCGAGATAAGGGAGTTTGAAGCCAAGAAATGTTTGAGAAGGCAACAAATTTTTCGCACTTCTGCTGCTCCAAACGCTTAACCAGAATGGCCTAGGGAAAAAATATACATACCGTTGTAATCGGGCGAGTTTCTACTTTCAGATGCAATAGGAATTTTTGGGTTAGGTCAATCCGTTCGCGAGATATGGGAGTTTGAAGCTAAGAAATGGTTGAGAAGAGAACAAGTTTTTCGAAATTCTGCTGCTCCAAACGCTTAACCAGAATGGCCTAGGGAGAAAATGCACATACCGTTGTAATCGGGCGAGTTTCTACTTTCAGATGCAATAGGAATTTTTGGGTTAGGTCAATCCGTTCGCGAGTATGGGAGTTTGAAGCTAAGAAATGGTTCAGAAGACAACAAATTTTTCGCAATTCTGCTGCTCCAAACGCTTAACCAGAGTGGCCTAGGGAAAATATACGCATACAGTTGTAATCGGGCGAGTTTCTACTTTCAGACGCAGTAGGAATTTTTGTGTTAAGTCAATCCGTTCGCGAGATATGGGAGTTTGAAGCCTAGAAATTGTTGAGAAGGCAACAAATTTTTCGCAATTCTGCTGCTCCAACGCTTAACCAGAATGGCCTAGGGAAAAAATACGCATACAGTTGTAATCCGGCGAGTTTCTACTTTCAGACGCAGTAGGAATTTTTGGGTTTGGTCAATCCGTTCGCGAGATATGGGACTTTGAAGCAAAGAAATGGTTGACAAGACAACAAATTTTTCGCACTTCTGCTGCTCCAAACGCTTAACCAGAGTGGCCTAGAGAAAAAAATGCATATACCGTTGTAATCGGGCGAGTGTCTACTTTCAGATGCAATAGGAATTTTTGGGTTAGGTCAATCCGTTCGCGAGATATGGGAGTTTGAAGCTAAGAAATGGTTGAGAAGACAACAAATTTTTGGCAATTCTGCTGCTCCAAACGCTTAACCAGAATGGCCTGGGGAAAAAATGCACATACCGTTCTAATCGGGCGAGTTTCTACTTTCAGATGCAATAGGAATTTTTGGGTTAGGTCAATCCGTTCGCGAGATATGGGTGTTTGAAGCTAAGAAATGGTTGAGAAGACAACAAATTTTTCGCAATTCTGCTGCTCCAAACGCTTATCCAGAATGGCCTAGGGATAAAATACGCATACAGTTGTAATCGAGCGAGTCTCTACTTTCAGACGCAGCAGGAATTTTTGGGTTTGGTCAATCCGTTCGTGAGATATGGGAGTTTGAAGCCAAGAAATGGTTGAGACGGCTAAAAATTTTTCGAAATTCTGCTGCTCCAAACGCTTAACCAGAATGGCCTAGGGAAAAAATGCACATACCGTTGTAATCGGGCGAGTTTCTACTTTCAGATGCAATAGGAATTTTTGGGTTAGGTTAATCCGTTCGCGAGTATGGGAGTTTGAAGCTAAGAAATGGTTCAGAAGACAACAAATTTTTCGCAATTCTGCTGCTCCAAACGCTTAACCAGAGTGGCCTAGGGAAAATATACGCATACAGTTGTAATCGGGCGAGTTTCTACTTTCAGACGCAGTAGGAATTTTTGGGTTAAGTCAATCCGTTCGCGAGATATGGGAGTTTGAAGCGAAGAAATTGTTGAGAAGGCAACAAATTTTTCGCAATTCTGCTGCTCCAACGCTTAACCAGAATGGCCTAGGGAAAAAATACGCATACAGTTGTAATCCGGCGAGTTTCTACTTTCAGACGCAGTAGGAATTTTTGGGTTGGGTCAATCCGTTCGCGAGATATGGGACTTTGAAGCAAAGAAATGGTTGACAAGACAACAAATTTTTCGCACTTCTGCTGCTCCAATCGCTTAACCATAATGGCCTAGGGAAAAAATACACACACCGTGGTAATCGGGCGAGTTTCTTCTTTCAGATGCAATAGGAATTTTTGGGTTAAGTCAATCCGTTTGCGAGATATGGGAGTTTGAAGCCAAGAAATGGTTGAGAAGGCAACAATTTTTTCGCACTTCTGCTGCGCCAAACGCTTAACCAGAATGGCCTAGGGAAAAAATACACATACTGTTCTAATCGGGCGAGTTTTTACTTTCAGATGCAATAGGAATTTTTGGGTTAGGTCAATCCGTTCGCGAGGTATGGGAGCTTGAAGCTAAGAAATGTTTGAGAAGACAACAAATTTTTCGCACTTCTGCTGCTCCAAACGCTTAACCAGAGTGGCCTAGAGAAAAAAGGAAATACCGTTGTAATCGGGCGAGTGTCTACTTTCAGATGCAATAGGAATTTTTGGGTTAGGTCAATCCGTTCGCGAGATATGGGAGTTTGAAGCTAAGAAATGGTTGAGAAGACAACAAATTTTTCGCAATTCTGCTGCTCTAAACGCTTAACCAGAATGGCCTAGGGAAAAAATGCACATACCGTTCTAATCGGGCGAGTTTCTACTTTCAGATGCAATAGGAATTTTTGGGTTAGGTCAATCCGTTCGCGAGATATGGGTGTTTGAAGCTAAGAAATGGTTGAGAAGACAACAAATTTTTCGCAATTCTGCTGCTCCAAACGCTTATCCAGAATGGCCTAGGGATAAAATACGCATACAGTTGTAATCGATCGAGTCTCTACTTTCAGACGCAGCAGGTATTTTTGGGTTTGGTCAATCCGTTCGTGAGATATGGGAGTTTGAAGCCCAGAAATGGTTGAGACGGCTAAAAATTTTTCGAAATTCTGCTGCTCCAAACGCTTAACCAGAATGGCCTAGGGAAAAAATGCACATACCGTTGTAATCGGGCGTGTTTCTACTTTCAGACGCAGTAGGAATTTTTGGGTTGGGTCAATCCGTTCGCGAGATATGGGACTTTGAAGCAAAGAAATGGTTGACAAGACAACAAATTTTTCGCACTTCTGCTGCTCCAATCGCTTAACCATAATGGCCTAGGGAAAAAATACACACACCGTTGTAATCGGGCGAGTTTCTACTTTCAGATGCAATAGGAATTTTTGGGTTGGGTCAATCCGTTCGCGGGATATGGGACTTTGAAGCAAAGAAATGGTTGACAAGACAACAAATTTTTCGCACTTCTGCTGCTCCAATCGCTTAACCATAATGGCCTAGGGAAAAAATACACACACCGTTGTAATCGGGCGAGTTTCTACTTTCAGATGCAATAGGAATTTTTGGGTTAAGTCAATCCGTTTGCGAGATATGGGAGTTTGAAGCCAAGAAATGGTTGAGAAGGCAACAAATTTTTCGCACTTCTGCTGCGCCAAACGCTTAACCAGAATGGCCTAGGGAAAAAATACACATACTGTTCTAATCGGGCGAGTTTCTACTTTCAGATGCAATAGGAATTTTTGGGTTAGGTCAATCCGTTCGCGAGATATGGGAGTTTGAAGCCAAGAAATGGTTGAGAAGGCACAAAATTTTTCGCAATTCAGCTGCGCCAAACGCTTAACCAGAATGGCCTAGGGAAAAAATACACATACTGTTCTAATCGGGCGAGTTTCTAGTTTCAGATGCAATAGGAATTTTTGGGTTAGGTCAATACGTTCGCGAGATATGGGAGTTTGAAGCCAAGAAATGGTTGAGAAGGCACAAAATTTTTCGCAATTCTGCTGCTCCAAACGCTTAACCAGAATGGCCTTGGGTAAAAATAGACATACCGTTGTATTCGGGCGAGTTTCTACTTTCAGATGCAATAGCAATTTTTGGGTTAGGTCAATCCGTTCGCGAAATAAGGGAGTTTGAAGCCAAGAAATGGTTGAGAAGGCAAAAAATTGTTCGCAATTCTGCTGCTCCAAACGCGTAACAAGACTGGCCTAGGGAAAAAGTACACATACCGTTGTAATCGGGCGAGTTTCTACTTTCAGATGCAATAGGAATTTTTGGGTTAGGTCAATCCGTTCGCGAGGTATGGGAGCTTGAAGCTAAGAAATGTTTGAGAAGACAACAGATTTTTCGCACTTCTGCAGCTCCAAACGCTTAACCAGAATGCCATAGGGGAAGATACACATACCGTTTTAAACGGGCGAGTTTCTACTTTCGGACACAGTAGGAATTTTTGGGTTTGGTCAATCCGTTCGCGAGATATGGGAGTTTGAAGGGAAGAAATGATTGAGAAGGCAACAAATTTTTCGCACTTCTGCTGGTCCAATTGCTTATCAAGAATGGCCTAGGGAAAAGATACACATACTGTTGTAATCGGGCGTGTTTCTACTTTCAGATGCAATAGGAATTTTTGGGTTAGGTCAATCCGTTCGCGAGATAAGGGAGTTTGAAGCCAAGAAATGTTTGAGAAGGCAACAAATTTTTCGCACTTCTGCTGCTCCAAACGCTTAACCAGAATGGCCTAGGGAAAAAATACACACAAGGTTGTAATCGGGCGAGTTTCTACTTTCAGGTGCAATAGGTATTTTTGGGTTAAGTCAAGCTGTTCGCGAGATAGGGGATTATGAAGCCAAGAAATGGTTGAGAAGGCAAAAAATTTTTCGCAATTCTGCTGCCCCAAACGCTTATCCAGAATGGCCTAGGGTAAAAATACACATACCGTTGTAATCGGCGAGATTCTACTTTCAGATGCAATAGCAATTTTTGGGTTAGGTCAATCCGTTCGCGAGATAAGGGAGCTTGAAGCCAAGAAATGTTTGAGAAGGCAACAAATTTTTCGCACTTCTGCGGCTCCAAACGCTTAACCAGAATGGCCTAGGGAAAAAATACGCATACAGTTGTAATTGGCTGAGTTTCTACTTCCAGACGCAGTAGGAATTTTTGGGTTGGGTCAATCAGTTCGCGAGATATGGGACTTTGAAGCTAAGAAATGGTTGAGAAGACAACAAATTTTTCGCACTTCTGCTGCTCCAATCGCTTAACCATAATGGCCTAGGGAAAAAATACACACACCGTTGTAATCGGGCGAGTTTCTACTTTCAGGTGCAATAGGAATTTTTGGGTGAAGTCAAGCCGTTCGCGAGATATGGGAGTTTGAAGCTAAGAAATGATTGAGAAGACAACAAATTTTTCGCAATTCTGCTGCTCCAAACGCTTAACCAGAATGGCCTAGGGAAAAAATACGCATACAGTTGTAATCGGGCGAGTTTCTACTTTCAGACGCAGTAGGAATTTTTGGGTTAGGTCAATCCGTTCCCGAGATATGGGAGTTTGAAGCCAAGAAATTGTTGAGAAGGCAAAAAATTGTTCGCAATTCTGCTGCTCCAAACGCGTAACAAGAATGGCCTAGGGAAAAAGTACACATACCGTTGTAATCGGGCGAGTTTCTACTTTCAGATGCAATAGGAATTTTTGGGTTAGGTCAATCCGTTCGCGAGGTATGGGAGCTTGAAGCTAAGAAATGTTTGAGAAGACAACAGATTTTTCGCACTTCTGCTGCTCCAAACGCTTAACCAGAGAGGCCTAGGGAAAAAAATGCACATACCGTTGTAATCGGGCGAGTGTCTACTTTCAGATGCAATAGGAATTTTTGGGTTAGGTCAATCCGTTCGCGAGATATGGGAGTTTGAAGCTAAGAAATGGTTGAGAAGACAACAAATTTTTCGCAATTCTGCTGCTCCAAACGCTTAACCAGAATGGCCTAGGGAAAAAATGCACATACCGTTCTAATCGGGCGAGTTTCTACTTTCAGATGCAATAGGAATTTTTGGGTTAGGTCAATCCGTTCGCGAGATATGGGTGTTTGAAGCTAAGAAATGGTTGAGAAGACAACAAATTTTTCGCAATTCTGCTGCTCCAAACGCTTATCCAGAATGGACTAGGGATAAAATACGCATACAGTTGTAATCGAGCGAGTCTCTACTTTCAGACGCAGCAGGAATTTTTGGGTTTGGTCAATCCGTTCGTGAGATATGGGAGTTTGAAGCCAAGAAATGGTTGAGACGGCTAAAAATTTTTCGAAATTCTGCTGCTCCAAACGCTTAACCAGAATGGCCTAGGGAAAAAATGCACATACCGTTGTAATCGGGCGAGTTTCTACTTTCAGATGCAATAGGAATTTTTGGGTTAGGTTAATCCGTTCGCGAGTATGGGAGTTTGAAGCTAAGAAATGGTTCAGAAGACAACAAATTTTTCGCAATTCTGCTGCTCCAAACGCTTAACCAGAGTGGCCTAGGGAAAATATACGCATACAGTTGTAATCGGGCGAGTTTCTACTTTCAGACGCAGTAGGAATTTTTGGGTTAAGTCAATCCGTTCGCGAGATATGGGAGTTTGAAGCGAAGAAATTGTTGAGAAGGCAACAAATTTTTCGCAATTCTGCTGCTCCAACGCTTAACCAGAATGGCCTAGGGAAAAAATACGCATACAGTTGTAATCCGGCGAGTTTCTACTTTCAGACGCAGTAGGAATTTTTGGGTTGGGTCAATCCGTTCGCGAGATATGGGACTTTGAAGCAAAGAAATGGTTGACAAGACAACAAATTTTTCGCACTTCTGCTGCTCCAATCGCTTAACCATAATGGCCTAGGGAAAAAATACACACACCGTGGTAATCGGGCGAGTTTCTACTTTCAGATACAATAGGAATTTTTGGGTTAAGTCAATCCGTTTGCGAGATATGGGAGTTTGAAGCCAAGAAATGGTTGAGAAGACAACAAATTTTTCGCACTTCTGCTGCGCCAAACGCTTAACCAGAATGGCCTAGGGAAAAAATACACATACTGTTCTAATCGGGCGAGTTTCTACTTTCAGATGCAATAGGAATTTTTGGGTTAGGTCAATCCGTTCGCGAGGTATGGGAGCTTGAAGCTAAGAAATGTTTGAGAAGACAACAAATTTTTCGCACTTCTGCTGCTCCAAACGCTTAACCAGAGTGGCCTAGAGAAAAAAATGCACATACCGTTGTAATCGGGCGAGTGTCTACTTTCAGATGCAATAGGAATTTTTGGGTTAGGTCAATCCGTTCGCGAGATATGGGAGTTTGAAGCTAAGAAATGGTTGAGAAGACAACAAATTTTTCGCAATTCAGCTGCTCCAAACGCTTAACCAGAATGGCCTAGGGAAAAAATGCACATACCGTTCTAATCGGGCGAGTTTCTACTTTCAGATGCAATAGGAATTTTTGGGTTAGGTCAATCCGTTCGCGAGATATGGGTGTTTGAAGCTAAGAAACGGTTGAGAAGACAACAAATTTTTCGCAATTCTGCTGCTCCAAACGCTTATCCAGAATGGCCTAGGGATAAAATACGCATACAGTTGTAATCGAGCGAGTCTCTACTTTCAGACGCAGCAGGAATTTTTGGGTTTGGTCAATCCGTTCGTGAGATATGGGAGTTTGAAGCCAAGAAATGATTGAGACGGCTAAAAATTTTTCGAAATTCTGCTGCTCCAAACGCTTAACCAGAATGGCCTAGGGAAAAAATGCACATACCGTTGTAATCGGGCGAGTTTCTACTTTCAGATGCAATAGGAATTTTTGGGTTAGGTCAATCCGTTCGCGAGTATGGGAGTTTGAAGCTAAGAAATGGTTCAGAAGACAACCAATTTTTCGCAATTCTGCTGCTCCAAACGCTTAACCAGAGTGGCCTAGGGAAAATATACGCATACAGTTGTAATCGGGCGAGTTTCTACTTTCAGACGCAGTAGGAATTTTTGGGTTAAGTCAATCCGTTCGCGAGATATGGGAGTTTGAAGCCAAGATATTGTTGAGAAGGCAACAAATTTTTCGCAATTCTGCTGCTCCAACGCTTAACCAGAATGGCCTAGGGAAAAAATACGCATACAGTTGTAATCCGGCGAGTTTCTACTTTCAGACGCAGTAGGAATTTTTGGGTTGGGTCAATCCGTTCGCGAGATATGGGACTTTGAAGCAAAGAAATGGTTGACAAGACAACAAATTTTTCGCACTTCTGCTGCTCCAATCGCTTAACCATAATGGCCTAGGGAAATACGCACACCGTTGTAATCGGGCGAGTTTCTACTTTCAGATGCAATAGGAATTTTTGGGTTAAGTCAATCCGTTTGCGAGATATGGGAGTTTTAAGCCACGAAATGGTTGAGAAGGCAACAAATTTTTCGCACTTCTGCTGCGCCAAACGCTTAACCAGAATGGCCTAGGGAAAAAATACACATACTGTTCTAATCGGGCGAGTTTCTACTTTCAGATGCAATAGGAATTTTTGGGTTAGGTCAATCCGTTCGCGAGATATGGGAGTTTGAAGCCAAGAAATGGTTGAGAAGGCACAAAATTTTTCGCAATTCAGCTGCGCCAAACGCTTAACCAGAATGGCCTAGGGAAAAAATACACACACTGTTCTAATCGGGCGAGTTTCTAGTTTCAGATGCAATAGGAATTTTTGGGTTAGGTCAATACGTTCGCGAGATATGGGAGTTTGAAGCCAAGAAATGGTTGAGAAGGCACAAAATTTTTCGCAATTCTGCTGCTCCAAACGCTTAACCAGAATGGCCTAGGGTAAAAATAGACATACCGTTGTATTCGGGCGAGTTTCTACTTTCAGATGCAATAGCAATTTTTGGGTTAGGTCAATCCGTTCGCGAAATAAGGGAGTTTGAAGCCAAGAAATGGTTGAGAAGGCAACAAATTTTTCGCACTTCTGCTGCTCCAAACGCTTAACCAGAATGGCCTATGGAAAAAATACGCATACAGTTGTAATCGGGCGTGTTTGTAATTTCAGATGCAGTAGGAATTTTTGGGTTGTGTCAATCCGTTCGCGAGATATGGGACTTTGAAGCTAAGAAATGGTTGACAAGACAACAAATTTTTCGCACTTCTGCTGCTCCAATCGCTTAACCATAATGGCCTAGGGTAGAAATACACATACCGTTGTAATCGGGCGAGTTTCTACTTTCGGACACAGTAGGAATTTTTGGGTTTGGTCAATCCGTTCGCGAGATATGGGAGTTTGAAGGGAAGAAATGATTGAGAAGGCAACAAATTTTTCGCACTTCTGCTGGTCCAATTGCTTATCAAGAATGGCCTAGGGAAAAGATACACATACTGTTGTAATCGGGCGTGTTTCTACTTTCAGATGCAATAGGAATTTTTGGGTTAGGTCAATCCGTTCGCGAGATAAGGGAGTTTGAAGCCAAGAAATGTTTGAGAAGGCAACAAATTTTTCGCACTTCTGCTGCTCCAAACGCTTAACCAGAATGGCCTAGGGAAAAAATACACACACGGTTGTAATCGGGCGAGTTTCTACTTTCAAGTGCAATAGGTATTTTTGGGTTAAGTCAAGCTGTTCGCGAGATAGGGGATTATGAAGCCAAGAAATGGTTGAGAAGGCAAAAAATTTTTCGCAATTCTGCTGCCCCAAACGCTTATCCAGAATGGCCTAGGGTAAAAATACACATACCGTTGTAATCGGCGAGATTCTACTTTCAGATGCAATAGCAATTTTTGGGTTAGGTCAATCCGTTCGCGAGATAAGGGAGCTTGAAGCCAAGAAATGTTTGAGAAGGCAACAAATTTTTCGCACTTCTGCTGCTCCAAACGCTTAACCAGAATGGCCTAGGGAAAAAATACGCATACAGTTGTAATTGGCTGAGTTTCTACTTCCAGACGCAGTAGGAATTTTTGGGCTGGGTCAATCCGTTCGCGAGATATGGGACTTTGAAGCTAAGAAATGGTTGAGAAGACAACAAATTTTTCGCACTTCTGCTGCTCCAATCGCTTAACCATAATGGCCTAGGGAAAAAATACACACACCGTTGTAATCGGGCGAGTTTCTACTTTCAGGTGCAATAGGAATTTTTGGGTGAAGTCAAGCCGTTCGCGAGATATGGGAGTTTGAAGCTAAGAAATGGTTGAGAAGACAACAAATTTTTCGCAATTCTGCTGCTCCAAACGCTTAACCAGAATGGCCTAGGGAAAAAATACGCATACAGTTGTAATCGGGCGAGTTTCTACTTTCAGACGCAGTAGGAATTTTTGGGTTAAGTCAATCCGTTCGCGAGATATGGGAGTTTGAAGCCAAGAAATGGTTGAGAAGGCAACAAATTTTTCGCACTTCTGTTGCGCCAAACTCTTAACCAGAATGGCCTACGGAAAAAGTACACATACCGTTGTAATCGGGCGAGTTTCTACTTTCAGGTGCAATAGGAATTTTTGGGTTAGGTCAATCCGTTCGCGAGATATGGGAGTTTGAAGCCAAGATATGGTTGAGAAGGCAAAAAATTTTTCGCAATTCTGCTGCTCCAAACGCTTAACCAGAATGGCCTAGGGTAAAAATAAACATACCGTTGTAATCGGGCGAGTTTCTACTTTCAGATGCAATAGCAATTTTTGGGTTAGGTCAATCCGTTCGCGAGATAAGGGAGTTTGAAGCCAAGAAATGGTTGAGAAGGCAACAAATTTTTCGCACTTCTGCTGCTCCAAACGCTTAACCAGAATGGCCTAGGGAAAAAATACACATACTGTTGTAATCGGGCGAGTTTCTACTCTCAGACGCAGCAGGAATTTTTGGGTTTGGTCAATCCGTTCGCGAGATATGGGACTTTGAAGCTAAGAAATGGTTGACAAAACAACAAATTTTTCAAAATTCTGCTGCTCCAAACGCTTAACCAAAATGGCCCAGGGAGAAAATACACATACCGTTGTAATCGGGCGAGTCTCTACTTTCAGATGCAATAGGAATTTTTGGGTTAGGTCAATCCGTTCGCGAGATGTGGGAGTTTGAAGCTAAGAAATGATTGACGAGACAACAAATTTTTCGCAATTCTGCTGCTCGAAACGCTTAACCAAAATGGCCCAGGGAGAAAATACACATACCGTTGTAATCGGGCGAGTCTCTACTTTCAGATGCAATAGGAATTTTTGGGTTAGGTCAATCCGTTCGCGAGATATGGGAGTTTGAAGCCAAGAAATGGTTGAGAAGGCGAAAAATTTTTCGCAATTCTGCTGCTCCAAACGCTTAACCAAAATGGCCCAGGGAGAAAATACACATACCGTTGTAATCGGGCGAGTCTCTACTTTCAGATGCAATAGGAATTTTTGGGTTAGGTCAATCCGTTCGCGAGATGCGGGAGTTTGAAGCTAAGAAATGGTTGACGAGACAACAAATTTTTCGCAATTCTGCTGCTCGAAACGCTTAACCAGAATGGCCCAGGGAGAAAATACACATACCGTTGTAATCGGGCGAGTCTCTACTTTCAGATGCAATAGGAATTTTTGGGTTAGGTCATTCCGTTCGCGAGATATGGGAGTTTGAAGCTAAGAAATGGTTGAGAAGACAACAAATTTTTCGCACTTCTGCTGCTCCAAACGCTTAACCAGAATGGCCTAGGGAAAAAATACACATACTGTTGTAATCGGGCGAGTTTCTACTTTCAGATGCAATAGGAATTTTTGGGTTAGGTCAATCCGTTCGCGAGATATGGGAGTTTGAAGCCAAGAAATGGTTGGGAAGGCAAAGAATTTTTCGCAATTCTGCTGCTCCAAACGCGTAACCAGAATGACCTAGGGAAAAAGTACACATACCGTTGTAATCGGGCGAGTTTCTACTTTCAGATGCAATAGGAATTTTTGGGTTAGGTCAATCCGTTCGCGAGATATGGGAGTTTGAAGCTAAGTAATGGTTGAGAGGAGAACAAATTTTTCGCAATTCTGCTGCTCCAATCGTTTAACCAGAATGGCCTAGGGAAAAAATACACATACCGTTGTAATCGGGCGAGTTTCTACTTTCAGGTGCAATAGGAATTTTTGGGTTAGGTCAATCCGTTCGCGAGATATGGGAGTTTGAAGCCAAGAAATGGTTGGGAAGGCAAAGAATTTTTCGCAATTCTGCTGCTCCAAACGCGTAACCAGAATGACCTAGGGAAAAAGTACACATACCGTTGTAATCGGGCGAGTTTCTACTTTCAGATGCAATAGGAGTTTTTGGGTTAGGTCAGTCCGCTCGCGAGATATGGGAGTTTGAAGCCAAGATATGGTTGAGAAGGCAAAAAATTTTTCGCAATTCTGCTGCTCCAAACGCTTAACCAGAATGGCCTAGGGTAAAAATAAACATACCGTTGTAATCGGGCGAGTTTCTACTTTCAGATGCAATAGCAATTTTTGGGTTAGGTCAATCCGTTCTCGAGATAAGGGAGTTTGAAGCCAAGAAATGGTTGAGAAGGCAACAAATTTTTCGCACTTCTGCTGCTCCAAACGCTTAACCAGAATGGCCTAGGGAAAAAATACACATACTGTTGTAATCGGGCGAGTTTCTACTCTCAGACGCAGCAGGAATTTTTGGGTTTGGTCAATCCGTTCGCGAGATATGGGACTTTGAAGCTAAGAAATGGTTGACAAAACAACAAATTTTTTAAAATTCTGCTGCTCCAAACGCTTAACCAGAATGGCCTAGGGAAAAAATATACATACCGTTGTAATCGGGCGAGTTTCTACTTTCAGATGCAATAGCAATTTTTGGGTTAGGTCAATCCGTTCTCGAGATAAGGGAGTTTGAAGCCAAGAAATGGTTGAGAAGACAACAAATTTTTCGCACTTCTGCTGCTCTAATCGCTTAACCATAATGGCCTAGGGAAAAAATACACACACCGTTGTAATCGGGCGAGTTTCTACTTTCAGATGCAATAGGAGTTTTTGGGTTAGGTCAGTCCGCTCGCGAGATATGGGAGTTTGAAGCCAAGATATGGTTGAGAAGGCAAAAAATTTTTCGCAATTCTGCTGCTCCAAACGCTTAACCAGAATGGCCTAGGGTAAAAATAAACATACCGTTGTAATCGGGCGAGTTTCTACTTTCAGATGCAATAGCAATTTTTGGGTTAGGTCAATCCGTTCTCGAGATAAGGGAGTTTGAAGCCAAGAAATGGTTGAGAAGGCAACAAATTTTTCGCACTTCTGCTGCTCCAAACGCTTAACCAGAATGGCCTAGGGAAAAAATACACATACTGTTGTAATCGGGCGAGTTTCTACTCTCAGACGCAGCAGGAATTTTTGGGTTTGGTCAATCCGTTCGCGAGATATGGGACTTTGAAGCTAAGAAATGGTTGACAAAACAACAAATTTTTTAAAATTCTGCTGCTCCAAACGCTTAACCAGAATGGCCTAGGGAAAAAATATACATACCGTTGTAATCGGGCAAGTTTCTACTTTCAGATGTAATAGGAATTTTTGGATTAGTTCAATCCGTTCGTGAGATATGGGAGTTTGAAGCTAAGAAATGGTTGAGAAGGCAACAAATTTTTCGCAATTCTGCTGCTCCAAACGATTAACCAGAATGGCATAGGGAAAAAATACAGATAGCGTTGTAATCGGGCGAGTTTCTACTTTCAGATGCAATAGGAATTTTTGGGTTAGGTCAATCCGTTCGCGAGATATGGGAGTTTGAGCTAAGGAATGGTTGAGAAGACAACAAATTTTTCGCACTTCTGCTGCTCCAAAGGCTTAACCAGAATGGCCTAGGGAAAAAATACACATACCGTTGTAATCGGGCAAGTTTCTACTTTCAGACGCAATAGGAAGTTTTGTGTTTGGTCAATCCGTTCGCGAGATATGGGAGTTTGAAGCCAAGAAATGGTTGAGAAGGTGAAAAATTTTTCGCAATTCTGCTGCTCCAAACGCTTAACCAAAATGGCCCAGGGAGAAAATACACATACCGTTGTAATCGGGCGAGTCTCTACTTTCAGATGCAATAGGAATTTTTGGGTTATGTCAATCCGTTCGCGAGATGCGGGAGTTTGAAGCTAAGAAATGGTTGACGAGACAACAAATTTTTCGCAATTCTGCTGCTCGAAACGCTTAACCAAAATGGCCCAGGGAGAAAATACACATACCGTTGTAATCGGGCGAGTCTCTACTTTCAGATGCAATAGGAATTTTTGGGTTAGGTTAATCCGTTCGCGAGATATGGGAGTTTGAAGCTAAGAAATGGTTGAGAAGACAACAAATTTTTCGCACTTCTGCTGCTCCAAACGCTTAACCAGAATGGCCTAGGGAAAAAATACACATACTGTTGTAATCGGGCGAGTTTCTACTTTCAGATGCAATAGGAATTTTTGGGTTAGGTCAATCCGTTCGCGAGATATGGGAGTTTGAAGCCAAGAAATGGTTGAGAAGGCAAAGAATTTTTCGCAATTCTGCTGCTCCAAACGCGTAACCAGAATGACCTAGGGAAAAAGTACACATACCGTTGTAATCGGGCGAGTTTCTACTTTCAGATGCAATAGGAATTTTTGGGTTAGGTCAATCCGTTCGCGAGATATGGGAGTTTGAAGCTAAGTAATGGTTGAGAAGAGAGCAAATTTTTCGCAATTATGCTGCTCCAATCGTTTAACCAGAATGGCCTAGGGAAAAAATACACATACCGTTGTAATCGGGCTAGTTTCTACTTTCAGATGCAATAGGAATTTTTGGGTTAGGTCAATCCGTTCGCGAGATATGGGAGTTTGAAGCTAAGAAATGGTTGAGAAGACAACAAATTTTTCGCACTTCTGCTGCTCTAATCGCTTAACCATAATGGCCTAGGGAAAAAATACACACACCGTTGTAATCGGGCGAGTCTCTACTTTCAGGTGCAGTAGGAATTTTTGGGTTAAGTCAATCCGTTCGCGAGATATGGGAGTTTGAAGGCAAGAAATGGTTGAGAAGGCAACAAATTTTTCGCACTTCTGCTGCTCCAAACGCTTAACCAGCATGGCCTAGGGAAAAAGTACACATACCGTTGTAATCGGGCGAGTTTCTACTTTCAGATGCAATAGGAATTTTTGGGTTAGGTCAATCCGTTCGCGAGATAGGCGATTATGAAGCCAAGATATGGTTGAGAAGGCAAAAAATTTTTCGCCATTCCGCTGCTCCAAACGCTTAACCAAAATGGCCTAGGGAAAAAATACACACACCGTTGTAATCGGGCGAGTTTCTACTTTCAGGTGCAATAGGAATTTTTGGGTTAAGTCAATCCGTTCGCGAGATATGGGAGTTTGAAGCTAAGACATGGTTGAGAGGACAACAAATTTTTCGCAATTCTGCTGCTCCAAACGCTCAACCAGAATGGCCTAGGGAAAAAATACGCATACAGTTGTAATCGGGCTAGTTTCTACTTTCAGACGCAGTAGGAATTTTTGGGTTAAGTCAATCCGTTCGCGAGATATGGGAGTTTGAAGCCAAGAAATGGTTGAGACGGCAAAAAATTTTTCGCAATTCTGCTGCTCCAAACGCTTAACCAGAATGGCCTAGGGAAAAAATACACATACCGTTGTAATCGAGCGACTTTCTAATTTCAGATGCAATAGGAATTTTTGGGTTAGGTCAATCCGTTCGCGAGATATGGAAGTTTGAAGCTAAGAAATGGTTGAGAAGACAACAAATTTTTCGCAATTCTGCTGCTCCAAACGCTTATCCACAATGGCCTAGGGAAAAAATACGCATACAGTTGTAATCGGGCGAGTCTCTACTTTCAGGTGCAGTAGGAATTTTTGGGTTAAGTCAATCCGTTCGCGAGATATGGGAGTTTGAAGACAAAAAATGGTTGAGAAGGCAACAAATTTTTCGCACTTCTGCTGCTCCAAACGCTTAACCAGAATGGCCTAGGGAAAGAATGCACATACCGTTGTAATCGGGCGAGTTTCTACTTTCAGATGCATTAGGAATTTTTGGGTTAGGTCAATCCGTTCGCGAGATATGGGAGTTTGAAGCTAAGAAGTGGTTGAGAAGACAACAAATTTTTCGCAATTCTGCTGCTCCAAACGCTTAACCAGAATGGCCTAGGGAAAAAATACACATACCGTTGTAATCGGGCTAGTTTCTACTTTTAGATGCAATAGGAATTTTTGGGTTAGGTCAATCCGTTCGCGAGATATGGGAGTTTGAAGCTAAGGAATGGTTGAGAAGACAACAAATTTTTCGCACTTCTGCTGCTCCAAAGGCTTAACCAGAATGGCCTAGGGAAAAAATACACATACCGTTGTAATCGGGCGAGTTTCTACTTTCAGATGCAACAGGAATTTTTGGGTTAGGTCAATCCGTTCGCGAGATATGGGAGTTTGAAGCTAAGAAATGGTTGAGAAGAGAACAAATTTTTCGCAATTCTGCTGCTCCAAACGCTTAACCAGAATGGCCTAGGGAAAGAATGCACATACCGTTGTAATCGGGCGAGTTTCTACTTTCAGATGCAATAGGAATTTTTGGGTTAGGTCAATCCGTTCGCGAGATATGGGAGTTTGAAGCTAAGAAATGGCTGAGAAGACAACAAATTTTTCGCAATTCTGCTGCTCCAAACGCTTAACCAGAATGGCATAGGGAAAAAATACACATAGCGTTGTAATCGGGCGAGTTTCTACTTTCAGATGCAATAGGAATTTTTGGGTTAGTTCAATCCGTTCGCGAGATATGGGAGTTTGAAGCCAAGAAATGGTTGAGACGGCAAAAAATTTTTCGCAATTCTGCTGCTCCAAACGCTTAACCAGAATGGCCTAGGGAAAAAATACACATACCGTTGTAATCGAGCGACTTTCTAATTTCAGATGCAATAGGAATTTTTGGGTTAGGTCAATCCGTTCGCGAGATATGGAAGTTTGAAGCTAAGAAATGGTTGAGAAGACAACAAATTTTTCGCAATTCTGCTGCTCCAAACGCTTATCCACAATGGCCTAGGGAAAAAATACGCATACAGTTGTAATCGGGCGAGTCTCTACTTTCAGGTGCAGTAGGAAGTTTTGGGTTAAGTCAATCCGTTCGCGAGATATGGGAGTTTGAAGACAAAAAATGGTTGAGAAGGCAACAAATTTTTCGCACTTCTGCTGCTCCAAACGCTTAACCAGAATGGCCTAGGGAAAAAGTACACATACCGTTGTAATCGGGCGAGTTTCTACTTTCAGATGCAATAGGAATTTTTGGGTTAGGTCAATCCGTTCGCGAGATAGGCGATTATGAAGCCAAGGTATGGTTGAGCAGGCAAAAAATTTTTCGCCATTCTGCTGCTCCAAACGCTTAACCAAAATGGCCTAGGGAAAAAATACACACACCGTTGTAATCGGGCGAGTTTCTACTTTCAGGTGCAATAGGAATTTTTGGGTTAAGTCAATCCGTTCGCGAGATATGGGAGTTTGAAGCTAAGACATGGTTGAGAAGACAACAAATTTTTCGCAATTCTGCTGCTCCAAACGCTCAACCAGAATGGCCTAGGGAAAAAATACGCATACAGTTGTAATCGGGCTAGTTTCTACTTTCAGACGCAGTAGGAATTTTTGGGTTAGGTCAATCCGTTCGCGAGATATGGGAGTTTGAAGCTAAGAAGTGGCTGAGAAGACAACAAATTTTTCGCAATTCTGCTGCTCCAAACGCTTAACCAGGATGGCCTAGGGAAAGAATGCACATACCGTTGTAATCGGGCGAGTTTCTACTTTCAGATGCATTAGGAATTTTTGGGTTAGGTCAATCCGTTCGCGAGATATGGGAGTTTGAAGACAAGAAATGGTTGAGAAGGCAACAAATTTTTCGCACTTCTGCTGCTCCAAACGCTTAACCAGAATGGCCTAGGGAAAAAGTACACATACCGTTGTAATCGGGCGAGTTTCTACTTTCAGATGCAATAGGAATTTTTGGGTTAGGTCAATCCGTTCGCGAGATAGGCGATTATGAAGCCAAGATATGGTTGAGAAGGCAAAAAATTTTTCGCCATTCTGCTGCTCCAAACGCTTAACCAAAATGGCCTAGGGAAAAAATACACACACCGTTGTAATCGGGCGAGTTTCTACTTTCAGGTGCAATAGGAATTTTTGGGTTAAGTCTATCCGTTCGCGAGATATGGGAGTTTGAAGCTAAGACATGGTTGAGAAGACAACAAATTTTTCGCAATTCTGCTGCTCCAAACGCTCAACCAGAATGGCCTAGGGAAAAAATACGCATACAGTTGTAATCGGGCGAGTTTCTACTTTCAGACGCAGTAGGAATTTTTGGGTTAAGTCAATCCGTTCGCGAGATATGGGAGTTTGAAGCCAAGAAATGGTTGAGAAGGCAACAAATTTTTCGCACTTCTGCTGCTCCAAACGCTTAACCAGAATGGCCTAGGGAAAGAATGCACATACCGTTGTAATCGGGCGAGTTTCTACTTTCAGATGCAATAGGAATTTTTGGGTTAGGTCAATCCGTTCGCGAGATATGGGAGTTTGAAGCTAAGAAGTGGCTGAGAAGACAACAAATTTTTCGCAATTCTGCTGCTCCAAACGCTTAACCAGAATGGCATAGGGAAAAAATACACATAGCGTTGTAATCGGGCGAGTTTCTACTTTCAGATGCAATAGGAATTTTTGGGTTAGGTCAATCCGTTCGCGAGATATGGGAGTTTGAAGCTAAGGAATGGTTGAGAAGACAACAAATTTTTCGCAATTCTGCTGCTCCAATCGTTTAACCAGAATGGCCTAGGGAAAAAATACACATACCGTTGTAATCGGGCTAGTTTCTACTTTCAGATGCAATAGGAATTTTTGGGTTAGGTCAATCCGTTCGCGAGATATGGGAGTTTGAAGCTAAGAAATGGTTGAGAAGACAACAAATTTTTCGCAATTCTGCTGCTCCAAACGCTTATCCACAATGGCCTAGGGAAAAAATACGCATACAGTTGTAATCGGGCGAGTCTCTACTTTCAGGTGCAGTAGGAATTTTTGGGTTAAGTCAATCCGTTCGCGAGATATGGGAGTTTGAAGACAAGAAATGGTTGAGAAGGCAACAAATTTTTCGCACTTCTGCTGCTCCAAACGCTTAAGCAGAATGGCCTAGGGAAAAAATACACATACTGTTGTAATCGGGCGAGTTTCTACTCTCAGACGCAGCAGGAATTTTTGGGTTTGGTCAATCCGTTCGCGAGATATGGGACTTTGAAGCTAAGAAATGGTTGACAAAACAACAAATTTTTCAAAATTCTGCTGCTCCAAACGCTTAACCAGAATGGCCTAGGGAAAAAATATACATACCGTTGTAATCGGGCAAGTTTCTACTTTCAGATGTAATAGGAATTTTTGGGTTAGTTCAATCCGTTCGTGAGATATGGGAGTTTGAAGCTAAGAAATGGTTGAGAAGGCAACAAATTTTTCGCAATTCTGCTGCTCCAAACGCTTAACCAGAATGGCATAGGGAAAAAATACACATAGCGTTGCGATCGGGCGAGTTTCTACTTTCAGATGCAATAGGAATTTTTGGGTTAGGTCAATCCGTTCGCGAGATATGGGAGTTTGAGCTAAGGAATGGTTGAGAAGACAACAAATTTTTCGCACTTCTGCTGCTCCAAAGGCTTAACCAGAATGGCATAGGGAAAAAAATACACATACCGTTGTAATCGGGCGAGTTTCTACTTTCAGATGCAATAGGAATTTTTGGGTTAGGTCAATCCGTTCGCGAGATATGGGAGTTTGAAGCTAAGTAATGGTTGAGAAGAGAACAAATTTTTCGCAATTCTGCTGCTCCAATCGTTTAACCAGAATGGCCTAGGGAAAAAATACACATACCGTTGTAATCGGGCTAGTTTCTACTTTCAGATGCAATAGGAATTTTTGGGTTAGGTCAATCCGTTCGCGAGATATGGGAGTTTAAAGCTAAGAAATGGTTGAGAAGACAACAAATTTTTCGCACTTCTGCTGCTCTAATCGCTTAACCATAATGGCCTAGGGAAAAAATACACACACCGTTGTAATCGGGCGAGTTTCTACTTTCAGGTGCAATAGGAATTTTTGGGTTAGGTCAATCCGTTCGCGAGATATGGGAGTTTGAAGCCAAGAAATGGTTGAGAAGACAACAAATTTTTCGCACTTCTGCTGCGCCAAACGCTTAACCAGAATGGCCTAGGGAAAAAGTACACATACCGTTGTAATCGGGCGAGTTTCTACTTTCAGATGCAATAGGAGTTTTTGGGTTAGGTCAGTCCGCTCGCGAGATTTGGGAATTTGAAGCCAAGAAATGGTTGAGAAGACAAGAAATTTTTCGCAATTCTGCTGCTCCAAACGCTTATCCAGAATGGCCTAGGGATAAAGTACGCATACAGTTGTAATCGAGCGAGTCTCTACTTTCAGACGCAGCAAGAATTTTTGGGTTTGGTCAATCCGTTCGCGAGATATGGGAGTTTGAAGCCAAGAAATGGTTGAGACGGCAAAAAATTTTTCGCAATTCTGCTGCTCCAAACGCTTAACCAGAATGGCCTAGGGAAAAAATACACATACCGTTGTAATCGAGCGACTTTCTAATTTCAGATGCAATAGGAATTTTTGGGTTAGGTCAATCCGTTCGCGAGATATGGGAGTTTGAAGCTAAGAAATGGTTGAGAAGACAACAAATTTTTCGCAATTCTGCTGCTCCAAACGCTTATCCACAATGGCCTAGGGAAAAAATACGCATACAGTTGTAATCGGGCGAGTCTCTACTTTCAGGTGCAGTAGGAATTTTTGGGTTAAGTCAATCCGTTCGCGAGATATGGGAGTTTGAAGACAAGAAATGGTTGAGAAGGCAACAAATTTTTCGCACTTCTGCTGCTCCAAACGCTTAACCAGAATGGCCTAGGGAAAAAGTACACATACCGTTGTAATCGGGCGAGTTTCTACTTTCAGATGCAATAGGAATTTTTGGGTTAGGTCAATCCGTTCGCGAGATAGGCGATTATGAAGCCAAGATATGGTTGAGCAGGCAAAAAATTTTTCGCCATTCTGCTGCTCCAAACGCTTAACCAAAGTGGCCTAGGGAAAAAATACACACACCGTTGTAATCGGGCGAGTTTCTACTTTCAGGTGCAATAGGAATTTTTGGGTTAAGTCAATCCGTTCGCGAGATATGGGAGTTTGAAGCTAAGGCATGGTTGAGAAGACAACAAATTTTTCGCAATTCTGCTGCTCCAAACGCTCAACCAGAATGGCCTAGGGAAAAAATACGCATACAGTTGTAATCGGGCGAGTTTCTACTTTCAGACGCAGTAGGAATTTTTGGGTTAGGTCAATCCGTTCGCGAGATATGGGAGTTTGAAGCTAAGAAGTGGTTGAGAAGACAACAAATTTTTCGCAATTCTGCTGCTCCAATCGCTTAACCAGAATGGCCTAGGGAAAAAATACACATACCGTTGTAATCGGGCTAGTTTCTACTTTCAGATGCAATAGGAATTTTTGGGTTAGGTCAATCCGTTCGCGAGATATGGGAGTTTGAAGCTAAGGAATGGTTGAGAAGACAATAAATTTTTCGCACTTCTGCGGCTCCAAAGGCTTAACCAGAATGGCCTAGGGAAAAAATACACATACCGTTGTAATCGGGCGAGTTTCTACTTTCAGGTGCAACAGGAATTTTTGGGTTAGGTCAATCCGTTCGCGAGATATGGGAGTTTGAAGCTAAGAAATGGTTGAGAAGAGAACAAATTTTTCGCAATTCTGCTGCTCCAAACGCTTAACCAGAATGGCCTAGGGAAAGAATGCACATACCGTTGTAATCGGGCGAGTTTCTACTTTCAGATGCAATAGGAATTTTTGGGTTAGGTCAATCCGTTCGCGAGATATGGGAGTTTGAAGCTAAGAAGTGGCTGAGAAGACAACAAATTTTTCGCAATTCTGCTGCTCCAAACGCTTAACCAGAATGGCATAGGGAAAAAATACACATAGCGTTGTAATCGGGCGAGTTTCTACTTTCAGATGCAATAGGAATTTTTGGGTTAGGTCAATCCGTTCGCGAGATATGGGAGTTTGAAGCTAAGGAATGGTTGAGAAGACAACAAATTTTTCGCAATTCTGCTGCTCCAAACGCTTAACCAGAATGGCATAGGGAAAAAATACACATAGCGTTGTAATCGGGCGAGTTTCTACTTTCAGATGCAATAGGAATTTTTGGGTTAGGTCAATCCGTTCGCGAGATATGGGAGTTTGAAGCTAAGGAATGGTTGAGAAGACAACAAATTTTTCGCACTTCTGCTGCTCCAAAGGCTTAACCAGAATGGCCTAGGGAAAAAATACACATACCGT
The DNA here is from genome assembly GCF_051014685.1 of Ptiloglossa arizonensis. Taxonomy (NCBI): domain Eukaryota; kingdom Metazoa; phylum Arthropoda; class Insecta; order Hymenoptera; family Colletidae; genus Ptiloglossa; species Ptiloglossa arizonensis. The sequence continues at coordinate 661,996 of NW_027478628.1, forward strand.
TGTAATCGGGCGAGTTTCTACTTTCAGACGCAATAGGAATTTTTGGGTTACGTCAATCCGTTCGCGAGATATGGGAGTTTGAAGCTAAGAAATGGTTGAGAAGACAACAAATTTTTCGCAATTCTGCTGCTCCAATCGTTTAACCAGAATGGCCTAGGGAAAAAATACACATACCGTTGTAATCGGGCTAGTTTCTACTTTCAGATGCAATAGGAATTTTTGGGTTAGGTCAATCCGTTCGCGAGATATGGGAGTTTGAAGCTAAGGAATGGTTGAGAAGACAACAAATTTTTCGCACTTCTGCTGCCCCAAACGCTTAACCAGAATGGCCTCGGGAAAAAATACACATACGGTTGTAATCGGGCGAGTTTCTACTTTCAGACGCAATAGGAATTTTTGGGTTAGGTCAATCCGTTCGCGAGATATGGGAGTTTGAAGCCAAGAAATGGTTGAGAAGGCAACAAATTTTTTGCACTTCTGCTGCTCCAAACGCTTAACCAGAATGGCCTAGGGAAAAAATACGCATACAGTTGTAATCGGGCGAGTTTCTACTTTCAGACGCAGTAGGAATTTTTGGGTTGGGTCAATCCGTTCGCGAGATATGGGACTTTGAAGCTAAGAAATGGTTGACAAGACAACAAATTCTTCGCACTTCTGCTGCTCCGATCGCTTAACCATAATGGCCTAGGGAAAAAATACACACACCGTTGTAATCTGGCGGGTTTCTACTTTCAGATGCAATAGGAATTTTTGGGTTAGGTCAATCCGTTCGCGAGATATGGGAGTTTGAAGCCAAGAAATTGTTGAGAAGGCAAGAAATTTTTCGCAATTCTGCTGCTCCAAACGCGTAACCAGAATGGCCTAGGGAAAAAGTACACATACCGTTGTAATCGGGCGAGTTTCTACTTTCAGATGCAATAGGAATTTTTGTGTTAGGTCAATCCGTTCGCGAAGTATGGGAGCTTGAAGCTATGAAATGGTTGAGAAGACAACAAATTTTTCGCACTTCTGCTGCTCCAAACGCTTAACCAGAATGGCCTAGGGAAAAAATGCACATACCGTTGTAATCGGGCGAGTTTCTACTTTCAGATGCAATAGGAATTTTTGGGTTAAGTCAATCCGTTCGCGAGATATGGGAGTTTGAAGCCAAGAAATGGTTGAGAAGGCAACAAATTTTTTGCACTTCTGCTGCTCCAAACGCTTAACCAGAATGGCCTAGGGAAAAAATACGCATACAGTTGTAATCGGGCGAGTTTCTACTTTCAGACGCAGTAGGAATTTTTGGGTTGGGTCAATCCGTTCGCGAGATATGGGACTTTGAAGCTAAGAAATGGTTGACAAGACAACAAATTCTTCGCACTTCTGCTGCTCCGATCGCTTAACCATAATGGCCTAGGGAAAAAATACACACACCGTTGTAATCGGGCGAGTTTCTACTTTCAGATGCAACAGGAATTTTTGGGTTAAGTCAATCCGTTCGCGAGATATGGGAGTTTGAAGCCAAGAAATGGTTGAGAAGGCAACAAATTTTTCGCAATTCTGCTGCTCCAAACGCGTAACCAGAATGACCTAGGGAAAAAGTACACATACCGTTGTAATCGGGCGAGTTTCTACTTTCAGATGCAATAGGAATTTTTGGGTTAGGTCAATCCGTTCGCGAGATATGGGAGTTTGAAGCTAAGTAATGGTTGAGAAGAGAACAAATTTTTCGCAATTCTGCTGCTCCAAACGCTTAACCAGAATGGCCTAGGGAAAAAATGCACATACCGTTCTAATCGGGCGAGTTTCTACTTCAAGATGCAATAGGAATTTTTGGGTTAGGTCAATCCGTTCGCGAGATATGGGAGTTTGAAGCTAAGAAATGGTTGAGGAGACAACAAATTTATCGCAATTCTGCTGCTCCAAACGCTTATCCAGAATGGCCTAGGGCTACAGTACGAATACAGTTGTAATCGAGCGAGTCTCTACTTTCAGGCACAGCAGGAATTTTTGGGTTAGGTCAATCCGTTCGCGAGATATGGGAGTTTGAAGCCAAGAAATGGTTGAGAAGGCAACAAATTTTTCACACTTCTGCTGCTCCAAACGCTTAACCAGAATGGCCTATGGAAAAAAAACACATACTGTTGTAATCGGGCGGGTTTCTACTTTCAGATGCAATAGGAATTTAGTGTTAGGTCAATCCGTTCGCGAGGTATGGGAGCTTGAAGCTAAGAAATGGTTGAGAAGACAACAAATTTTTAGCACTTCGGCTGCTCCAAACGCTTAACCAGAATGGCCTAGGGAAAAAATGCACATACCGTTGTAATCGGGCGAGTTTCTACTTTCAGATGCAATAGGAATTTTTGGGTTAAGTCAATCCGTTCGCGAGATATGGGAGCTTGAAGCCAAGAAATGGTTGAGAAGGCAACAAATTTTTCGCACTTCTGCTGCTCCAAACGCTTAACCAGAATGGCCTATGGAAAAAAAACACATACCGTTCTAATCGGGCGAGTTTCTACTTTCAGATGCAATAGGAATATTTGGTTAGGTCAATCCGTTCGCGAGATATGGGAGTTTGAAGCCAAGAAATGGTTGAGAAGGCAACAAATTTTTCGCACTTCTGCTGCTCCAAACGCTTAACCAGAATGGCCTATGGAAAAAAAACACATACCGATCTAATCGGGCGAGTTTCTACTTTCAGATGCAATAGGAATTTTTGGGTTAGGTCAATCCGTTCGCGAGATATGGGAGTTTGAAGCTAAGAAATGGTTGAGAAGACAACAAATTTTTCGCAATTCTGCTGCTCCAAACGCTTATCCAGAATGGCCTAGGGCTACAGTACGCATACAGTTGTAATCGAGCGAGTCTCTACTTTCAGGCGCAGCAGGAATTTTTGGGTTAGGTCAATCCGTTCGCGAGATATGGGAGTTTGAAGCTAAGAAATGGTTGAGAAGAGAACATGTTTTTCGCAATTCTGCTGCTCCAAACGCTTAACCAGAATGGCCTAGGGAAAAAATGCACATACCGTTGTAATCGGGCGAGTTTCTACATTCAGATGCAATAGGAATTTTTGGGTTAGGTCAATCCGTTCGCGAGATATGGGAGTTTGAAGCTAAGAAATGGTTGAGAAGACAACAAATTTTTCGCAATTCTGCTGCTCCAAACGCTTATCCAGAATGGCCTAGGGAAAAAATACGAATACAGTTGTAATCGGGCGAGCTTCTACTTTCAGATGCAATAGGAATTTTTGGGTTGGGTCAATCCGTTCGCGAGATATGGGACTTTGAAGCTAAGAAATGGTTGACAAGATAACAAATTTTTCGCACTTCTGCTGCTCCAATCGCTTAACCATAATGGCCTAGGGAAGAAATACACATACCGTTGTAATCGGGCGAGTTTCAACTCTCAGATGCAATAGGAATTTTTGGGTTAAGTCAATCCGTTCGCGAGATATGGGAGTTTGAAGCTAAGGAATGGTTGAGAAGACAACAAATTTTTCGCAATTCTGCTGCTCCAATCGTTTAACCAGAATGGCCTAGGGAAAAAATACACATACCGTTGTAATCGGGCTAGTTTCTACTTTCAGATGCAATAGGAATTTTTGGGTTAGGTCAATCCGTTCGCGAGATATGGGAGTTTGAAGCTAAGAAATGGTTGAGAAGACAACAAATTTTTCGCACTTCTGCTGCTCCAATCGCTTAACCATAATGGCCTAGGGAAAGAATGCACATACCGTTGTAATCGGGCGAGTTTCTACTTTCAGATGCAATAGGAATTTTTGGGTTAGGTCAATCCGTTCGCGAGATATGGGAGTTTGAAGCTAAGAAGTGGTCGAGAAGACAACAAATTTTTCGCAATTCTGCTGCTCCAAACGCTTAACCAGAATGGCATAGGGAAAAAATACACATAGCGTTGTAATCGGGCGAGTTTCTACTTTCAGATGCAATAGGAATTTTTGGGTTAGGTCAATCCGTTCGCGAGATATGGGAGTTTGAAGCTAAGGAATGGTTGAGAAGACAACAAATTTTTCGCACTTCTGCTGCTCCAAAGGCTTAACCAGAATGGCCTAGGGAAAAAATACACATACCGTTGTAATCGGGCGAGTTTCTACTTTCAGACGCAATAGGAATTTTTGGGTTACGTCAATCCGTTCGCGAGATATGGGAGTTTGAAGCTAAGAAATGGTTGAGAAGACAACAAATTTTTCGCAATTCTGCTGCTCCAATCGTTTAACCAGAATGGCCTAGGGAAAAAATACACATACCGTTGTAATCGGGCTAGTTTCTACTTTCAGATGCAATAGGAATTTTTGGGTTAGGTCAATCCGTTCGCGAGATATGGGAGTTTGAAGCTAAGGAATGGTTGAGAAGACAACAAATTTTTCGCACTTCTGCTGCCCCAAACGCTTAACCAGAATGGCCTAGGGAAAAAATACACATACGGTTGTAATCGGGCGAGTTTCTACTTTCAGATGCAATAGGAATTTTTGGGTTAGGTCAATCCGTTCGCGAGATATGGGAGTTTGAAGCCATGAAATGGTTGAGAAGGCAACAAATTTTTTGCACTTCTGCTGCTCCAAACGCTTAACCAGAATGGCCTAGGGAAAAAATACGCATACAGTTGTAATCGGGCGAGTTTCTACTTTCAGACGCAGTAGGAATTTTTGGGTTGGGTCAATCCGTTCGCGAGATATGGGACTTTGAAGCTAAGAAATGGTTGACAAGACAACAAATTCTTCGCACTTCTGCTGCTCCGATCGCTTAACCATAATGGCCTAGGGAAAAAATACACACACCGTTGTAATCTGGCGGGTTTCTACTTTCAGATGCAATAGGAATTTTTGGGTTAGGTCAATCCGTTCGCGAGATATGGGAGTTTGAAGCCAAGAAATTGTTGAGAAGGCAAGAAATTTTTCGCAATTCTGCTGCTCCAAACGCGTAACCAGAATGGCCTAGGGAAAAAGTACACATACCGTTGTAATCGGGCGAGTTTCTACTTTCAGATGCAATAGGAATTTTTGTGTTAGGTCAATCCGTTCGCGAAGTATGGGAGCTTGAAGCTATGAAATGGTTGAGAAGACAACAAATTTTTCGCACTTCTGCTGCTCCAAACGCTTAACTAGAATGGCCTAGGGAAAAAATGCACATACCGTTGTAATCGGGCGAGTTTCTACTTTCAGATGCAATAGGAATTTTTGGGTTAAGTCAATCCGTTCGCGAGATATGGGAGTTTGAAGCCAAGAAATGGTTGAGAAGGCAACAAATTTTTTGCACTTCTGCTGCTCCAAACGCTTAACCAGAATGGCCTAGGGAAAAAATACGCATACAGTTGTAATCGGGCGAGTTTCTACTTTCAGACGCAGTAGGAATTTTTGGGTTGGGTCAATCCGTTCGCGAGATATGGGACTTTGAAGCTAAGAAATGGTTGACAAGACAACAAATTCTTCGCACTTCTGCTGCTCCGATCGCTTAACCATAATGGCCTAGGGAAAAAATACACACACCGTTGTAATCGGGCGAGTTTCTACTTTCAGATGCAACGGGAATTTTTGGGTTAAGTCAATCCGTTCGCGAGATATGGGAGTTTGAAGCCAAGAAATGGTTGAGAAGGCAACAAATTTTTCGCAATTCTGCTGCTCCAAACGCGTAACCAGAATGACCTAGGGAAAAAGTACACATACCGTTGTAATCGGGCGAGTTTCTACTTTCAGATGCAATAGGAATTTTTGGGTTAGGTCAATCCGTTCGCGAGATATGGGAGTTTGAAGCCAAGAAATTGTTGAGAAGGCAAGAAATTTTTCGCAATTCTGCTGCTCCAAACGCGTAACCAGAATGGCCTAGGGAAAAAGTACACATACCGTTGTAATCGGGCGAGTTTCTACTTTCAGATGCAATAGGAATTTTTGTGTTAGGTCAATCCGTTCGCGAAGTATGGGAGCTTGAAGCTATGAAATGGTTGAGAAGACAACAAATTTTTCGCACTTCTGCTGCTCCAAACGCTTAACTAGAATGGCCTAGGGAAAAAATGCACATACCGTTGTAATCGGGCGAGTTTCTACTTTCAGATGCAATAGGAATTTTTGGGTTAAGTCAATCCGTTCGCGAGATATGGGAGCTTGAAGCTAAGAAATGGTTGAGAAGACAACAAATTTTTAGCACTTCGGCTGCTCCAAACGCTTAACCAGAATGGCCTAGGGAAAAAATGCACATACCGTTGTAATCGGGCGAGTTTCTACTTTCAGATGCAATAGGAATTTTTGGGTTAGGTCAATCCGTTCGCGAGATATGGGAGTTTGAAGCTAAGAAATGGTTGAGAAGACAACAAATTTTTCGCAATTCTGCTGCTCCAATCGCTTAACCATAATGGCCTAGGGAAGAAATACACATACCGTTGTAATCGGGCGAGTTTCAACTCTCAGATGCAATAGGAATTTTTGGGTTAAGTCAATCCGTTCGCGAGATATGGGAGTTTGAAGCCAAGAAATGGTTGAGAAGGCAACAAATTTTTCGCACTTCTGCTGCTCCAAACGCATAACCAGAATGGCCTATGGAAAAAAAGCACATACTGTTGTAATCGGGCGGGTTTCTACTTTCAGGTGCAATAGGAATTTTTAGGTTAGGTCAATCCGTTCGCGAGATATGGGAGTTTGAAGCCAAGAAATTGTTGAGAAAGCAAAAAATTTTTCGCAATTCTGCTGCTCCAAACGCGTAACCAGAATGGCCTAGGGAAAAAGTACACATACCGTTGTAATCGGGCGAGTTTCTACTTTCAGCTGCAATAGGAATTTTTGTGTTAGGTCAATCCGTTCGCGAAGTATGGGAGCTTGAAGCTATGAAATGGTTGAGAAGACAACAAATTTTTCGCACTTCTGCTGCTCCAAACGCTTAACCAGAATGGCCTAGGGAAAAAATGCACATACCGTTGTAATCGGGCGAGTTTCTACTTTCAGATGCAATAGGAATTTTTGGGTTAGGTCAATCCGTTCGCGAGATATGGGAGTTTGAAGCTAAGAAATGGTTGAGAAGACAACAAATTTTTCGCACTTCTGCTGCTCCAAACGCTTAACCAGATTGGCCTAGGGAAAAAATACACATACGGTTGTAATCGGGCGAGTTTCTACTTTCAGATGCAATAGGAATTTTTGGGTTAGGTCAATCCGTTCGCGAGATATGGGAGTTTGATGCCAAGAAATGGTTGAGAAGGCAAAAAATTTTTCGCAATTCTGCTGCTCCAAACGCGTAACCAGAGTGACCTAGGGAAAAAGTACACATACCGTTGTAATCGGGCGAGTTTCTACTTTCAGATGCAATAGGAATTTTTGGGTTAGGTCAATCCGTTCGCGAGATATGGGAGTTTGAAACTAAGTAATGGTTGAGAAGAGAACAAATTTTTCGCAATTTTGCTGCTCCAATCGTTTAACCAGAATGGCCTAGGGAAAAAATACACATACAGTTGTAATCGAGCGAGTCTCTACTTTCAGACGCAGCAGGAATTTTTGGGTTTGGTCAATCCGTTCGCGAGATATGGGAGTTTGAAGCCAAGAAATGGTTGAGACGGCAAAAAAGTTTTCGCAATTCTGCTGCTCCAAACGCTTAACCAGAATGGCCTAGGGAAAAAATACACATACCGTTGTAATCGGGCGAATTTCTACTTTCAGATGCAATAGGAATTTTTGGGTTAGGTCAATCCGTTCGCGAGATATGGGAGTTTGAAGCTAAGAAATGGTTGAGAAGAGAACAAGTTTTTCGCAATTCTGCTGCTCCAAACGCTTAACCAGAATGGCCTAGGGAAAAAATGCACATACCGTTGTAATCGGGCGAGTTTCTACTTTCAGATGCAATAGGAATTTTTGGGTTAGGTCAATCCGTTCGCGAGTATGGGAGTTTGAAGCTAAGAAATGGTTGAGAAGACAACAAATTTTTCGCAATTCTGCTGCTCCAAACGCTTAACCAGAATGGCCTAGGAAAAAAATACGCATACAGTTGTAATCGGGCGAGCTTCTACTTTCAGACGCAGTAGGAATTTTTGGGTTGGGTCAATCCGTTCGCGAGATATGGGACTTTGAAGCTAAGAAATGGTTGACAAGACCACAAATTCTTCGCACTTCTGCTGCTCCCATCGCTTAACCATAATGGCCTAGGGAAAAAATACAGACACCGTTGTAATCGGGCGAGTTTCTACTTTCAGATGCAACAGGAATTTTTGGGTTAAGTCAATCCGTTCGCGAGATATGGGAGTTTGAAGCCAAGAAATGGTTGAGAAGGCAACAAATTTTTCGCACTTCTGCTGCTCCAAACGCTTAACCGGAATGGCCTAGGGAAAAAAATGCACATACCGTTGTAATCGGGCGAGTGTCTACTTTCAGATGCAATAGGAATTTTTGGGTTAGGTCAATCCGCTCGCGAGATATGGGAGTTTGAAGCTAAGAAATGGTTGAGAAGACAACAAATTTTTCGCAATTCTGCTGCTCCAAACGCTTAACCAGAATGGCCTAGGGAAAAAATACGCATACAGTTGCAATCGGGCGAGCTTCTACTTTCAGGTGCAAAAGGAATTTTTGGGTTGGGTCAATCCGTTCGCCAGATATGGGACATTGAAGCTAAGAAATGGTTAACAAGATAACAAATTTTTCGCACTTCTGCTGCTCCAATCGCTTAACCATAATGGCCTAGGGAAGAAATACACATACCGTTGTAATCGGGCGAGTTTCAACTCTCAGATGCAATAGGAATTTTTGGGTTAAGTCAATCCGTTCGCGAGATATGGGAGTTTGAAGCCAAGAAATGGTTGAGAAGGCAACAAATTTTTTGCACTTCTGCTGCTCCAAACGCTTAACCAGAATGCCCTAGGGAAAAAATACGCATACAGTTGTAATCGGGCGAGTTTCTACTTTCAGACGCAGTAGGAATTTTTGGGTTGGGTCAATCCGTTCGCGAGATATGGGACTTTGAAGCTAAGAAATGGTTGACAAGACAACAAATTCTTCGCACTTCTGCTGCTCCAATCGCTTAACCATAATGGCCTAGGGAAAAAGTACACACACCGTTGTAATCGGGCGAGTTTCTACTTTCAGATGCAACAGGAATTTTTGGGTTAAGTCAATCCGTTCGCGAGATATGGGAGTTTGAAGCCAAGAAATGGTTGAGAAGGCAACAAATTTTTCGCACTTCTGCTGCTCCAAACGCTTAACCAGAATGGCCTATGGAAAAAAAACACATACTGTTGTAATCGGGCGGGTTTCTACTTTCAGATGCAATAGGAATTTAGTGTTAGGTCAATCCGTTCGCGAGGTATGGGAGCTTGAAGCTAAGAAATGGTTGAGAAGACAACAAATTTTTAGCACTTCGGCTGCTCCAAACGCTTAACCAGAATGGCCTAGGGAAAAAATGCACATACCGTTGTAATCGGGCGAGTTTCTACTTTCAGATGCAATAGGAATTTTTCGGTTAAGTCAATCCGTTCGCGAGATATGGGAGTTTGAAGCCAAGAAATGGTTGAGAAGGCAACAAATTTTTCGCACTTCTGCTGGTCCAAACGCTTAACCAGAATGGCCTATGGAAAAAAAACACATACTGTTGTAATCGGGCGGGTTTCTACTTTCAGATGCAATAGGAATTTTTGGGTTAGGTCAATCCGTTCGCGAGATATGGGAGTTTGAAGCCAAGAAATTGTTGAGAAGGCAAAAAATTTTTCGCAATTCTGCTGCTCCAAACGCGTAACCAGAATGGCCTAGGGAAAAAGTACACATACCGTTGTAATCGGGCGAGTTTCTACTTTCAGATGCAATAGGAATTTTTGTGTTTGGTCAATCCGTTCGCGAAGTATGGGAGCTTGAAGCTATGAAATGGTTGAGAAGACAACAAATTTTTCGCACTTCTGCTGCTCCAATCGCTTAACCATAATGGCCTAGGGAAGAAATACACATACCGTTGTAATCGGGCGAGTTTCAACTCTCAGATGCAGTAGGAATTTTTGGGTTAAGTCAATCCGTTCGCGAGATATGGGAGTTTGAAGCCAAGAAATGGTTGAGAAGGCAACAAATTTTTTGCACTTCTGCTGCTCCAAACGCTTAACCAGAATGGCCTAGGGAAAAAATACGCATACAGTTGTAATCGGGCGAGTTTCTACTTTCAGACGCAGTAGGAATTTTTGGGTTGGGTCAATCCGTTCGCGAGATATGGGACTTTGAAGCTAAGAAATGGTTGACAAGACAACAAATTCTTCGCACTTCTGCTGCTCCAATCGCTTAACCATAATGGCCTAGGGAAAAAGTACACACACCGTTGTAATCGGGCGAGTTTCTACTTTCAGAAGCAACAGGAATTTTTGGGTTAAGTCAATCCATTCGCGAGATATGGGAGTTTGAAGCCAAGAAATGGTTGAGAAGGCAACAAATTTTTCGCACTTCTGCTGCTCCAAACGCTTAACCAGAATGGCCTATGGAAAAAAAACACATACTGTTGTAATCGGGCGGGTTTCTACTTTCAGATGCAATAGGAATTTAGTGTTAGGTCAATCCGTTCGCGAGGTATGGGAGCTTGAAGCTGAGAAATGGTTGAGAAGACAACAAATTTTTAGCACTTCGGCTGCTCCAAACGCTTAACCGGAATGGCCTAGGGAAAAAAATGCACATACCGTTGTAATCGGGCGAGTGTCTACTATCAGATGCAATAGGAATTTTTGGGTTAGATCAATCCGCTCGCGAGATATGGGAGTTTGAAGCTAAGAAATGGTTGAGAAGACAACAAATTTTTCGCAATTCTGCTGCTCCAAACGCTTAACCATAATGGCCTAGGGAAGAAATACACATACCGTTGTAATCGGGCGAGCTTCAACTCTCAGATGCAATAGGAATTTTTGGGTTAAGTCAATCCGTTCGCGAGATATGGGAGTTTGAAGCCAAGAAATGGTTGAGAAGGCAACAAATTTTTTGCACTTCTGCTGCTCCAAACGCTTAACCAGAATGGCCTAGGGAAAAAATACGCATACAGTTGTAATCGGGCGAGTTTCTACTTTCAGACGCAGTAGGAATTTTTGGGTTGGGTCAATCCGTTCGCGAGATATGGGACTTTGAAGCTAAGAAATGGTTGACAAGACAACAGATTCTTCGCACTTCTGCTGCTCCAATCGCTTAACCATAATGGCCTAGGGAAAAAGTACACACACCGTTGTAATCGGGCGAGTTTCTACTTTCAGATGCAACAGGAATTTTTGGGTTAAGTCAATCCGTTCGCGAGATATGGGAGTTTGAAGCCAAGAAATGGTTGAGAAGGCAACAAATTTTTCGCACTTCTGCTGCTCCAAACGCTTAACCAGAATGGCCTATGGAAAAAAAACACATACTGTTGTAATCGGGCGAGTTTCTACTTTCAGATGCAATAGGAATTTAGTGTTAGGTCAATCCGTTCGCGAGGTATGGGAGCTTGAAGCTAAGAAATGGTTGAGAAGACAACAAATTTTTAGCACTTCGGCTGCTCCAAACGCTTAACCAGAATGGCCTAGGGAAAAAATGCACATACCGTTGTAATCGGGCGAGTTTCTACTTTCAGATGCGATAGGAATTTTTCGGTTAAGTCAATCCGTTCGCGAGATATGGGAGTTTGAAGCCAAGAAATGGTTGAGAAGGCAACAAATTTTTCGCACTTCTGCTGGTCCAAACGCTTAACCAGAATGGCCTATGGAAAAAAAACACATACTGTTGTAATCGGGCGGGTTTCTACTTTCAGATGCAATAGGAATTTTTGGGTTAGGTCAATCCGTTCGCGAGATATGGGTGTTTGAAGCCAAGAAATTGTTGAGAAGGCAAAAAATTTTTCGCAATTCTGCTGCTCCAAACGCGTAACCAGAATGGCCTAGGGAAAAAGTACACATACCGTTGTAATCGGGCGAGTTTCTACTTTCAGATGCAATAGGAATTTTTGTGTTTGGTCAATCCGTTCGCGAAGTATGGGAGCTTGAAGCTATGAAATGGTTGAGAAGACAACAAATTTTTCGCACTTCTGCTGCTCCAATCGCTTAACCATAATGGCCTAGGGAAGAAATACACATACCGTTGTAATCGGGCGAGTTTCAACTCTCAGATGCAGTAGGAATTTTTGGGTTAAGTCAATCCGTTCGCGAGATATGGGAGTTTGAAGCCAAGAAATGGTTGAGAAGGCAACAAATTTTTTGCACTTCTGCTGCTCCAAACGCTTAACCAGAATGGCCTAGGGAAAAAATACGCATACAGTTGTAATCGGGCGAGTTTCTACTTTCAGACGCAGTAGGAATTTTTGGGTTGGGTCAATCCGTTCGCGAGATATGGGACTTTGAAGCTAAGAAATGGTTGACAAGACAACAAATTCTTCGCACTTCTGCTGCTCCAATCGCTTAACCATAATGGCCTAGGGAAAAAGTACACACATCGTTGTAATCGGGCGAGTTTCTACTTTCAGAAGCAACAGGAATTTTTGGGTTAAGTCAATCCATTCGCGAGATATGGGAGTTTGAAGCCAAGAAATGGTTGAGAAGGCAACAAATTTTTCGCACTTCTGCTGCTCCAAACGCTTAACCAGAATGGCCTATGGAAAAAAAACACATACTGTTGTAATCGGGCGGGTTTCTACTTTCAGATGCAATAGGAATTTAGTGTTAGGTCAATCCGTTCGCGAGGTATGGGAGCTTGAAGCTGAGAAATGGTTGAGAAGACAACAAATTTTTAGCACTTCGGCTGCTCCAAACGCTTAACCAGAATGGCCTAGGGAAAAAATGCACATACCGTTGTAATCGGGCGAGTTTCTACTTTCAGATGCAATAGGAATTTTTGGGTTAAGTCAATCCGTTCGCGAGATATGGGAGTTTGAAGCCAAGAAATGGTTGAGAAGGCAACAAATTTTTCGCACTTCTGCTGCTCCAAACGCTTAACCGGAATGGCCTAGGGAAAAAAATGCACATACCGTTGTAATCGGGCGAGTGTCTACTTTCAGATGCAATAGGAATTTTTGGGTTAGGTCAATCCGCTCGCGAGATATGGGAGTTTGAAGCTAAGAAATGGTTGAGAAGACAACAAATTTTTCGCAATTCTGCTGCTCCAAACGCTTAACCAGAATGGCCTAGGGAAAAAATACGCATACAGTTGCAATCGGGCGAGCTTCTACTTTCAGGTGCAAAAGGAATTTTTGGGTTGGGTCAATCCGTTCGCCAGATATGGGACATTGAAGCTAAGAAATGGTTGACAAGATAACAAATTTTTCGCACTTCTGCTGCTCCAATCGCTTAACCATAATGGCCTAGGGAAGAAATACACATACCGTTGTAATCGGGCGAGTTTCAACTCTCAGATGCAATAGGAATTTTTGGGTTAAGTCAATCCGTTCGCGAGATATGGGAGTTTGAAGCCAAGAAATGGTTGAGAAGGCAACAAATTTTTTGCACTTCTGCTGCTCCAAACGCTTAACCAGAATGGCCTAGGGAAAAAATACGCATACAGTTGTAATCGGGCGAGTTTCTACTTTCAGACGCAGTAGGAATTTTTGGGTTGGGTCAATCCGTTCGCGAGATATGGGACTTTGAAGCTAAGAAATGGTTGACAAGACAACAAATTCTTCGCACTTCTGCTGCACCAATCGCTTAACCATAATGGCCTAGGGAAAAAGTACACACACCGTTGTAATCGGGCGAGTTTCTACTTTCAGATGCAACAGGAATTTTTGGGTTAAGTCAATCCGTTCGCGAGATATGGGAGTTTGAAGCCAAGAAATGGTTGAGAAGGCAACAAATTTTTCGCACTTCTGCTGCTCCAAACGCTTAACCAGAATGGCCTATGGAAAAAAAACACATACTGTTGTAATCGGGCGGGTTTCTACTTTCAGATGCAATAGGAATTTAGTGTTAGGTCAATCCGTTCGCGAGGTATGGGAGCTTGAAGCTAAGAAATGGTTGAGAAGACAACAAATTTTTAGCACTTCGGCTGCTCCAAACGCTTAACCAGAATGGCCTAGGGAAAGAATGCACATACCGTTGTAATCGGGCGAGTTTCTACTTTCAGATGCAATAGGAATTTTTCGGTTAAGTCAATCCGTTCGCGAGATATGGGAGTTTGAAGCCAAGAAATGGTTGAGAAGGCAACAAATTTTTCGCACTTCTGATGGTCCAAACGCTTAACCAGAATGGCCTATGGAAAAAAAACACATACTGTTGTAATCGGGCGGGTTTCCACTTTCAGATGCAATAGGAATTTTTGGGTTAGGTCAATCCGTTCGCGAGATATGGGAGTTTGAAGCCAAGAAATTGTTGAGAAGGCAAAAAATTTTTCGCAATTCTGCTGCTCCAAACGCGTAACCAGAATGGCCTAGGGAAAAAGTACACATACCGTTGTAATCGGGCGAGTTTCTACTTTCAGATGCAATAGGAATTTTTGTGTTTGGTCAATCCGTTCGCGAAGTATGGGAGCTTGAAGCTATGAAATGGTTGAGAAGACAACAAATTTTTCGCACTTCTGCTGCTCCAATCGCTTAACCATAATGGCCTAGGGAAGAAATACACATACCGTTGTAATCGGGCGAGTTTCAACTCTCAGATGCAGTAGGAATTTTTGGGTTAAGTCAATCCGTTCGCGAGATATGGGAGTTTGAAGCCAAGAAATGGTTGAGAAGGCAACAAATTTTTTGCACTTCTGCTGCTCCAAACGCTTAACCAGAATGGCCTAGGGAAAAAATACGCATACAGTTGTAATCGGGCGAGTTTCTACTTTCAGACGCAGTAGGAATTTTTGGGTTGGGTCAATCCGTTCGCGAGATATGGGACTTTGAAGCTAAGAAATGGTTGACAAGACAACAAATTCTTCGCACTTCTGCTGCTCCAATCGCTTAACCATAATGGCCTAGGGAAAAAGTACACACACCGTTGTAATCGGGCGAGTTTCTACTTTCAGAAGCAACAGGAATTTTTGGGTTAAGTCAATCCATTCGCGAGATATGGGAGTTTGAAGTCAAGAAATGGTTGAGAAGGCAGCAAATTTTTCGCACTTCTGCTGCTCCAAACGCTTAACCAGAATGGCCTATGGAAAAAAAACACATACTGTTGTAATCGGGCGGGTTTCTACTTTCAGATGCAATAGGAATTTAGTGTTAGGTCAATCCGTTCGCGAGGTATGGGAGCTTGAAGCTGAGAAATGGTTGAGAAGACAACAAATTTTTAGCACTTCGGCTGCTCCAAACGCTTAACCAGAATGGCCTAGGGAAAAAATGCACATACCGTTGTAATCGGGCGAGTTTCTACTTTCAGATGCAATAGGAATTTTTCGGTTAAGTCAATCCGTTCGCGAGATATGGGAGTTTGAAGCCAAGAAATGGTTGAGAAGGCAACAAATTTTTCGCACTTCTGCTGCTCCAAACGCTTAACCAGAAAGGCCTATGGAAAAAAAACACATACTGTTGTAATCGGGCGGGTTTCTACTTTCAGATGCAATAGGAATTTTTGGGTTAGGTCAATCCGTTCGCGAGATATGGGAGTTTGAAGCCAAGAAATTGTTGAGAAGGCAAAAAATTTTTCGCAATTCTGCTGCTCCAAACGCGTAACCAGAATGGCCTAGGGAAAAAGTACACATACCGTTGTAATCGGGCGAGTTTCTACTTTCAGATGCAATAGGAATTTTTGTGTTTGGTCAATCCGTTCGCGAAGTATGGGAGCTTGAAGCTATGAAATGGTTGAGAAGACAACAAATTTTTCGCACTTCTGCTGCTCCAAACGCTTAACCAGAATGGCCTAGGGAAAAAATGCACATACCGTTGTAATCGGGCGAGTTTCTACTTTCAGATGCAATAGGAAATTTTGGGTTAGGTCAATCCGTTCGCGAGATATGGGAGTTTGAAGCCAAGAAATGGTTGAGAAGGCAACAAATTTTTCGCACTTCTGCTGCTCCAAACGCTTAACCAGAATGGCCTATGGAAAAAAAACACATACTGTTGTAATCGGGCGAGTTTCTACTTTCAGATGCAATAGGAATTTTTGGGTGAGGTCAATCCGTTCGCGAGATATGGGAGTTTGAAGCTAAGTAATGGATGAGAAGAGAACAAATTTTTCGCAATTTTGCTGCTCTAATCGTTTAACCAGAATGGCCTAGGGAAAAAATACACATACCGTTGTAATCGGGCGAGTTTCTACTTTCAGATGCAATAGGAATTTTTGGGTTAGGTCAATCCGTTCGCGAGATATGGGAGATTGAAGCTAAGAAATGGTTGAGAAGAGAACAAATTTTTCGCAATTCTGCTGCTCCAAACGCTTAACCAGAATGGCCTAGGGAAAAAATGCACATACCGTTCTAATCGGGCGAGTTTCTACTTTCAGACGCAATAGGAATTTTTGGGTTAGGTCAATCCGTTCGCGAGATATGGAGTTTGAAGCCGCGAAATGGTTGAGAAGGCAAAAAATTTTTCGCAATTCTGCTGCTCCAAACGCGTAACCAGAATGACCTAGGGAAAAAGTACACATACCGTTGTAATCGGGCGAGTTTCTACTTTCAGATGCAATAGGAATTTTTGGGTGAGGTCAATCCGTTCGCGAGATATGGGAGTTTGAAGCTAAGTAACGGTTGAGAAGAGAACAAATTTTTCGCAATTTTGCTGCTCCAATCGTTTAACCAGAATGGCCTAGGGAAAAAATACACATACCGTTGTAATCGGGCGAGTTTCTACTTTCAGATGCAATAGGAATTTTTGGGTTAGGTCAATCCGTTCGCGAGATATGGGAGATTGAAGCTAAGAAATGGTTGACAAGAGAACAAATTTTTCGCAATTCTGCTGCTCCAAACGCTTAACCAGAATGGCCTAGGGAAAAAATGCACATACCGTTGTAATCGGGCGAGTTTCTACTTTCAGATGCAATAGGAATTTTTGGGTTAGGTCAATCCGTTCGCGAGATATGGGAGTTTGAAGCTAAGAAATGGTTGAGAAGACAACAAATTTTTCGCACTTCTGCTGCTCCAAACGCTTATCCAGAATGGCCTATGGCCAAAGTACGCATACAGTTGTAATCGAGCGAGTCTCTGCTTTCAGACGCAGCAGGAATTTTTGGGTTTGGTCAATCCGTTCGCGAGATATGGGACTTTGAAGCTAAGAAATGGTTGACAAGACAACAAATTCTTCGCACTTCTGCTGCTCCAATCGCTTAACCATAATGGCCTAGGGAAAAAGTACACACACCGTTGTAATCGGGCGAGTTTCTACTTTCAGAAGCAACAGGAATTTTTAGGTTAAGTCAATCCATTCGCGAGATATGGGAGTTTGAAGCCAAGAAATGGTTAAGAAGGCAACAAATTTTTCGCACTTCTGCTGCTCCAAACGCTTAACCAGAATGGCCTATGGAAAAAAAACACATACTGTTGTAATCGGGCGGGTTTCTACTTTCAGATGCAATAGGAATTTAGTGTTAGGTCAATCCGTTCGCGAGGTATGGGAGCTTGAAGCTGAGAAATGGTTGAGAAGACAACAAATTTTTAGCACTTCGGCTGCTCCAAACGCTTAACCAGAATGGCCTAGGGAAAAAATGCACATACCGTTGTAATCGGGCGAGTTTCTACTTTCAGATGCAATAGGAATTTTTGGGTTAAGTCAATCCGTTCGCGAGATATGGGAGTTTGAAGCCAAGAAATGGTTGAGAAGGCAACAAATTTTTCGCACTTCTGCTGCTCCAAACGCTTAACCAGAAAGGCCTATGGAAAAAAAACACATACTGTTGTAATCGGGCGGGTTTCTACTTTCAGATGCAATAGGAATTTTTGGGTTAGGTCAATCCGTTCGCGAGATATGGGAGTTTGAAGCCAAGAAATTGTTGAGAAGGCAAAAAATTTTTCGCAATTCTGCTGCTCCAAACGCGTAACCAGAATGGCCTAGGGAAAAAGTACACATACCGTTGTAATCGGGCGAGTTTCTACTTTCAGATGCAATAGGAATTTTTGGGTTAGGTCAATCCGTTCGCGAGATATGGGAGTTTGAAGCTAAGTAATGGATGAGAAGAGAACAAATTTTTCGCAATTTTGCTGCTCTAATCGTTTAACCAGAATGGCCTAGGGAAAAAATACACATACCGTTGTAATCGGGCGAGTTTCTACTTTCAGATGCAATAGGAATTTTTGGGTTAGGTCAATCCGTTCGCGAGATATGGGAGATTGAAGCTAAGAAATGGTTGAGAAGAGAACAAATTTTTCGCAATTCTGCTGCTCCAAACGCTTAACCAGAATGGCCTAGGGAAAAAATACACATACCGTTCTAATCGGGCGAGCTTCTACTTTCAGACGCAATAGGAATTTTTGGGTTAGGTCAATCCGTTCGCGAGATATGGGAGTTTGAAGCCGAGAAATGGTTGAGAAGGCAAAAAATTTTTCGCAATTCTGCTGCTCCAAACGCGTAACCAGAATGACCTAGGGAAAAAGTACACATACCGTTGTAATCGGGCGAGTTTCTACTTTCAGATGCAATAGGAATTTTTGGGTGAGGTCAATCCGTTCGCGAGATATGGGAGTTTGAAGCTAAGTAACGGTTGAGAAGAGAACAAATTTTTCGCAATTTGCTGCTCCAATCGTTTAACCAGAATGGCCTAGGGAAAAAATACACATACCGTTGTAATCGGGCGAGTTTCTACTTTCAGATGCAATAGGAATTTTTGGGTTAGGTCAATCCGTTCGCGAGATATGGGAGATTGAAGCTAAGAAATGGTTGAGAAGAGAACAAATTTTTCGCAATTCTGCTGCTCCAAACGCTTAACCAGAATGGCCTAGGGAAAAAATGCACATACCGTTGTAATCGGGCGAGTTTCTACTTTCAGATGCAATAGGAATTTTTGGGTTAGGTCAATCCGTTCGCGAGATATAGGAGTTTGAAGCTAAGAAATGGTTGAGAAGACAACAAATTTTTCGCACTTCTGCTGCTCCAAACGCTTATCCAGAATGGCCTAGGGCCAAAGTACGCATACAGTTGTAATCGAGCGAGTCTCTACTTTCAGACGCAGCAGGAATTTTTGGGTTTGGTCAATCCGTTCGCGAGATATGGGACTTTGAAGCTAAGAAATGGTTGACAAGACAACAAATTCTTCGCACTTCTGCTGCTCCAATCGCTTAACCATAATGGCCTAGGGAAAAAGTACACACACCGTTGTAATCGGGCGAGTTTCTACTTTCAGAAGCAACAGGAATTTTTAGGTTAAGTCAATCCATTCGCGAGATATGGGAGTTTGAAGCCAAGAAATGGTTGAGGAGGCAACAAATTTTTCGCACTTCTGCTGCTCCAAACGCTTAACCAGAATGGCCTATGGAAAAAAAACACATACTGTTGTAATCGGGCGGGTTTCTACTTTCAGATGCAATAGGAATTTAGTGTTAGGTCAATCCGTTCGCGAGGTATGGGAGCTTGAAGCTGAGAAATGGTTGAGAAGACAACAAATTTTTAGCACTTCGGCTGCTCCAAACGCTTAACCAGAATGGCCTAGGGAAAAAATGCACATACCGTTGTAATCGGGCGAGTTTCTACTTTCAGATGCAATAGGAATTTTTGGGTTAAGTCAATCCGTTCGCGAGATATGGGAGTTTGAAGCCAAGAAATGGTTGAGAAGGCAACAAATTTTTCGCACTTCTGCTGCTCCAAACGCTTAACCGGAATGGCCTAGGGAAAAAAATGCACATACCGTTGTAATCGGGCGAGTGTCTACTTTCAGATGCAATAGGAATTTTTGGGTTAGGTCAATCCGCTCGCGAGATATGGGAGTTTGAAGCTAAGAAATGGTTGAGAAGACAACAAATTTTTCGCAATTCTGCTGCTCCAAACGCTTAACCAGAATGGCCTAGGGAAAAAATACGCATACAGTTGCAATCGGGCGAGCTTCTACTTTCAGGTGCAAAAGGAATTTTTGGGTTGGGTCAATCCGTTCGCCAGATATGGGACATTGAAGCTAAGAAATGGTTGACAAGATAACAAATTTTTCGCACTTCTGCTGCTCCAATCGCTTAACCATAATGGCCTAGGGAAGAAATACACATACCGTTGTAATCGGGCGAGTTTCAACTCTCAGATGCAGTAGGAATTTTTGGGTTAAGTCAATCCGTTCGCGAGATATGGGAGTTTGAAGCCAAGAAATGGTTGAGAAGGCAACAAATTTTTTGCACTTCTGCTGCTCCAAACGCTTAACCAGAATGGCCTAGGGAAAAAATACGCATACAGTTGTAATCGGGCGAGTTTCTACTTTCAGACGCAGTAGGAATTTTTGGGTTGGGTCAATCCGTTCGCGAGATATGGGACTTTGAAGCTAAGAAATGGTTGACAAGACAACAAATTCTTCGCACTTCTGCTGCTCCAATCGCTTAACCATAATGGCCTAGGGAAAAAGTACACACACCGTTGTAATCGGGCGAGTTTCTACTTTCAGATGCAACAGGAATTTTTGGGTTAAGTCAATCCGTTCGCGAGATATGGGAGTTTGAAGCCAAGAAATGGTTGAGAAGGCAACAAATTTTTCGCACTTCTGCTGCTCCAAACGCTTAACCAGAATGGCCTATGGAAAAAAAACACATACTGTTGTAATCGGGCGGGTTTCTACTTTCAGATGCAATAGGAATTTAGTGTTAGGTCAATCCGTTCGCGAGGTATGGGAGCTTGAAGCTAAGAAATGGTTGAGAAGACAACAAATTTTTAGCACTTCGGCTGCTCCAAACGCTTAACCAGAATGGCCTAGGGAAAAAATGCACATACCGTTGTAATCGGGCGAGTTTCTACTTTCAGATGCAATAGGAATTTTTCGGTTAAGTCAATCCGTTCGCGAGATATGGGAGTTTGAAGCCAAGAAATGGTTGAGAAGGCAACAAATTTTTCGCACTTCTGCTGGTCCAAACGCTTAACCAGAATGGCCTATGGAAAAAATACGCATACAGTTGTAATCGGGCGAGTTTCTACTTTCAGACGCAGTAGGAATTTTTGGGTTGGGTCAATCCGTTCGCGAGATATGGGACTTTGAAGCTAAGAAATGGTTGACAAGACAACAAATTCTTCGCACTTCTGCTGCTCCAATCGCTTAACCATAATGGCCTAGGGAAAAAGTACACACACCGTTGTAATCGGGCGAGTTTCTACTTTCAGAAGCAACAGGAATTTTTGGGTTAAGTCAATCCATTCGCGAGATATGGGAGTTTGAAGCCAAGAAATGGTTGAGAAGGCAACAAATTTTTCGCACTTCTGCTGCTCCAAACGCTTAACCAGAATGGCCTATGGAAAAAAAAACACATACTGTTGTAATCGGGCGGGTTTCTACTTTCAGATGCAATAGGAATTTAGTGTTAGGTCAATCCGTTCGCGAGGTATGGGAGCTTGAAGCTGAGAAATGGTTGAGAAGACAACAAATTTTTAGCACTTCGGCTGCTCCAAACGCTTAACCGGAATGGCCTAGGGAAAAAAATGCACATACCGTTGTAATCGGGCGAGTGTCTACTTTCAGATGCAATAGGAATTTTTGGGTTAGGTCAATCCGCTCGCGAGATATGGGAGTTTGAAGCTAAGAAATGGTTGAGAAGACAACAAATTTTTCGCAATTCTGCTGCTCCAAACGCTTAACCAGAATGGCCTAGGGAAAAAATACGCATACAGTTGCAATCGGGCGAGCTTCTACTTTCAGGTGCAAAAGGAATTTTTGGGTTGGGTCAATCCGTTCGCCAGATATGGGACATTGAAGCTAAGAAATGGTTGACAAGATAACAAATTTTTCGCACTTCTGCTGCTCCAATCGCTTAACCATAATGGCCTAGGGAAGAAATACACATACCGTTGTAATCGGGCGAGTTTCAACTCTCAGATGCAATAGGAATTTTTGGGTTAAGTCAATCCGTTCGCGAGATATGGGAGTTTGAAGCCAAGAAATGGTTGAGAAGGCAACAAATTTTTTGCACTTCTGCTGCTCCAAACGCTTAACCAGAATGGCCTAGGGAAAAAATACGCATACAGTTGTAATAGGGCGAGTTTCTACTTTCAGACGCAGTAGGAATTTTTGGGTTGGGTCAATCCGTTCGCGAGATATGGGACTTTGAAGCTAAGAAATGGTTGACAAGACAACAAATTCTTCGCACTTCTGCTGCTCCAATCGCTTAACCATAATGGCCTAGGGAAAAAGTACACACACCGTTGTAATCGGGCGAGTTTCTACTTTCAGATGCAACAGGAATTTTTGGGTTAAGTCAATCCGTTCGCGAGATATGGGAGTTTGAAGCCAAGAAATGGTTGAGAAGGCAACAAATTTTTCGCACTTCTGCTGCTCCAAACGCTTAACCAGAATGGCCTATGGAAAAAAAACACATACTGTTGTAATCGGTTGGGTTTCTACTTTCAGATGCAATAGGAATTTAGTGTTAGGTCAATCCGTTCGCGAGGTATGGGAGCTTGAAGCTAAGAAATGGTTGAGAAGACAACAAATTTTTAGCACTTCGGCTGCTCCAAACGCTTAACCAGAATGGCCTAGGGAAAAAATGCACATACCGTTGTAATCGGGCGAGTTTCTACTTTCAGATGCAATAGGAATTTTTCGGTTAAGTCAATCCGTTCGCGAGATATGGGAGTTTGAAGCCAAGAAATGGTTGAGAAGGCAACAAATTTTTCGCACTTCTGCTGGTCCAAACGCTTAACCAGAATGGCCTATGGAAAAAAAACACATACTGTTGTAATCGGGCGGGTTTCTACTTTCAGATGCAATAGGAATTTTTGGGTTAGGTCAATCCGTTCGCGAGATATGGGAGTTTGAAGCCAAGAAATTGTTGAGAAGGCAAAAAATTTTTCGCAATTCTGCTGCTCCAAACGCGTAACCAGAATGGCCTAGGGAAAAAGTACACATACCGTTGTAATCGGGCGAGTTTCTACTTTCAGATGCAATAGGAATTTTTGTGTTTGGTCAATCCGTTCGCGAAGTATGGGAGCTTGAAGCTATGAAATGGTTGAGAAGACAACAAATTTTTCGCACTTCTGCTGCTCCAAACGCTTAACCAGAATGGCCTAGGGAAAAAATACGCATACAGTTGTAATCGGGCGAGTTTCTACTTTCAGACGCAGTAGGAATTTTTGGGTTGGGTCAATCCGTTCGCGAGATATGGGACTTTGAAGCTAAGAAATGGTTGACAAGACAACAAATTCTTCGCACTTCTGCTGCTCCAATCGCTTAACCATAATGGCCTAGGGAAAAAGTACACACACCGTTGTAATCGGGCGAGTTTCTACTTTCAGAAGCAACAGGAATTTTTGGGTTAAGTCAATCCATTCGCGAGATATGGGAGTTTGAAGCCAAGAAATGGTTGAGAAGGCAACAAATTTTTCGCACTTCTGCTGCTCCAAACGCTTAACCAGAATGGCCTATGGAAAAAAAACACATACTGTTGTAATCGGGCGGGTTTCTACTTTCAGATGCAATAGGAATTTAGTGTTAGGTCAATCCATTCGCGAGGTATGGGAGCTTGAAGCTGAGAAATGGTTGAGAAGACAACAAATTTTTAGCACTTCGGCTGCTCCAAACGCTTAACCAGAATGGCCTAGGGAAAAAATGCACATACCGTTGTAATCGGGCGAGTTTCTACTTTCAGATGCAATAGGAATTTTTGGGTTAAGTCAATCCGTTCGCGAGATATGGGAGTTTGAAGCCAAGAAATGGTTGAGAAGGCAACAAATTTTTCGCACTTCTGCTGCTCCAAACGCTTAACCAGAAAGGCCTATGGAAAAAAAACACATACTGTTGTAATCGGGCGGGTTTCTACTTTCACATGCAATAGGAATTTTTGGGTTAGGTCAATCCGTTCGCGAGATATGGGAGTTTGAAGCCAAGAAATTGTTGAGAAGGCAAAAAATTTTTCGCAATTCTGCTGCTCCAAACGCGTAACCAGAATGGCCTAGGGAAAAAGTACACATACCGTTGTAATCGGGCGAGTTTCTACTTTCAGATGCAATAGGAATTTTTGTGTTTGGTCAATCCGTTCGCGAAGTATGGGAGCTTGAAGCTATGAAATGGTTGAGAAGACAACAAATTTTTCGCACTTCTGCTGCTCCAAACGCTTAACCAGAATGGCCTAGGGAAAAAATGCACATACCGTTGTAATCGGGCGAGTTTCTACTTTCAGATGCAATAGGAATTTTTGGGTTAGGTCAATCCGTTCGCGAGATATGGGAGTTTGAAGCCAAGAAATGGTTGAGAAGGCAACAAATTTTTCGCACTTCTGCTGCTCCAAACGCTTAACCAGAATGGCCTATGGAAAAAAAACACATACTGTTGTAATCGGGCGAGTTTCTACTTTCAGATGCAATAGGAATTTTTGGGTGAGGTCAATCCGTTCGCGAGATATGGGAGTTTGAAGCTAAGTAATGGATGAGAAGAGAACAAATTTTTCGCAATTTTGCTGCTCTAATCGTTTAACCAGAATGGCCTAGGGAAAAAATACACATACCGTTGTAATCGGGCGAGTTTCTACTTTCAGATGCAATAGGAATTTTTGGGTTAGGTCAATCCGTTCGCGAGATATGGGAGTTTGAAGCTAAGAAATGGTTGAGAAGACAACAAATTTTTCGCACTTCTGCTGCTCCAAACGCTTATCCAGAATGGCCTAGGGCCAAAGTACGCATACAGTTGTAATCGAGCGAGTCTCTACTTTCAGACGCAGCAGGAATTTTTGGGTTTGGTCAATCCGTTCGCGAGATATGGGACTTTGAAGCTAAGAAATGGTTGACAAGACAACAAATTCTTCGCACTTCTGCTGCTCCAATCGCTTAACCATAATGGCCTAGGGAAAAAGTACACACACCGTTGTAATCGGGCGAGTTTCTACTTTCAGAAGCAACAGGAATTTTTAGGTTAAGTCAATCCATTCGCGAGATATGGGAGTTTGAAGCCAAGAAATGGTTGAGAAGGCAACAAATTTTTCGCACTTCTGCTGCTCCAAACGCTTAACCAGAAAGGCCTATGGAAAAAAAACACATACTGTTGTAATCGGGCGGGTTTCTACTTTCAGAAGCAATAGGAATTTTTGGGTTAAGTCAATCCATTCGCGAGATATGGGAGTTTGAAGCCAAGAAATGGTTGAGAAGGCAACAAATTTTTCGCACTTCTGCTGCTCCAAACGCTTAACCAGAATGGCCTATGGAAAAAAAACACATACTGTTGTAATCGGGCGGGTTTCTACTTTCAGATGCAATAGGAATTTAGTGTTAGGTCAATCCGTTCGCGAGGTATGGGAGCTTGAAGCTGAGAAATGGTTGAGAAGACAACAAATTTTTAGCACTTCGGCTGCTCCAAACGCTTAACCAGAATGGCCTAGGGAAAAAATGCACATACCGTTGTAATCGGGCGAGTTTCTACTTTCAGATGCAATAGGAATTTTTGGGTTAAGTCAATCCGTTCGCGAGATATGGGAGTTTGAAGCCAAGAAATGGTTGAGAAGGCAACAAATTTTTCGCACATCTGCTGCTCCAAACGCTTAACCGGAATGGCCTAGGGAAAAAAATGCACATACCGTTGTAATCGGGCGAGTGTCTACTTTCAGATGCAATAGGAATTTTTGGGTTAGGTCAATCCGCTCGCGAGATATGGGAGTTTGAAGCTAAGAAATGGTTGAGAAGACAACAAATTTTTCGCAATTCTGCTGCTCCAAACGCTTAACCAGAATGGCCTAGGGAAAAAATACGCATACAGTTGCAATCGGGCGAGCTTCTACTTTCAGGTGCAAAAGGAATTTTTGGGTTGGGTCAATCCGTTCGCCAGATATGGGACATTGAAGCTAAGAAATGGTTGACAAGATAACAAATTTTTCGCACTTCTGCTGCTCCAATCGCTTAACCATAATGGCCTAGGGAAGAAATACACATACCGTTGTAATCGGGCGAGTTTCAACTCTCAGATGCAATAGGAATTTTTGGGTTAAGTCAATCCGTTCGCGAGATATGGGAGTTTGAAGCCAAGAAATGGTTGAGAAGGCAACAAATTTTTTGCACTTCTGCTGCTCCAAACGCTTAACCAGAATGGCCTAGGGAAAAAATACGCATACAGTTGTAATCGGGCGAGTTTCTACTTTCAGACGCAGTAGGAATTTTTGGGTTGGGTCAATCCGTTCGCGAGATATGGGACTTTGAAGCTAAGAAATGGTTGACAAGACAACAAATTCTTCGCACTTCTGCTGCTCCAATCGCTTAACCATAATGGCCTAGGGAAAAAGTACACACACCGTTGTAATCGGGCGAGTTTCTACTTTCAGATGCAACAGGAATTTTTGGGTTAAGTCAATCCGTTCGCGAGATATGGGAGTTTGAAGCCAAGAAATGGTTGAGAAGGCAACAAATTTTTCGCACTTCTGCTGCTCCAAACGCTTAACCAGAATGGCCTATGGAAAAAAAACACATACTGTTGTAATCGGGCGGGTTTCTACTTTCAGATGCAATAGGAATTTAGTGTTAGGTCAATCCGTTCGCGAGGTATGGGAGCTTGAAGCTAAGAAATGGTTGAGAAGACAACAAATTTTTAGCACTTCGGCTGCTCCAAACGCTTAACCAGAATGGCCTAGGGAAAGAATGCACATACCGTTGTAATCGGGCGAGTTTCTACTTTCAGATGCAATAGGAATTTTTCGGTTAAGTCAATCCGTTCGCGAGATATGGGAGTTTGAAGCCAAGAAATGGTTGAGAAGGCAACAAATTTTTCGCACTTCTGATGGTCCAAACGCTTAACCAGAATGGCCTATGGAAAAAAAACACATACTGTTGTAATCGGGCGGGTTTCTACTTTCAGATGCAATAGGAATTTTTGGGTTAGGTCAATCCGTTCGCGAGATATGGGAGTTTGAAGCCAAGAAATTGTTGAGAAGGCAAAAAATTTTTCGCAATTCTGCTGCTCCAAACGCGTAACCAGAATGGCCTAGGGAAAAAGTACACATACCGTTGTAATCGGGCGAGTTTCTACTTTCAGATGCAATAGGAATTTTTGTGTTTGGTCAATCCGTTCGCGAAGTATGGGAGCTTGAAGCTATGAAATGGTTGAGAAGACAACAAATTTTTCGCACTTCTGCTGCTCCAATCGCTTAACCATAATGGCCTAGGGAAGAAATACACATACCGTTGTAATCGGGCGAGTTTCAACTCTCAGATGCAGTAGGAATTTTTGGGTTAAGTCAATCCGTTCGCGAGATATGGGAGTTTGAAGCCAAGAAATGGTTGAGAAGGCAACAAATTTTTTGCACTTCTGCTGCTCCAAACGCTTAACCAGAATGGCCTAGGGAAAAAATACGCATACAGTTGTAATCGGGCGAGTTTCTACTTTCAGACGCAGTAGGAATTTTTGGGTTGGGTCAATCCGTTCGCGAGATATGGGACTTTGAAACTAAGAAATGGTTGACAAGACAACAAATTCTTCGCACTTCTGCTGCTCCAATCGCTTAACCATAATGGCCTAGGGAAAAAGTACACACACCGTTGTAATCGGGCGAGTTTCTACTTTCAGAAGCAACAGGAATTTTTGGGTTAAGTCAATCCATTCGCGAGATATGGGAGTTTGAAGCCAAGAAATGGTTGAGAAGGCAACAAATTTTTCGCACTTCTGCTGCTCCAAACGCTTAACCAGAATGGCCTATGGAAAAAAAACACATACTGTTGTAATCGGGCGGGTTTCTACTTTCAGATGCAATAGGAATTTAGTGTTAGGTCAATCCGTTCGCGAGGTATGGGAGCTTGAAGCTGAGAAATGGTTGAGAAGACAACAAATTTTTAGCACTTCGGCTGCTCCAAACGCTTAACCAGAATGGCCTAGGGAAAAAATGCACATACCGTTGTAATCGGGCGAGTTTCTACTTTCAGATGCAATAGGAATTTTTGGGTTAAGTCAATCCGTTCGCGAGATATGGGAGTTTGAAGCCAAGAAATGGTTGAGAAGGCAACAAATTTTTCGCACATCTGCTGCTCCAAACGCTTAACCGGAATGGCCTAGGGAAAAAAATGCACATACCGTTGTAATCGGGCGAGTGTCTACTTTCAGATGCAATAGGAATTTTTGGGTTAGGTCAATCCGCTCGCGAGATATGGGAGTTTGAAGCTAAGAAATGGTTGAGAAGACAACAAATTTTTCGCAATTCTGCTGCTCCAAACGCTTAACCAGAATGGCCTAGGGAAAAAATACGCATACAGTTGCAATCGGGCGAGCTTCTACTTTCAGGTGCAAAAGGAATTTTTGGGTTGGGTCAATCCGTTCGCCAGATATGGGACATTGAAGCTAAGAAATGGTTGACAAGATAACAAATTTTTCGCACTTCTGCTGCTCCAATCGCTTAACCATAATGGCCTAGGGAAGAAATACACATACCGTTGTAATCGGGCGAGTTTCAACTCTCAGATGCAATAGGAATTTTTGGGTTAAGTCAATCCGTTCGCGAGATATGGGAGTTTGAAGCCAAGAAATGGTTGAGAAGGCAACAAATTTTTTGCACTTCTGCTGCTCCAAACGCTTAACCAGAATGGCCTAGGGAAAAAATACGCATACAGTTGTAATCGGGCGAGTTTCTACTTTCAGACGCAGTAGGAATTTTTGGGTTGGGTCAATCCGTTCGCGAGATATGGGACTTTGAAGCTAAGAAATGGTTGACAAGACAACAAATTCTTCGCACTTCTGCTGCTCCAATCGCTTAACCATAATGGCCTAGGGAAAAAGTACACACACCGTTGTAATCGGGCGAGTTTCTACTTTCAGATGCAACAGGAATTTTTGGGTTAAGTCAATCCGTTCGCGAGATATGGGAGTTTGAAGCCAAGAAATGGTTGAGAAGGCAACAAATTTTTCGCACTTCTGCTGCTCCAAACGCTTAACCAGAATGGCCTATGGAAAAAAACACATACTGTTGTAATCGGGCGGGTTTCTACTTTCAGATGCAATAGGAATTTAGTGTTAGGTCAATCCGTTCGCGAGGTATGGGAGCTTGAAGCTAAGAAATGGTTGAGAAGACAACAAATTTTTAGCACTTCGGCTGCTCCAAACGCTTAACCAGAATGGCCTAGGGAAAGAATGCACATACCGTTGTAATCGGGCGAGTTTCTACTTTCAGATGCAATAGGAATTTTTCGGTTAAGTCAATCCGTTCGCGAGATATGGGAGTTTGAAGCCAAGAAATGGTTGAGAAGGCAACAAATTTTTCGCACTTCTGATGGTCCAAACGCTTAACCAGAATGGCCTATGGAAAAAAAACACATACTGTTGTAATCGGGCGGGTTTCTACTTTCAGATGCAATAGGAATTTTTGGGTTAGGTCAATCCGTTCGCGAGATATGGGAGTTTGAAGCCAAGAAATTGTTGAGAAGGCAAAAAATTTTTCGCAATTCTGCTGCTCCAAACGCGTAACCAGAATGGCCTAGGGAAAAAGTACACATACCGTTGTAATCGGGCGAGTTTCTACTTTCAGATGCAATAGGAATTTTTGTGTTTGGTCAATCCGTTCGCGAAGTATGGGAGCTTGAAGCTATGAAATGGTTGAGAAGACAACAAATTTTTCGCACTTCTGCTGCTCCAATCGCTTAACCATAATGGCCTAGGGAAGAAATACACATACCGTTGTAATCGGGCGAGTTTCAACTCTCAGATGCAGTAGGAATTTTTGGGTTAAGTCAATCCGTTCGCGAGATATGGGAGTTTGAAGCCAAGAAATGGTTGAGAAGGCAACAAATTTTTTGCACTTCTGCTGCTCCAAACGCTTAACCAGAATGGCCTAGGGAAAAAATACGCATACAGTTGTAATCGGGCGAGTTTCTACTTTCAGACGCAGTAGGAATTTTTGGGTTGGGTCAATCCGTTCGCGAGATATGGGACTTTGAAGCTAAGAAATGGTTGACAAGACAACAAATTCTTCGCACTTCTGCTGCTCCAATCGCTTAACCATAATGGCCTAGGGAAAAAGTACACACACCGTTGTAATCGGGCGAGTTTCTACTTTCAGAAGCAACAGGAATTTTTGGGTTAAGTCAATCCATTCGCGAGATATGGGAGTTTGAAGCCAAGAAATGGTTGAGAAGGCAACAAATTTTTCGCACTTCTGCTGCTCCAAACGCTTAACCAGAATGGCCTATGGAAAAAAAACACATACTGTTGTAATCGGGCGGGTTTCTACTTTCAGATGCAATAGGAATTTAGTGTTAGGTCAATCCGTTCGCGAGGTATGGGAGCTTGAAGCTGAGAAATGGTTGAGAAGACAACAAATTTTTAGCACTTCGGCTGCTCCAAACGCTTAACCAGAATGGCCTAGGGAAAAAATGCACATACCGTTGTAATCGGGCGAGTTTCTACTTTCAGATGCAATAGGAATTTTTGGGTTAAGTCAATCCGTTCGCGAGATATGGGAGTTTGAAGCCAAGAAATGGTTGAGAAGGCAACAAATTTTTCGCACATCTGCTGCTCCAAACGCTTAACCGGAATGGCCTAGGGAAAAAAATGCACATACCGTTGTAATCGGGCGAGTGTCTACTTTCAGATGCAATAGGAATTTTTGGGTTAGGTCAATCCGCTCGCGAGATATGGGAGTTTGAAGCTAAGAAATGGTTGAGAAGACAACAAATTTTTCGCAATTCTGCTGCTCCAAACGCTTAACCAGAATGGCCTAGGGAAAAAATACGCATACAGTTGCAATCGGGCGAGCTTCTACTTTCAGGTGCAAAAGGAATTTTTGGGTTGGGTCAATCCGTTCGCCAGATATGGGACATTGAAGCTAAGAAATGGTTGACAAGATAACAAATTTTTCGCACTTCTGCTGCTCCAATCGCTTAACCATAATGGCCTAGGGAAGAAATACACATACCGTTGTAATCGGGCGAGTTTCAACTCTCAGATGCAATAGGAATTTTTGGGTTAAGTCAATCCGTTCGCGAGATATGGGAGTTTGAAGCCAAGAAATGGTTGAGAAGGCAACAAATTTTTTGCACTTCTGCTGCTCCAAACGCTTAACCAGAATGGCCTAGGGAAAAAATACGCATACAGTTGTAATCGGGCGAGTTTCTACTTTCAGACGCAGTAGGAATTTTTGGGTTGGGTCAATCCGTTCGCGAGATATGGGACTTTGAAGCTAAGAAATGGTTGACAAGACAACAAATTCTTCGCACTTCTGCTGCTCCAATCGCTTAACCATAATGGCCTAGGGAAAAAGTACACACACCGTTGTAATCGGGCGAGTTTCTACTTTCAGATGCAACAGGAATTTTTGGGTTAAGTCAATCCGTTCGCGAGATATGGGAGTTTGAAGCCAAGAAATGGTTGAGAAGGCAACAAATTTTTCGCACTTCTGCTGCTCCAAACGCTTAACCAGAATGGCCTATGGAAAAAAAACACATACTGTTGTAATCGGGCGGGTTTCTACTTTCAGATGCAATAGGAATTTAGTGTTAGGTCAATCCGTTCGCGAGGTATGGGAGCTTGAAGCTAAGAAATGGTTGAGAAGACAACAAATTTTTAGCACTTCGGCTGCTCCAAACGCTTAACCAGAATGGCCTAGGGAAAGAATGCACATACCGTTGTAATCGGGCGAGTTTCTACTTTCAGATGCAATAGGAATTTTTCGGTTAAGTCAATCCGTTCGCGAGATATGGGAGTTTGAAGCCAAGAAATGGTTGAGAAGGCAACAAATTTTTCGCACTTCTGATGGTCCAAACGCTTAATCAGAATGGCCTATGGAAAAAAAACACATACTGTTGTAATCGGGCGGGTTTCTACTTTCAGATGCAATAGGAATTTTTGGGTTAGGTCAATCCGTTCGCGAGATATGGGAGTTTGAAGCCAAGAAATTGTTGAGAAGGCAAAAAATTTTTCGCAATTCTGCTGCTCCAAACGCGTAACCAGAATGGCCTAGGGAAAAAGTACACATACCGTTGTAATCGGGCGAGTTTCTACTTTCAGATGCAATAGGAATTTTTGTGTTTGGTCAATCCGTTCGCGAAGTATGGGAGCTTGAAGCTATGAAATGGTTGAGAAGACAACAAATTTTTCGCACTTCTGCTGCTCCAATCGCTTAACCATAATGGCCTAGGGAAGAAATACACATACCGTTGTAATCGGGCGAGTTTCAACTCTCAGATGCAGTAGGAATTTTTGGGTTAAGTCAATCCGTTCGCGAGATATGGGAGTTTGAAGCCAAGAAATGGTTGAGAAGGCAACAAATTTTTTGCACTTCTGCTGCTCCAAACGCTTAACCAGAATGGCCTAGGGAAAAAATACGCATACAGTTGTAATCGGGCGAGTTTCTACTTTCAGACGCAGTAGGAATTTTTGGGTTGGGTCAATCCGTTCGCGAGATATGGGACTTTGAAGCTAAGAAATGGTTGACAAGACAACAAATTCTTCGCACTTCTGCTGCTCCAATCGCTTAACCATAATGGCCTAGGGAAAAAGTACACACACCGTTGTAATCGGGCGAGTTTCTACTTTCAGAAGCAACAAGAATTTTTGGGTTAAGTCAATCCATTCGCGAGATATGGGAGTTTGAAGCCAAGAAATGGTTGAGAAGGCAACAAATTTTTCGCACTTCTGCTGCTCCAAACGCTTAACCAGAATGGCCTATGGAAAAAAAACACATACTGTTGTAATCGGGCGGGTTTCTACTTTCAGATGCAATAGGAATTTAGTGTTAGGTCAATCCGTTCGCGAGGTATGGGAGCTTGAAGCTGAGAAATGGTTGAGAAGACAACAAATTTTTAGCACTTCGGCTGCTCCAAACGCTTAACCAGAATGGCCTAGGGAAAAAATGCACATACCGTTGTAATCGGGCGAGTTTCTACTTTCAGATGCAATAGGAATTTTTGGGTTAGGTCAATCCGTTCGCGAGATATGGGAGTTTGAAGCCAAGAAATGGTTGAGAAGGCAACAAATTTTTCGCACTTCTGCTGCTCCAAACGCTTAACCAGAAAGGCCTATGGAAAAAAAACACATACTGTTGTAATCGGGCGGGTTTCTACTTTCAGATGCAATAGGAATTTTTGGGTTAGGTCAATCCGTTCGCGAGATATGGGAGTTTGAAGCCAAGAAATTGTTGAGAAGGCAAAAAATTTTTCGCAATTCTGCTGCTCCAAACGCGTAACCAGAATGGCCTAGGGAAAAAGTACACATACCGTTGTAATCGGGCGAGTTTCTACTTTCAGATGCAATAGGAATTTTTGTGTTTGGTCAATCCGTTCGCGAAGTATGGGAGCTTGAAGCTATGAAATGGTTGAGAAGACAACAAATTTTTCGCACTTCTGCTGCTCCAAACGCTTAACCAGAATGGCCTAGGGAAAAAATGCACATACCGTTGTAATCGGGCGAGTTTCTACTTTCAGATGCAATAGGAATTTTTGGGTTAGGTCAATCCGTTCGCGAGATATGGGAGTTTGAAGCCAAGAAATGGTTGAGAAGGCAACAAATTTTTCGCACTTCTGCTGCTCCAAACGCTTAACCAGAATGGCCTATGGAAAAAAAACACATACTGTTGTAATCGGGCGAGTTTCTACTTTCAGATGCAATAGGAATTTTTGGGTGAGGTCAATCCGTTCGCGAGATATGGGAGTTTGAAGCTAAGTAATGGATGAGAAGAGAACAAATTTTTCGCAATTTTGCTGCTCTAATCGTTTAACCAGAATGGCCTAGGGAAAAAATACACATACCGTTGTAATCGGGCGAGTTTCTACTTTCAGATGCAATAGGAATTTTTGGGTTAGGTCAATCCGTTCGCGAGATATGGGAGATTGAAGCTAAGAAATGGTTGAGAAGAGAACAAATTTTTCGCAATTCTGCTGCTCCAAACGCTTAACCAGAATGGCCTAGGGAAAAAATGCACATACCGTTCTAATCGGGCGAGTTTCTACTTTCAGACGCAATAGGAATTTTTGGGTTAGGTCAATCCGTTCGCGAGATATGGGAGTTTGAAGCCGAGAAATGGTTGAGAAGGCAAAAAATTTTTCGCAATTCTGCTGCTCCAAACGCGTAACCAGAATGACCTAGGGAAAAAGTACACATACCGTTGTAATCGGGCGAGTTTCTACTTTCAGATGCAATAGGAATTTTTGGGTGAGGTCAATCCGTTCGCGAGATATGGGAGTTTGAAGCTAAGTAACGGTTGAGAAGAGAACAAATTTTTCGCAATTTTGCTGCTCCAATCGTTTAACCAGAATGGCCTAGGGAAAAAATACACATACCGTTGTAATCGGGCGAGTTTCTACTTTCAGATGCAATAGGAATTTTTGGGTTAGGTCAATCCGTTCGCGAGATATGGGAGATTGAAGCTAAGAAATGGTTGAGAAGAGAACAAATTTTTCGCAATTCTGCTGCTCCAAACGCTTAACCAGAATGGCCTAGGGAAAAAATGCACATACCGTTGTAATCGGGCGAGTTTCTACTTTCAGATGCAATAGGAATTTTTGGGTTAGGTCAATCCGTTCGCGAGATATGGGAGTTTGAAGCTAAGAAATGGTTGAGAAGACAACAAATTTTTCGCACTTCTGCTGCTCCAAACGCTTATCCAGAATGGCCTAGGGCCAAAGTACGCATACAGTTGTAATCGAGCGAGTCTCTACTTTCAGACGCAGCAGGAATTTTTGGGTTTGGTCAATCCGTTCGCGAGATATGGGACTTTGAAGCTAAGAAATGGTTGACAAGACAACAAATTCTTCGCACTTCTGCTGCTCCAATCGCTTAACCATAATGGCCTAGGGAAAAAGTACACACACCGTTGTAATCGGGCGAGTTTCTACTTTCAGAAGCAACAGGAATTTTTAGGTTAAGTCAATCCATTCGCGAGATATGGGAGTTTGAAGCCAAGAAATGGTTAAGAAGGCAACAAATTTTTCGCACTTCTGCTGCTCCAAACGCTTAACCAGAATGGCCTATGGAAAAAAAACACATACTGTTGTAATCGGGCGGGTTTCTACTTTCAGATGCAATAGGAATTTAGTGTTAGGTCAATCCGTTCGCGAGGTATGGGAGCTTGAAGCTGAGAAATGGTTGAGAAGACAACAAATTTTTAGCACTTCGGCTGCTCCAAACGCTTAACCAGAATGGCCTAGGGAAAAAATGCACATACCGTTGTAATCGGGCGAGTTTCTACTTTCAGATGCAATAGGAATTTTTGGGTTAAGTCAATCCGTTCGCGAGATATGGGAGTTTGAAGCCAAGAAATGGTTGAGAAGGCAACAAATTTTTCGCACTTCTGCTGCTCCAAACGCTTAACCAGAAAGGCCTATGGAAAAAAAACACATACTGTTGTAATCGGGCGGGTTTCTACTTTCAGATGCAATAAGAATTTTTGGGTTAGGTCAATCCGTTCGCGAGATATGGGAGTTTGAAGCCAAGAAATTGTTGAGAAGGCAAAAAATTTTTCGCGATTCTGCTGCTCCAAACGCGTAACCAGAATGGCCTAGGGAAAAAGTACACATACCGTTGTAATCGGGCGAGTTTCTACTTTCAGATGCAATAGGAATTTTTGTGTTTGGTCAATCCGTTCGCGAAGTATGGGAGCTTGAAGCTATGAAATGGTTGAGAAGACAACAAATTTTTCGCACTTCTGCTGCTCCAAACGCTTAACCAGAATGGCCTAGGGAAAAAATGCACATACCGTTGTAATCGGGCGAGTTTCTACTTTCAGATGCAATAGGAATTTTTGGGTTAGGTCAATCCGTTCGCGAGATATGGGAGTTTGAAGCCAAGAAATGGTTGAGAAGGCAACAAATTTTTCGCACTTCTGCTGCTCCAAACGCTTAACCAGAATGGCCTAGGGAAAAAATACACATACCGTTGTAATCGGGCGAGTTTCTACTTTCAGATGCAATAGGAATTTTTGGGTTAGGTCAATCCGTTCGCGAGATATGGGAGATTGAAGCTAAGAAATGGTTGAGAAGAGAACAAATTTTTCGCAATTCTGCTGCTCCAAACGCTTAACCAGAATGGCCTAGGGAAAAAATGCACATACCGTTCTAATCGGGCGAGTTTCTACTTTCAGACGCAATAGGAATTTTTGGGTTAGGTCAATCCGTTCGCGAGATATGGGAGTTTGAAGCCGAGAAATGGTTGAGAAGGCAAAAAATTTTTCGCAATTCTGCTGCTCCAAACGCGTAACCAGAATGACCTAGGGAAAAAGTACACATACCGTTATAATCGGGCGAGTTTCTACTTTCAGATGCAATAGGAATTTTTGGGTGAGGTCAATCCGTTCGCGAGATATGGGAGTTTGAAGCTAAGTAACGGTTGAGAAGAGAACAAATTTTTCGCAATTTTGCTGCTCCAATCGTTTAACCAGAATGGCCTAGGGAAAAAATACACATACCGTTGTAATCGGGCGAGTTTCTACTTTCAGATGCAATAGGAATTTTTGGGTTAGGTCAATCCGTTCGCGAGATATGGGAGATTGAAGCTAAGAAATGGTTGAGAAGAGAACAAATTTTTCGCAATTCTGCTGCTCCAAACGCTTAACCAGAATGGCCTAGGGAAAAAATGCACATACCGTTGTAATCGGGCGAGTTTCTACTTTCAGATGCAATAGGAATTTTTGGGTTAGGTCAATCCGTTCGCGAGATATGGGAGTTTGAAGCTAAGAAATGGTTGAGAAGACAACAAATTTTTCGCACTTCTGCTGCTCCAAACGCTTATCCAGAATGGCCTAGGGCTAAAGTACGCATACAGTTGTAATCGAGCGAGTCTCTACTTTCAGACGCAGCAGGAATTTTTGGGTTTGGTCAATCGGTTCGCGAGATATGGGAGTTTGAACCTAAGAAATGGTTGAGAAGAGAACAAGTTTTTCGCAATTCTGCTGCTCCAAACGCTTAACCAGAATGGCCTAGGGAAAAAATGCACATACCGTTGTATTCGGGCGAATTTCTACTTTCAGATGCAATAGGAATTTTTGGGTTAAGTCAATCCGTTCGCGAGATATGGGAGTTTGAACCTAAGAAATGGTTGAGAAGAGAACAAGTTTTTCGCAATTCTGCTGCTCCAAACGCTTAACCAGAATGGCCTAGGGAAAAAATGCACATACCGTTGTATTCGGGCGAGTTTCTACTTTCAGATGCAATAGGAATTTTTGGGTTAGGTCAATCCGTTCGCGAGATATGGGAGTTTGAAGCTAAGAAATGGTTGAGAAGACAACAAATTTTTCGCACTTCTGCTGCTCCAAACGCTTATCCAGAATGGCCTAGGGCTAAAGTACGCATACAGTTGTAATCGAGCGAGTCTCTACTTTCAGACGCAGCAGGAATTTTTGGGTTTGGTCAATCGGTTCGCGAGATATGGGAGTTTGAAGCCAAGAAATGGTTGAGACGGCAAAAAAGTTTTCGCAATTCTGCTGCTCCAAACGCTTAACCAGAATGGCCTAGGGAAAAAATACACATACCGTTGTAATCGGGCGAATTTCTACTTTCAGATGCAATAGGAATTTTTGGGTTAAGTCAATCCGTTCGCGAGATATGGGAGTTTGAACCTAAGAAATGGTTGAGAAGAGAACAAGTTTTTCGCAATTCTGCTGCTCCAAACGCTTAACCAGAATGGCCTAGGGAAAAAATGCACATACCGTTGTATTCGGGCGAGTTTCTACTTTCAGATGCAATAGGAATTTTTGGGTTAGGTCAATCCGTTCGCGAGATATGGGAGTTTGAAGCTAAGAAATGGTTGAGAAGACAACAAATTTTTCGCACTTCTGCTGCTACAAACGCTTATCCAGAATGGCCTAGGGCTAAAGTACGCATACAGTTGTAATCGAGCGAGTCTCTACTTTCAGACGCAGCAGGAATTTTTGGGTTTGGTCAATCGGTTCGCGAGATATGGGAGTTTGAAGCCAAGAAATGGTTGAGACGGCAAAAAAGTTTTCGCAATTCTGCTGCTCCAAACGCTTAACCAAAATGGCCTAGGGAAAAAATACGCATACAGTTGTAATCGGGCGAGCTTCTACTTTCAGACGCAGTAGGAATTTTTGGGTTGGGTCAATCCGTTCGCGAGATATGGGACTTTGAAGCTAAGAAATGGTTGACAAGACAACAAATTCTTCGCACTTCTGCTGCTCCAATCGCTTAACCATAGTGACCTAGGGAAAAAATACAGACACCGTTGTAATCGGGCGAGTTTCTACTTTCAGATGCAACAGGAATTTTTGGGTTAAGTCAATCCGTTCGCGAGATATGGGAGTTTGAAGCCAAGAAATGGTTGAGAAGGCAACAAATTTTTCGCACTTCTGCTGCTCCAAACGCTTAACCAGAGTGGCCTAGGGAAAAAAATGCACATACCGCTGTAATCGTGCGAGTGTCTACTTTCAGATGCAACAGGAATTTTTGGGTTAGGTCAATCCGTTCGCGAGCTATGGGAGTTTGAAGCTAAGAAATGGTTGAGAAGACAACAAATTTTTCGCAATTCTGCTGCTCCAAACGCTTAACCAGAATGGCCTAGGGAAAAAATACGCATACAGTTGTAATCGGGCGAGCTTCTACTTTCAGATGCAATAGGAATTTTTGGGTTGGGTCAATCCGTTCGCGAGATATGGGACTTTGAAGCTAAGAAATGGTTGACAAGATAACAAATTTTTCGCACTTCTGCTGCTCCAATCGCTTAACCATAATGGCCTAGGGAAGAAATACACATACCGTTGTAATCGGGCGAGTTTCAACTCTCAGATGCAATAGGAATTTTTGGGTTAAGTCAATCCGTTCGCGAGATATGGGAGTTTGAAGCCAAGAAATGGTTGAGAAGGCAACAAATTTTTTGCACTTCTGCTGCTCCAATCGCGTAACCAGAATGGCCTAGGGAAAAAGTTCACATACCGTTGCAATCGGGCGAGTTTCTACTTTCAGATGCAATAGGAATTTTTGGGTTAGGTCAATCCGTTCGCGAGATGTGGGAGTTTGAAGCTAAGAAATGGTTGAGAAGACAACAAATTTTTCGCACTTCGGCTGCTCCAAACGCTTAACCAGAGTGGCCTAGGGAAAAAAATGCACATACCGCTGTAATCGTGCGAGTGTCTACTTTCAGATGCAATAGGAATTTTTGGGTTAGGTCAATCCGTTCGCGAGATATGGGAGTTTGAAGCTAAGAAATGGTTGAGAAGAGAACAAATTTTTCGCAATTCTGCTGCTCCAAACGCTTAACCAGAATGGCCTAGGGAAAAAATGCACATACCGTTGTAATCGGGCGAGTTTCTACTTTCAGATGCAATAGGAATATTTGGGTTAGGTCAATCCGTTCGCGAGATATGGGAGTTTGAAGCTAAGAAATGGTTGAGAAGACAACAAATTTTACGCACTTCGGCTGCTCCAAACGCTTAACCAGAATGGCCTAGGGAAAAAATGCACATACCGTTGTAATCGGGCGAGTTTCTACTTTCAGATGCAACAGGAATTTTTGGGTTAAGTCAATCCGTTCGCGAGATATGGGAGTTTGAAGCCAAGAAATGGTTGAGAAGGCAACAAATTTTTCGCACTTCTGCTGCTCCAAACGCTTAACCAGAGTGGCCTAGGGAAAAAAATGCACATACCGCTGTAATCGTGCGAGTGTCTACTTTCAGATGCAATAGGAATTTTTGGGTTAGGTCAATCCGTTCGCGAGATATGGGAGTTTGAAGCTAAGAAATGGTTGAGAAGACAACAAATTTTTCGCAATTCTGCTGCTCCAAACGCTTAACCAGAATGGCCTAGGGAAAAAATACGCATACAGTTGTAATCGGGCGAGCTTCTACTTTCAGATGCAATAGGAATTTTTGGGTTGGGTCAATCCGTTCGCGAGATATGGGACTTTGAAGCTAAGAAATGGTTGACAAGATAACAAATTTTTCGCACTTCTGCTGCTCCAATCGCTTAACCATAATGGCCTAGGGAAGAAATACACATACCGTTGTAATCGGGCTAGTTTCAACTCTCAGATGCAATAGGAATTTTTGGGTTAAGTCAATCCGTTCGCGAGATATGGGAGTTTGAAGCTAAGTAATGGTTGAGAAGAGAACAAATTTTTCGCACTTCTGCTGCTCCAATCGCTTAACCAGAATGGCCTAGGGAAAAAATGCACATACCGTTCTAATCGGGCGAGTTTCTACTTTCAGATGCAATAGGAATTTTTGGGTTAGGTCAATCCGTTCGCGAGATATGGGAGTTTGAAGCTAAGAAATGGTTGAGAAGACAACAAATTTTTCGCAATTCTGCTGCTCCAAACGCTTATCCAGAATGGCCTAGGGCTAAAGTACGCATACAGTTGTAATCGAGCGAGTCTCTACTTTCAGACGCAGCAGGAATTTTTGGGTTTGGTCAATCCGTTCGCGAGATATGGGAGTTTGAAGCCAAGAAATGGTTGAGACGGCAAAAAAGTTTTCGCAATTCTGCTGCTCCAAACGCTTAACCAGAATGGCCTAGGGAAAAAATACGCATACAGTTGTAATCGGGCGAGCTTCTACTTTCAGATGCAATAGGAATTTTTGGGTTGGGTCAATCCGTTCGCGAGATATGGGACTTTGAAGCTAAGAAATGGTTGAGAAGGCAACAAATTTTTTGCACTTCTGCTGCTCCAATCGCGTAACCAGAATGGCCTAGGGAAAAAGTTCACATACCGTTGCAATCGGGCGAGTTTCTACTTTCAGATGCAATAGGAATTTTTGGGTTAGGTCAATCCGTTCGCGAGATGTGGGAGTTTGAAGCTAAGAAATGGTTGAGAAGACAACAAATTTTTCGCACTTCTGCTGCTCCAAACGCTTAACCAGAGTGGCCTAGGGAAAAAAATGCACATACCGCTGTAATCGGGCGAGTGTCTACTTTCAGATGCAATAGGAATTTTTGGGTTAAGTCAATCCGTTCGCGAGATATGGGAGTTTGAAGCCAAGAAATGGTTGAGAAGGCAACAAATTTTTCGCACTTCTGCTGCTCCAAACGCTTAACCAGAATGGCCTATGGAAAAAAAACACATACTGTTGTAATCGGGCGGGTTTCTACTTTCAGATGCAATAGGAATTTTTGGGTTAAGTCAATCCGTTCGCGAGATATGGGAGTTTGAAGCTAAGTAATGGTTGAGAAGAGAACAAATTTTTCGCACTTCTGCTGCTCCTATCGCTTAACCAGAATGGCCTAGGGAAAAAATGCACATACCGTTCTAATCGGGCGAGTTTCTACTTTCAGATGCAATAGGAATTTTTGGGTTAGGTCAATCCGTTCGCGAGATATGGGAGTTTGAAGCTAAGAAATGGTTGAGAAGACAACAAATTTTTCGCAATTCTGCTGCTCCAAACGCTTATCCAGAATGGCCTAGGGCTAAAGTACGCATACAGTTGTAATCGAGCGAGTCTCTACTTTCAGACGCAGCAGGAATTTTTGGGTGTGGTCAATCCGTTCGCGAGATATGGGAGTTTGAAGCCAAGAAATGGTTGAGACGGCAAAAAAGTTTTCGCAATTCTGCTGCTCCAAACGCTTAACCAGAATGGCCTAGGGAAAAAATACGCATACAGTTGTAATCGGGCGAGCTTCTACTTTCAGATGCAATAGGAATTTTTGGGTTGGGTCAATCCGTTCGCGAGATATGGGACTTTGAAGCTAAGAAATGGTTGACAAGATAACAAATTTTTCGCACTTCTGCTGCTCCAATCGCTTAACCATAATGGCCTAGGGAAGAAATACACATACCCTTGTAATCGGGCGAGTTTCAACTCTCAGATGCAATAGGAATTTTTGGGTTAAGTCAATCCGTTCGCGAGATATGGGAGTTTGAAGCCAAGAAATGGTTGAGAAGGCAACAAATTTTTTGCACTTCTGCTGCTCCAAACGCTTAACCAGAATGGCCTAGGGAAAAAATACGCATACAGTTGTAATCGGGCGAGTTTCTACTTTCAGACGCAGTAGGAATTTTTGGGTTGGGTCAATCCGTTCGCGAGATATGGGACTTTGAAGCTAAGAAATGGTTGACAAGACAACAAATTCTTCGCACTTCTGCTGCTCCAATCGCGTAACCAGAATGGCCTAGGGAAAAAAATGCACATACCGCTGTAATCGTGCGAGTGTCTACTTTCAGATGCAATAGGAATTTTTGGGTTAGGTCAATCCGTTCGCGAGATATGGGAGTTTGAAGCTAAGAAATGGTTGAGAAGAGAACAAATTTTTCGCAATTCTGCTGCTCCAAACGCTTGACCAGAATGGCCTAGGGAAAAAATGCACATACCGTTGTAATCGGGCGAGTTTCTACTTTCAGATGCAATAGGAATATTTGGGTTAGGTCAATACGTTCGCGAGATATGGGAGTTTGAAGCTAAGAAATGGTTGAGAAGACAACAAATTTTTCGCACTTCGGCTGCTCCAAACGCTTAACCAGAATGGCCTAGGGAAAAAATGCACATACGGTTGTAATCGGGCGAGTTTCTACTTTCAGATGCAATAGGAATTTTTGGGTTAAGTCAATCCGTTCGCGAGATATTGGAGTTTGAAGCCAAGAAATGGTTGAGAAGGCAACAAATTTTTCGCACTTCTGCTGCTCCAAACGCTTAACCAGAATGGCCTATGGAAAAAAAACACATACTGTTGTAATCGGGCGGGTTTCTACTTTCAGATGCAATAGGAATTTTTGGGTTAAGTCAATCCGTTCGCGAGATATGGGAGTTTGAAGCTAAGTAATGGTTGAGAAGAGAACAAATTTTTCGCACTTCTGCTGCTCCAATCGCTTAACCATAATGGCCTAGGGAAGAAATACACATACCCTTGTAATCGGGCGAGTTTCAACTCTCAGATGCAATAGGAATTTTTGGGTTAAGTCAATCCGTTCGCGAGATATGGGAGTTTGAAGCCAAGAAATGGTTGAGAAGGCAACAAATTTTTTGCACTTCTGCTGCTCCAAACGCTTAACCAGAATGGCCTAGGGAAAAAATACGCATACAGTTGTAATCGGGCGAGTTTCTACTTTCAGACGCAGTAGGAATTTTTGGGTTGGGTCAATCCGTTCGCGAGATATGGGACTTTGAAGCTAAGAAATGGTTGACAAGACAACAAATTCTTCGCACTTCTGCTGCTCCAATCGCGTAACCAGAATGGCCTAGGGAAAAAAATGCACATACCGCTGTAATCGTGCGAGTGTCTACTTTCAGATGCAATAGGAATTTTTGGGTTAGGTCGATCCGTTCGCGAGATATGGGAGTTTGAAGCTAAGAAATGGTTGAGAAGACAACAAATTTTTCGCAATTCTGCTGCTCCAAACGCTTAACCAGAATGGCCTATGGAAAAAATACGCATACAATTGTAATCGGGCGAGCTTCTACTTTCAGATGCAATAGGAATTTTTGGGTTGGGTCAATCCGTTCGCGAGATATGGGACTTTGAAGCTAAGAAATGGTTGACAAGATAACAAATTTTTCGCACTTCTGCTGCTCCAATCGCTTAACCATAATGGCCTAGGGAAGAAATACACATACCGTTGTAATCGGGCGAGTTTCAACTCTCAGATGCAATAGGAATTTTTGGGTTAAGTCAATCCGTTCGCGACATATGGGAGTTTGAAGCCAAGAAATGGTTGAGAAGGCAACAAATTTTTTGCACTTCTGCTGCTCCAATCGCGTAACCAGAATGGCCTAGGGAAAAAGTTCACATACCGTTGCAATCGGGCGAGTTTCTACTTTCAGATGCAATAGGAATTTTTGGGTTAGGACAATCCGTTCGCGAGATGTGGGAGTTTGAAGCTAAGAAATGGTTGAGAAGACAACAAATTTTTCGCACTTCTGCTGCTCCAAACGCTTAACCAGAGTGGCCTAGGGAAAAGAATGCACATACCGCTGTAATCGTGCGAGTGTCTACTTTCAGATGCAATAGGAATTTTTGGGTTAGGTCGATCCGTTCGCGAGATATGGGAGTTTGAAGCTAAGAAATGGTTGAGAAGACAACAAATTTTTCGCAATTCTGCTGCTCCAAACGCTTAACCAGAATGGCCTAGGGAAAAAATACGCATACAATTGTAATCGGGCGAGCTTCTACTTTCAGATGCAATAGGAATTTTTGGGTTGGGTCAATCCGTTCGCGAGATATGGGACTTTGAAGCTAAGAAATGGTTGACAAGATAACAAATTTTTCGCACTTCTGCTGCTCCAATCGCTTAACCATAATGGCCTAGGGAAGAAATACACATACCGTTGTAATCGGGCGAGTTTCAACTCTCAGATGCAATAGGAATTTTTGGGTTAAGTCAATCCGTTCGCGAGATATGGGAGTTTGAAGCCAAGAAATGGTTGAGAAGGCAACAAATTTTTTGCACTTCTGCTGCTCCAATCGCGTAACCAGAATGGCCTAGGGAAAAAGTTCACATACCGTTGCAATCGGGCGAGTTTCTACTTTCAGATGCAATAGGAATTTTTGGGTTAGGTCAATCCGTTCGCGAGATGTGGGAGTTTGAAGCTAAGAAATGGTTGAGAAGACAACAAATTTTTCGCACTTCTGCTGCTCCAAACGCTTAACCAGAGTGGCCTAGGGAAAAGAATGCACATACCGCTGTAATCGTGCGAGTGTCTACTTTCAGATGCAATAGGAATTTTTGGGTTAGTTCAATCCGTTCGCGAGATATGGGAGTTTGAAGCTAAGAAATGGTTGAGAAGAGAACAAATTTTTCGCAATTCTGCTGCTCCAAACGCTTGACCAGAATGGCCTAGGGAAAAAATGCACATACCGTTGTAATCGGGCGAGTTTCTACTTTCAGATGCAATAGGAATATTTGGGTTAGGTCAATCCGTTCGCGAGATATGGGAGTTTGAAGCTAAGTAATGGTTGAGAAGAGAACAAATTTTTCGCACTTCTGCTGCTCCAATCGCTTAACCAGAATGGCCTAGGGCTAAAGTACGCATACAGTTGTAATCGAGCGAGTCTCTACTTTCAGACGCAGCAGGAATTTTTGGGTTTGGTCAATCCGTTCGCGAGATATGGGAGTTTGAAGCCAAGAAATGGTTGAGACGGCAAAAAAGTTTTC
This sequence comes from Ptiloglossa arizonensis, assembly GCF_051014685.1. Lineage (NCBI taxonomy): Eukaryota > Metazoa > Arthropoda > Insecta > Hymenoptera > Colletidae > Ptiloglossa > Ptiloglossa arizonensis. The sequence goes on from NW_027478628.1 coordinate 706,885, forward strand.
GCAATTCTGCTGCTCCAAACGCTTAACCAGAATGGCCTAGGGAAAAAATACGCATACAGTTGTAATCGGGCGAGCTTCTACTTTCAGATGCAATAGGAATTTTTGGGTTGGGTCAATCCGTTCGCGAGATATGGGACTTTGAAGCTAAGAAATGGTTGACAAGATAACAAATTTTTCGCACTTCTGCTGCTCCAATCGCATAACCATAATGGCCTAGGGAAGAAATACACATACCCTTGTAATCGGGCGAGTTTCAACTCTCAGATGCAATAGGAATTTTTGGGTTAAGTCAATCCGTTCGCGAGATATGGGAGTTTGAAGCCAAGAAATGGTTGAGAAGGCAACAAATTTTTTGCACTTCTGCTGCTCCAAACGCTTAACCAGAATGGCCTAGGGAAAAAATACGCATACAGTTCTAATCGGGCGAGTTTCTACTTTCAGACGCAGTAGGAATTTTTGGATTGGGTCAATCCGTTCGCGAGATATGGGACTTTGAAGCTAAGAAATGGTTGACAAGACAACAAATTCTTCGCACTTCTGTTGCTCCAATCGCGTAACCAGAATGGCCTAGGGAAAAAGTTCACATACCGTTGCAATCGGGCGAGTTTCTACTTTCAGATGCAATAGGAATTTTTGGGTTAGGTCAATCCGTTCGCGAGGTGTGGGAGTTTGAAGGTAAGAAATGGTTGAGAAGACAACAAATTTTTCGCACTTCTGCTGCTCCAAACGCTTAACCAGAGTGGCCTAGGGAAAAAAATGCACATACCGCTGTAATCGTGCGAGTGTCTACTTTCAGATGCAATAGGAATTTTTGGGTTAGGTCAATCCGTTCGCGAGATATGGGAGTTTGAAGCTAAGAAATGGTTGAGAAGAGAACAAATTTTTCGCAATTCTGCTGCTCCAAACGCTTAACCAGAATGGCCTAGGGATAAAAATGCACATACCGTTGTAATCGGGCGAGTGTCTACTTTCAGATGCAATAGGAATTTTTGGGTTAGGTCAATCCGTTCGCGAGATATGGGAGTTTGAAGCTAAGAAATGGTTGAGAAGACAACAAATATTTCGCAATTCTGCTGCTCCAAACGCTTAACCAGAATGGCCTAGGGAAAAAATACGCATACAGTTGTAATCGGGCGAGTTTCTACTTTCAGATGCAATAGGAATTTTTGTGTTAGGTCAATCCGTTCGCGAAGTATGGGAGCTTGACGCTATGAAATGGTTGAGAAGACAACAAATTTTTCGCACTTCTGCTGCTCCAAACGCTTAACCAGAATGGCCTAGGGAAAAAATGCACATACCGTTGTAATCGGGCGAGTTTCTACTTTCAGATGCAATAGGAATTTTTGGGTTACGTCAATCCGTTCGCGAGATATGGGAGTTTGAAGCTAAGAAATGGTTGAGAAGACAACAAATTTTTCGCACTTCTGCTGCTCCAAACGCTTAACCAGAATGGCCTAGGGAAAAAATACACATACGGTTGTAATCGGGCGAGTTTCTACTTTCAGATGCAATAGGAATTTTTGGGTTAGGTCAATCCGTTCGCGAGATATGGGAGTTTGAAGCCAAGAAATGGTTGAGAAGGCAAAAAATTTTTCGCAATTCTGCTGCTCCAAACGCGTAACCAGAATGACCTAGGGAAAAAGTACACATACCGTTGTAATCGGGCGAGTTTCTACATTCAGATGCAATAGGAATTTTTGGGTTAAGTCAATCCGTTCGCGAGATATGGGAGTTTGAAGCTAAGTAATGGTTGAGAAGAGAACAAATTTTTCGCAATTTTGCTGTTCCAATCGTTTAACCAGAATGGCCTAGGGAAAAAATACACATACCGTTGTAATCGGGCGGGTTTCTACTTTCAGATGCAATAGGAATTTTTGGGTTAGGTCAATCCGTTCGCGAGATATGGGAGATTGAAGCTAAGAAATGGTTGAGAAGAGAACAAATTTTTCGCAATTCTGCTGCTCCAAACGCTTGACCAGAATGGCCTAGGGAAAAAATGCACATACCGTTGTAATCGGGCGAGTTTCTACTTTCAGATGCAATAGGAATATTTGGGTTAGGTCAATCCGTTCGCGAGATATGGGAGTTTGAAGCTAAGAAATGGTTGAGAAGACAACAAATTTTTCGCACTTCGGCTGCTCCAAACGCTTAACCAGAATGGCCTAGGGAAAAAATGCACATACCGTTGTAATCGGGCGAGTTTCTACTTTCAGATGCAATAGGAATTTTTGGGTTAAGTCAATCCGTTCGCGAGATATTGGAGTTTGAAGCCAAGAAATGGTTGAGAAGGCAACAAATTTTTCGCACTTCTGCTGCTCCAAACGCTTAACCAGAATGGCCTATGGAAAAAAAACACATACTGTTGTAATCGGGCGGGTTTCTACTTTCAGATGCAATAGGAATTTTTAGGTTAAGTCAATCCGTTCGCGAGATATGGGAGTTTGAAGCTAAGTAATGGTTGAGAAGAGAACAAAATTTTCGCACTTCTGCTGCTCCAATCGCTTAACCAGAATGGCCTAGGGAAAAAATGCACATACCGTTCTAATCGGGCGAGTTTCTACTTTCAGATGCTATAGGAATTTTTGGGTTAGGTCAATCCGTTCGCGAGATATGGGAGTTTGATGCTAAGAAATGGTTGAGAAGACAACAAATTTTTCGCAATTCTGCTGCTCCAAACGCTTATCCAGAATGGCCTAGGGCTAAAGTACGCATACAGTTGTAATCGAGCGAGTCTCTACTTTCAGACGCAGCAGGAATTTTTGGGTTTGGTCAATCCGTTCGCGAGATATGGGAGTTTGAAGCCAAGAAATGGTTGAGACGGCAAAAAAGTTTTCGCAATTCTGCTGCTCCAAACGCTTAACCAGAATGGCCTAGGGAAAAAATACGCATACAGTTGTAATCGGGCGAGCTTCTATTTTCAGATGCAATAGGAATTTTTGGGTTGGGTCAATCCGTTCGCGAGATATGGGACTTTGAAGCTAAGAAATGGTTGACAAGATAACAAATTTTTCGCACTTCTGCTGCTCCAATCGCATAACCATAATGGCCTAGGGAAGAAATACACATACCCTTGTAATCGGGCGAGTTTCAACTCTCAGATGCAATAGGAATTTTTGGGTTAAGTCAATCCGTTCGCGAGATATGGGAGTTTGAAGCCAAGAAATGGTTGAGAAGGCAACAAATTTTTTGCACTTCTGCTGCTCCAAACGCTTAACCAGAATGGCCTAGGGAAAAAATACGCATACAGTTGTAATCGGGCGAGTTTCTACTTTCAGACGCAGTAGGAATTTTTGGATTGGGTCAATCCGTTCGCGAGATATGGGAGTTTGAAGCTAAGTAATGGTTGAGAAGAGAACAAATTTTTCGCAATTTTGCTGCTCCAATCGTTTAACCAGAATGGCCTAGGGAAAAAATTCACATACCGTTGTAATCGGGCGAGCTTCTGCTTTCAGATGCAACAGGAATTTTTGGGTTAAGTCAATCCGTTCGCGAGATATGGGAGTTTGAATCCAAGAAATGGTTGAGAAGGCAACAAATTTTACGCACTTCTGCTGCTCCAAAGGCTTAACCAGAATGGCCTAGGGATAAAAATGCACATACCGGTGTAATCGGGCGAGTGTCTACTTTCAGATGCAATAGGAATTTTTGGGTTAGGTCAATCCGTTCGCGAGATATGGGAGTTTGAAGCTAAGAAATGGTTGAGAAGACAACAAATATTTCGCAATTCTGCTGCTCCAAACGCTTAACCACAATGGCCTAGGGAAAAAATACGCATACAGTTGTAATCGGGCGAGTTTCTACTTTCAGATGCAATAGGAATTTTTGTGTTAGGTCAATCCGTTCGCGAAGTATGGGAGCTTGACGCTATGAAATGGTTGAGAAGACAACAAATTTTTCGCACTTCTGCTGCTCCAAACGCTTAACCAGAATGGCCTAGGGAAAAAATGCACATACCGTTGTAATCGGGCGAGTTTCTACTTTCAGATGCAATAGGAATTTTTGGGTTAGGTCAATCCGTTCGCGAGATATGGGAGTTTGAAGCTAAGAAATGGTTGAGAAGACTACAAATTTTTCGCAATTCTGCTGCTCCAAACGCTTATCCAGAATGGCCTAGGGCTAAAGTACGCATACAGTTGTAATCGAGCGAGTCTCTACTTTCAGACGCAGCAGGAATTTTTGGGTTTGGTCAATCCGTTCGCGAGATATGGGAGTTTGAAGCCAAGAAATGGTTGAGACGGCAAAAAAGTTTTCGCAATTCTGCTGCTCCAAACGCTTAACCAGAATGGCCTAGGGAAAAAATACGCATACAGTTGTAATCGGGCGAGCTTCTACTTTCAGATGCAATAGGAATTTTTGGGTTAGGTCAATCCGTTCGCGAGATATGGGAGTTTGAAGCCAAGAAATGGTTGAGAAGGCAACAAATTTTTTGCACTTCTGCTGCTCCAAACGGTTAACCAGAATGGCATAGGGAAAAAATACGCATACAGTTGTAATCGGGCGAGTTTCTACTTTCAGACGCAGTAGGAATTTTTGGGTTGGGTCAATCCGTTCGCGAGATATGGGACTTTGAAGCTAAGAAATGGTGGACAAGACAACAAATTCTTCGCACTTCTGCTGCTCCAATCGCGTAACCAGAATGGCCTAGGGAAAAAGTTCACATACCGTTGCAATCGGGCGAGTTTCTACTTTCAGATGCAATAGGAATTTTTGGGTTAGGTCAATCCGTTCGCGAGGTGTGGGAGTTTGAAGCTAAGAAATGGTTGAGAAGACAACAAATTTTTCGCACTTCTGCTGCTCCAAACGCTTAACCAGAGTGGCCTAGGGGAAAAAATGCACATACCGCTGTAATCGTGCGAGTGTCTACTTTCAGATGCAATAGGAATTTTTGGGTTAGGTCAATCCGTTCGCGAGATATGGGAGTTTGAAGCTAAGAAATGGTTGAGAAGAGAACAAATTTTTCGCAATTCTGCTGCTCCAAACGCTTAACCAGAATGGCCTAGGGAAAAAATACACATACTGTTGTAATCGGGCGAGTTTCTACTTTCTGATGCAATAGGAATTTTTGGGTTAGGTCAATCCGTTCGCGAGATATGGGAGTTTGAAGCCAAGAAATGGTTGAGAAGGCAAAAAATTTTTCGCAATTCTGCTGCTCCAAACGCTTATCCAGAATGGCCTAGGGCTAAAGTACGCATACAGTTGTAATCGAGCGAGTCTCTACTTTCAGACGCAGCAGGAATTTTTGGGTTTGGTCAATCCGTTCGCGAGATATGGGAGTTTGAAGCCAAGAAATGGTTGAGACGGCAAAAAAGTTTTCGCAATTCTGCTGCTCCAAACGCTTAACCAGAATGGCCTAGGGAAAAAATACGCATACAGTTGTAATCGGGCGAGCTTCTACCTTCAGATGCAATAGGAATTTTTGGGTTGGGTCAATCCGTTCGCGAGGTATGGGACTTTGAAGCTAAGAAATGGTTGACAAGATAACAAATTTTTCGCACTTCTGCTGCTCCAATTGCTTAACCATAATGGCCTAGGGAAGAAATACACATACCCTTGTAATCGGGCGAGTTTCAACTCTCAGATGCAATAGGAATTTTTGGGTTAAGTCAATCCGTTCGCGAGATATGGGAGTTTGAAGCCAAGAAATGGTTGAGAAGGCAACAAATTTTTTGCACTTCTGCTGCTCCAAACGGTTAACCAGAATGGCCTAGGGAAAAAATACGCATACAGTTGTAATCGGGCGAGTTTCTACTTTCAGACGCAGTAGGAATTTTTGGGTTGGGTCAATCCGTTCGCGAGATATGGGACTTTGAAGCTAAGAAATGGTTGACAAGACAACAAATTCTTCGCACTTCTGCTGCTCCAATCGCGTAACCAGAATGGCCTAGGGAAAAAGTTCACATACCGTTGCAATCGGGCGAGTTTCTACTTTCAGATGCAATAGGAATTTTTGGGTTAGGTCAATCCGTTCGCGAGGTGTGGGAGTTTGAAGCTAAGAAATGGTTGAGAAGACAACAAATTTTTCGCACTTCTGCTGCTCCAAACGCTTAACCAGAGTGGCCTAGGGAAAAAAATGCACATACCGCTGTAATCGTGCGAGTGTCTACTTTCAGATGCAATAGGAATTTTTGGGTTAAGTCAATCCGTTCGCGAGATATGGGAGTTTGAAGCCAAGAAATGGTTGAGAAGGCAACAAATTGTTTGCACTTCTGCTGCTCCAAACGGTTAACCAGAATGGCCTAGGGAAAAAATACGCATACAGTTGTAATCGGGCGAGTTTCTACTTTCAGACGCAGTAGGAATTTTTGGGTTGGGTCAATCCGTTCGCGAGATATGGGACTTTGAAGCTAAGAAATGGTTGACAAGACAACAAATTCTTCGCACTTCTGCTGCTCCAATCGCGTAACCAGAATGGCCTAGGGAAAAAGTTCACATACCGTTGCAATCGGGCGAGTTTCTACTTTCAGATGCAATAGGAATTTTTGGGTTAGGTCAATCCGTTCGCGAGATATGGGAGTTTGAAGCCAAGAAATGGTTGAGAAGGCAAAAAATTTTTCGCAATTCTGCTGCTCCAAACGCGTAAACAGAATGACCTAGGGAAAAAGTACACATACCGTTGTAATCGGGCGAGTTTCTACCTTCAGATGCAATAGGAATTTTTGGGTTAGGTCAATCCGTTCGCGAGATATGGGAGTTTGAAACTAAGTAATGGTTGAGAAGAGAACAAATTTTTCGCAATTTTGCTGCTCCAATCGTTTAACCAGAATGGCCTAGGGAAAAAATACACATACCGTTGTAATCGGGCGAGTTTCTGCTTTCAGATGCAACAGGAATTTTTGGGTTAAGTCAATCCGTTCGCGAGATATGGGAGTTTGAAGCCAAGAAATGGTTGAGAAGGCAACAAATTTTTCGCACTTCTGCTGCTCCAAAGGCTTAACCAGAATGGCCTAGGGATAAAAATGCACATACCGTTGTAATCGGGCGAGTGTCTACTTTCAGATGCAATAGGAATTTTTGGGTTAGGTCAATCCGTTCGCGAGATATGGGAGTTTGAAGCTAAGAAATGGTTGAGAAGACAACAAATTTTTCGCAATTCTGCTGCTCCAAACGCTTAACCAGAATGGCATAGGGAAAAAATACGCATACAGTTGTAATCGGGCGAGTTTCTACTTTCAGATGCAATAGGAATTTTTGTGTTAGGTCAATCCGTTCGCGAAGTATGGGAGCTTGACGCTATGAAATGGTTGAGAAGACAACAAATTTTTCGCACTTCTGCTGCTCCAAACGCTTAACCAGAATGGCCTAGGGAAAAAATGCACATACCGTTGTAATCGGGCGAGTTTCTACTTTCAGATGCAATAGGAATTTTTGGGTTACGTCAATCCTTTCGCGAGATATGGGAGTTTGAAGCTAAGAAATGGTTGAGAAGACAACAAATTTTTCGCACTTCTGCTGCTCCAAACGCTTAACCAGAATGGCCTAGGGAAAAAATACACATACGGTTGTAATCGGGCGAGTTTCTACTTTCAGATGCAATAGGAATTTTTGGGTTAGGTCAATCCGTTCGCGAGATATGGGAGTTTGAAGCCAAAAAATGGTTGAGAAGGCAAAAAATTTTTCGCAATTCTGCTGCTCCAAACGCTTATCCAGAATGGCCTAGGGCTAAAGTACGCATACAGTTGTTATCGAGCGAGTCTCTACTTTCAGACGCAGCAGGAATTTTTGGGTTTGGTCAATCCGTTCGCGAGATATGGGAGTTTGAAGCCAAGAAATGGTTGAGACGGCAAAAAAGTTTTCGCAATTCTGCTGCTCCAAACGCTTAACCAGAATGGCCTAGGGAAAAAATACACATACCGTTGTAATCGGGCGAATTTCTACTTTCAGATGCAATAGGAATTTTTGGGTTAGGTCAATCCGTTCGCGAGATATGGGAGTTTGAAGCTAAGAAATGGTTGAGAAGAGAACAAGTTTTTCGCAATTCTGCTGCTCCAAACGCTTAACCAGAATGGCCTATGGAAAAAATGCACATACCGTTGTAATCGGGCGAGTTTCTACTTTCAGATGCAATAGGAATTTTTGGGTTAGGTCAATCCGTTCGCGAGATATGGGACTTTGAAGCTAAGAAATGGTTGACAAGACAACAAATTCTTCGCACTTCTGCTGCTCCAATCGCTTAACGATAATGACCTAGGGAAAAAATACAGACACCGTTGTAATCGGGCGAGTTTCTACTTTCAGATGCAACAGGAATTTTTGGGTTAAGTCAATCCGTTCGCGAGATATGGGAGTTTGAAGCCAAGAAATGGTTGAGAAGGCAACAAATTTTTCGCACTTCTGCTGCTCCAAACGCTTAACCGGAATGGCCTAGGGAAAAAAATGCACATACCGTTGTAATCGGGCGAGTGCCTACTTTCAGATGCAATAGGAATTTTTGGGTTAGGTCAATCCGTTCGCGAGATATGGGTGTTTGAAGCTAAGAAATGGTTGAGAAGACAACAAATTTTTCGCAATTCTGCTGCTCCAAACGCTTAACCACCATGGCCTAGGGAAAAAGTACACATACCTTTGTAATCGGGCGAGTTTCTACTTTCTGATGCAATAGGAATTTTTGGGTTAGGTCAATCCGTTCGCGAGATAGGGGATTATGAAGCCAAGAAATGGTTCAGAAGGCAAAAAATTTTTCGCAATTCCGCTGCCCCAAACGCTTAACCAGAATGGCCTAGGGTAAAAATACACATACCGTTGTAATCGGGCGAGTTTCTACTTTCAGATGCAATAGCAATTTTTGGGTTGGGTCAATCCGTTCGCGAGATATGGGACTTTGAAGCTAAGAAATGGTTGAGAAGACAACAAATTTTTCGCACTTCTGCTGCTCCAATCGCTTAACCATAATGGCCTAGGGAAAAAATACACACACCGTTGTAATCGGGCGAGTTTCTACTTTCAGGTGCAATAGGAATTTTTGGGTTAAGTCAATCCGTTCGCGAGATATGGGAGTTTGAAGACAAGAAATGGTTGAGAAGGCAACAAATTTTTCGCACTTCTGCTGCTCCAAACGCTTATCCAGAATGGCCTAGGGAAAAAATACACATACTGTTGTAATCGGGCGAGTTTCTACTTTCAAATGCAATAGGAATTTTTGGGTTAGGTCAATCCGTTCGCGAGATATGGGAGTTTGAAGCCAAGAAATGGTTGAGAAGACAACAAATTTTTCGCACTTCTGCTGCTCCAAACGCTTAACCAGAATGGCCTAGGGAAAAAGTACACATACCGTTGTAATCGGGCGAGTTTCTACTTTCAGATGCAATAGGAATTTTTGGGTTAGGTCAATCCGTTCGCGAGATAGGGGATTATGAAGCCAAGATATGGTTGAGAAGACAAAAAATTTTTCGCAATTCTGCTGCTCCAAACGCTTAACCAAAATGGCCTAGGGTAAAAATACACATACCGTTGTAATCGGGCGAGTTTCTACTTTCAGATGCAATAGCAATTTTTGGGTTAGATCAATCCGTTCGCGAGATAAGGGAGTTTGAAGCCAAGAAATGGTTGAGAAGGCAACAAATTTTCCGCACTTCTGCTGCGCCAAACGCTTAACCAGAATGGCCTAGGGAAAAAGTACACATACCGTTGTAATCGGGCGAGTTTCTATATTCAGATGCAATAGGAGTTTTTGGGTTAGGTCAGTCCGCTCGCGAGATATGGGAATTTGAAGCCAAGAAATGTTTGAGAAGACAAGAAATTTTTCGCAATTCTGCTGCTCCAAACGCTTATCCACAATGGCCTAGGGAAAAAATACGCATACAGTTGTAATCGGGCGAGTTTCTACTTTCAGATGCAATAGCAATTTTTGGGTTAGGTCAATCCGTTCGCGAGATAAGGGAGTTTGAAGCCAAGAAATGGTTGAGAAGGCAACAAATTTTTCGCACTTCTGCTGCTCCAAACGCTTAACCACCATGGCCTAGGGAAAAAGTACACATACCTTTGTAATCGGGCGAGTTTCTACTTTCTGGTGCAATAGGAATTTTTTGGTCAGGTCAATCCGTTCGCGAGATAGGGGATTATGAAGCCAAGAAATGGTTCAGAAGGCAAAAAATTTTTCGCAATTCTGCTGCCCCAAACGCTTAACCAGAATGGCCTAGGGTAAAAATACACATACCGTTGTAATCGGGCGAGTTTCTACTTTCAGATGCAATAGCAATTTTTGGGTTAGGTCAATCCGTTCGCGAGATAAGGGAGTTTGAAGCCAAGAAATGGTTGAGAAGGCAACAAATTTTCCGCACTTCTGCCGCTCCAAACGCTTAACCAGAATGGCCCTGGGGAAAAAATACGCATACAGTTGTAATCGGGCGAGTTTCTACTTTCAGACATTTTTGGGTTGGATCAATCCGTTCGCGAGATACGGGCCTTTGAAGCTAAGAAATGGTTGAGAAGACAACAAATTTTTCGCACTTCTGCTGCTCCAATCGCTTAACCATAATGGCCTTGGGAAAAAATACACACACCGTTGTAATCGGGCGAGTTTCTACTTTCAGGTGCAATAGGAATTTTTGGGTTAGGTCAATCCGTTCGCGAGATATGGGAGTTTGAAGCCAAGAAATGGTTGAGAAGGCAACAAATTTTCCGCACTTCTGCTGCTCCAAACGCTTAACCAGAATGGCCTAGGGAAAAAATACGCATACAGTTGTAATCGGGCGAGTTTCTACTTTCAGACGCAGTAGGAATTTTTGGGTTGGATCAATCCGTTCGCGAGATATGGGACTTTGAAGCTAAGAAATGGTTGAGAAGACAAAAAATTTTTCGCACATCTGCTGCTCCAAACGCTTAACCAGAATGGCCTACGGAAAAAATTGCACATACCGTTGTAATCGGGCGAGTGTCTTCTTTCAGATGCAATAGGAATTTTGGGTTAGGTCAATCCGATCGCGAGATATGGGACTTTGAAGCTAAGAAATGGTTGACAAGACAACAAATTTTTCGCAATTCTGATGCTCCAAACGCTTAACCAGAATTGCCTAGGGAAAAAATACGCATACAGTTGTAATCGGGCGAGTTTCTACTTTCAGACGCAGTAGGAATTTTTGGGTTAAGTCAATCCGTTCGCGAGATATGGGAGTTTGAAGCCAAGCAATGGTTGAGAAGACAACAAATTTTTCGCACTTCTGCTGCTCCAAACGCTTAACCAGAATGGCCTACGGAAAAAATTGCACATACCGTTGTAATCGGGCGAGTGTCTCCTTTCAGATGCAATAGGAATTTTGGGTTAGGTCAATCCGATCGCGAGATATGGGACTTTGAAGCTAAGAAATGGTTGACAAGACAACAAATTTTTCGCAATTCTGCTTTTCCAAACGCTTAATCAGAATGGCCTAGGGAAAAAATACGCATACAGTTGTAATCGGGCGTGTTTCTACTTTCAGACGCAGTAGGAATTTTTGGGTTAAGTCAATCCGTTCGCGAGATATGGGAGTTTGAAGCCAAGAAATGGTTGAGAAGGCAACAAATTTTTCGCACTTCTGCTGCGCCAAACGCTTAACCAGAATGGCCTAGGGAAAAAGTACACATACCATTGGAATCGGGCGAGTTTCTACTTTCAGATGCAATAGGAATTTTTGGGTTAGGTCAATCCGTTCGCGAGATAGGGGATTATGAAGCCAAGATATGGTTGAGAAGGCAAAAAATTTTTCGCACTTCTGCTGCTCCAAACGCTTAACCAGAATGGCCTAGGGAAAAAATACGCATACAGTTGTAATCGGCTGAGTTTCTATTTTCAGACGCAGTAGGAATTTTTGGGTTGGGTCAATCCGTTCGCGAGATATGGGACTTTGAAGCTAAGAAATGGTTGAGAAGACAACAAATTTTTCGCACTTCTGCTGCCCCAATCGCTTAACAATAATGGCCTAGGGAAAAAATACGCATACAGTTGTAATCGGGCGAGTTTCTACTTTCAGACGCAGTACGAATTTTTGGGTTAAGTCAATCCGTTCGCGAGATATGGGAGTTTGAAGCCAAGAAATGGTTGAGAAGGCAACAAATTTTTCGCACTTCTGCAGCTCCAAACGCTTAACCAGAATGGCCTAGGGAAAAAGTACACATACCGTTGTAATCGGGCGAGTTTCTACTTTCAGATGCAATAGGAATTTTTGGGTTAGGTCAATCCGTTCGCGAGATAGGGGATTATGAAGCCAAGATATGGTTGAGAAGGCAAAAAATTTTTCGCAATTCTGCTGCCCCAAACGCTTAACCAGAATGGCCTAGGGTAAAAATACACATACCGTTGTAATCGGGCGAGTTTCTACTTTCAGATGCAATAGCAATTTTTGGGTTAGGTCAATCCGTTCGCGAGATAAGGGAGTTTGAACACAAGAAATGGTTGAGAAGACAACAAATTTTTCGCACTTCTGCTGCTCCAAACGCTTAACCAGAATGGCCTAGGGAAAAAATACACATACTGTTGTAATCGGGCAAGTTTCTACTTTCAGATGCAATAGGAATTTTTGGGTTAGGTCAATCCGTTCGCGAGATATGGGAGTTTGAAGCCAAGAAATGGTTGAGAAGGCAACAAATTTTTCGCACTTCTGCTGCGCCAAACGCTTAACCAGAATGGCCTAGGGAAGAAGCACACATACTGTTGTAATCGGGCGAGTTTCTACTTTCAGATGCAATAGGAATTTTTGGGTCAGGTCAATCCGTTCGCGAGATAAGGGAGTTTGAAGCCAAGAAATGGTTGAGAAGGCAAAAAATTTTTCGCAATTCTGCTGCTCCAAACGCTTAACCAGAGTGGCCTAGGGTAAAAATACACATACCGTTGTAATCGGGCGAGTTTCTACTTTCAGATGCAATAGGAATTCTTGGGTTAGGTCAATCCGTTCGCCAGATAAGGCAGTTTGAAGCCAAGAAATGTTTGAGAAGAGAACAAATTTTTCGCAACTCTGCTGCTCCAAACGCATAACCAGAATGGCCTAGGGAAAAAATGCACATACCCTTGTAATCGGGCGAGTCTCTACTTTCAGATGCAATAGGAATTTTTGGGTTAGGTCAATCCGTTCGAGAGATATGTGAGTTTGAAGCTAAGAAATGGTTGAGAAGAGAACAAATTTTTCTCAAATCTGCTGCTCCAATGGTTTAACCAGAATGGCCTAGGGAAAAAATACACATACCGTTGTAATCGGGCGAGTTTCTACTTTCAGATGCAATAGGAATTTTTGGGTTAGGTCAATCCGTTCGCGAGATATGGGAGATTGAATCTAAGAAATGGTTGAGAAGAGAACAAATTTTTCGCAATTCTGCTGCTCCAAACGCTTAACCAGAATGGCCTGGGGAAAAAATGAACATACCGTTCTAATCGGGCGAGTTTCTACTTTCAGATGCAATAGGAGTTTTTGGGTTAGGTCAGTCCGCTCGCGAGGTATGGGAATTTGAAGCCAAGAAATGGTTGAGAAGACAAGAAATTTTTCGCAATTCTGCTGCTCCAAACGCTTATCCACAATGGCCTAGGGAAAAAATACGCATACAGTTGTAATCGGGCGATTCTCTACTTTCAGACGCAGCAGGAATTTTTGGGTTTGGTCTATCCGTTCGCGAGGTATGGGAGTTTGAAGCCAAGAAATGGTTGAGAAGGCAACAAATTTTTCGCAATTCTGCTCCCCCAATCGCTTAACCATAATGGCCTAGGGAAAAAATACACACACCGTTGTAATCGGGCGAGTTTCTACTTTCAGATGCAATAGGAATTTTTGGGTTAAGTCAATCCGTTCGCGAGATATGGGAGTTTGAAGCCAAGAAATGGTTGAGAAGGCAACAAATTTTTCGCACTTCTGCTGCTCCAAACGCTTAAGCAGAATGGCCTATGGAAAAAATACACATACTGTTGTAATCGGGCGAGCTTCTACTTTCAGATGCAATAGGAATTTGTGGGTTAGGTCAATCCGTTCACGAGATATGGTAGTTTGAAGCTAAGAAATGGTTGAGAAGACAACAAATTTTTCGCAATTCTGCTGCTCCAAACGCATAACCAGAATGACATAGGGAAAAAATACACATACCGTTGTAATCGGGCGAGTTTCTACTTTCAGATGCAATAGGAGTTTTTGGGTTAGATCAGTCCGCTCGCGAGGTATGGGAATTTGAAGCCAAGAAATGGTTGAGAAGACAAGAAATTTTTCGCAATTCTGCTGCTCCAAACGCTTATCCACAATGGCCAAGGGAAAAAATACGCATACAGTTGTAATCGGGCGATTCTCTACTTTCAGACGCAGCAGGAATTTTTGGGTTTGGTCAATCCGTTCGCGAGATATGGGAGTTTGAAGCCAAGAAATGGTTGAGAAGGCAACAAATTTTTCGCAATTCTGCTGCCCCAATCGCTTAACCATAATGGCCTAGGGAAAAAATACACACACCGTTGTAATCGGGCGAGTTTCTACTTTCAGATGCAATAGGAATTTTTGGGTTAAGTCAATCCGTTCGCGAGATATGGGAGTTTGAAGCCAAGAAATGGTTGAGAAGGCAACAAATTTTTCGCACTTCTGCTGCTCCAAACCCTTAACCAGAATGGTCTAGGGAAAAAATACACATACTGTTGTAATCTGGCGAGTTTCTACTTTCAGATGCAATAGGAATTTTTGGGTTAGGTCAATCCGTTCGCGAGATATGGGAGTTTGAGGCTAAGAAATGGTTGAGAAGCCAACAAATGTTTCGCACTTCTGCTGCTCCGAACGCTTAACCAGAATGGCCTAGGGAAAAAATACGCATAGAGTTGTAATCGAGCGAGTTTCTACTTTCAGACGCAGTAGGAATTTTTGGGTTGGGTCAATCCGTTCGCGAGATATGGGACTTCAAAGCTAAGAAATGGTTGACAAGACAACAAATTTTTCGCACTTCTGCTGCTCCAATCGCTTAAACATAATGACCTAGGGAAAAAATACACATACCGTTGTAATCGGGCGAGTTTCTACTTTCAGATGCAATAGGAATTTTTGGGTTAAGTCAATCCGGTCGCGAGATATGGGAGTTTGAAGCCAAGAAATGGTTGAGAAGGCAACAAATTTTTCGAACTTCTGCTGCTCCGATCGCTTAACCAGAATGGCCTAAGGAAAAATTACACATACTGTTGTAATCGGGCGAGCTTCTACTTTCAGATGCAATAGGAATTTGTGGGTTAGGTCAATCCGTTCGCGAGATATGGTAGTTTGAAGCTAAGAAATGGTTGAGAAGACAACAAATTTTTCGCAATTCTGCTGCTCCAAACGCATAACCAGAATGGCATAGGGAAAAAATACACATACCGTTGTAATCGGGCGAGTTTCTACTTTCAGATGCAATAGGAGTTTTTGGGTTAGGACAGTCCGCTCGCGAGGTATGGGAATTTGAAGCCAAGAAATGGTTGAGAAGACAAGAAATTTTTCGCAATTCTGCTGCTCCAAACGCTTATCCACAATGGCCTAGGGAAAAAATACGCATACAGTTGTAATCGGGCGATTCTCTACTTTCAGACGCAGCAGGAATTTTTGGGTTTGGTCTATCCGTTCGCGAGGTATGGGAGTTTGAAGCCAAGAAATGGTTGAGAAGGCAACAAATTTTTCGCAATTCTGCTGCTCCAAACCCTTAACCAGAATGGTCTAGGGAAAAAATACACATACTGTTGTAATCTGGCGAGTTTCTACTATCAGATGCAATAGGAATTTTTGGGTTAGGTCAATCCGTTCGCGAGATATGGGAGTTTGAGTCTAAGAAATGGTTGAGAAGACAACAAATTTTTCGCACTTCTGCTGCTCCAAACGCTTAACCAGAATGGCCTAGGGAAAAAATACGCATAGAGTTGTAATCGGGCGAGTTTCTACTTTCAGACGCAGTAGGAATTTTTGGGTTGGGTCAATCCGTTCGCGAGATATGGGACTTCAAAGCTAAGAAATGGTTGACAAGACAACAAATTTTTCGCAATTCTGCTGCCCCAATCGCTTAACCATAATGGCCTAGGGAAAAAATACACACACCGTTGTAATCGGGCGAGTTTCTACTTTCAGATGCAATAGGAATTTTTGGGTTAAGTCAATCCGTTCGCGAGATATGGGAGTTTGAAGCCAAGAAATGGTTGAGAAGGCAACAAATTTTTCGCACTTCTGCTGCTCCAAACCCTTAACCAGAATGGCCTAATGAAAAAATACACATACTGTTGTAACCGGGCGAGCTTCTACTTTCAGATGCAATAGGAATTTGTGGGTTAGGTCAATCCGTTCGCGAGATATGGTAGTTTGAAGCTAAGAAATGGTTGAGAAGACAACAAATTTTTCGCAATTCTGCTGCTCCAAACGCATAACCATAATGGCATAGGGAAAAAATACACATACCGTTGTAATCGGGCGAGTTTCTACTTTCAGATGCAATAGGAGTTTTTGGGTTAGGTCAGTCCGCTCGCGAGGTATGGGAATTTGAAGCCAAGAAATGGTTGAGAAGGCAAGAAATTTTTCGCAATTCTGCTGCTCCAAACGCTTATCCACAATGGCCTAGGGAAAAAATACGCATACAGTTGTAATCGGGCGAGTTTCTACTTTCAGATGCTATAGGAATTTTTGGGTTAAGTCAATCCGTTCGCGAGATATGGGAGTTTGAAGCCACGAAATGGTTGAGAAGGCAACAAATTTTTCGCACTTCTGCTGCTCCAAACCCTTAACCAGAATGGTCTAGGGAAAAAATACACATACTGTTGTAATCTGGCGAGTTTCTACTTTCAGATGCAATAGGAATTTTTGGGTTAGGTCAATCCGTTCGCGAGATATGGGAGTTTGAGGCTAAGAAATGGTTGAGAAGACAACAAATGTTTCGCAATTCTGCTGCTCCAAACGCTTAACCAGAATGGCCTAGGGACAAAAATACACATACCGTTGTAATCGGGCTAGTTTCTACTTTCATACGCATCAGGAACTTTTGGGTTAGGTCAATCCGTTCGCGAGATATGGGAATTTGAAGCCAAGAAATGGTTGAGAAGACAACAAATTTTTCGCAATTCTGCTGCGCCAAACGCTTAACCAGAATGGCCTGGGGAAAAAATACACATACCGTTGTAATCGGGCGAGTTTCTACTTTCAGACACAACAGGAATTTTTGGGTTAGGTCTATCCGTTCGCGAGGTATGGGAGCTTGTAGCCAAGAAATGGTTGAGAAGGCAACAAATTTTTCGCAATTCTGCTGCTCCAAACGCTTAACCAGAATGGCCTAGGGAAAAAATACGCATACAGTTGTAATCGGGCGAGTTTCTACTTTCAGATGCTATAGGAATTTTTGGGTTAAGTCAATCCGTTCGCGAGATATGGGAATTTGAAGCCAAGAAATGGTTGAGGAGACAACAAACTTTTCGCACTTCTGCTGCTCCAAACGCTTAACCAGAATGGCCTAGGGTAAAAATACACATACCGTTGTAATCGGGCGAGTTTCTACTTTCGGACGCAGTAGGAATTTTTGGGTTTGGTCAATCCGTTCGCGAGATAAGGGAGTTTGAAGCGAAGAAATGGTTGAGAAGACAACAAATTTTTCGCAATTCTGCTGCCCCAATCGCTTAACCATAATGGCCTAGGGAAAAAATACACACACCGTTGTAATCGGGCGAGTTTCTACTTTCAGATGCTATAGGAATTTTTGGGTTAAGTCAATCCGTTCGCGAGATATGGGAGTTTGAAGCCACGAAATGGTTGAGAAGGCAACAAATTTTTCGCACTTCTGCTGCTCCAAACCCTTAACCAGAATGGTCTAGGGAAAAAATACACATACTGTTGTAATCTGGCGAGTTTCTACTTTCAGATGCAATAGGAATTTTTGGGTTAGGTCAATCCGTTCGCGAGATATGGGAGTTTGAGGCTAAGAAATGGTTGAGAAGACAACAAATGTTTCGCAATTCTGCTGCTCCAAACGCTTAACCAGAATGGCCTAGGGACAAAAATGCACATACCGTTGTAATCGGGCAACTCTACTTTCAGATGCAACAGGAATTTTTGGGTTAGGTCAATCCGTTCGCGAGATATGGGAGTTTGAAGCTAAGAAATGGTTGAGGAGACAACAAACTTTTCGCACTTCTGCTGCTCCAAACGCTTAACCAGAATGGCCTAGGGTAAAAATACACATACCGTTGTAATCGGGCGAGTTTCTACTTTCGGACGCAGTAGGAATTTTTGGGTTCGGTCAATCCGTTCGCGAGATATGGGAGTTTGAAGCGAAGAAATGGTTGAGAAGACAACAAATTTTTCGCAATTCTGCTGCTCCAATTGCTTATCAAGTATGGCCTAGGGAAAAAATACACATACCGTTGTAATCGGGCGAGTTTCTACTTTCATACGCATCAGGAACTTTTGGGTTAGGTCAATCCGTTTGCGAGATACGGGAGTTTGAAGCCAAGAAATGGTTGAGAAGACAACAAATTTTTCGCAATTCTGCTGCGCCAAACGGTTAACCAGAATGGCCTGGGGAAAAAATACACATACCGTTGTAATCGGGCGAGTTTCTACTTTCAGACACAACAGGAATTTTTGGGTTAGGTCAATCCGTTCGCGAGATATGGGAGTTTGAAGCCAAGAAATGGTTGAGAAGACAACAAATTTTTCGCAATTCTGCTGCTCCAAACGCGTAACCAGAGTGGCCTAGGGAAAAAGTACACATACCGTTGTAATCGGGCGAGTTTCTACTTTCAGATACAATAGGAATTTTTAGGTTAGGTCAATCGGTTCGCGAGATATGGGAGTTTGAGGCTAAGAAATGGTTGAGAAGACAACAAGTGTTTCGCACTTCTGCTGCTCCGAACGCTTAACCAGAGTGGCCTAGGGAAAAAAATGCACATACCGTTGTAATCGGGCGAGTGTCTACTTTCACATGCAATAGGAATTTTTGGGTTAGGTCAATCCGTTCGCGAGATATGGGAATTTGAAGCTAAGAAATGGTTGAGAAGACAACAAATTTTTCGCAATTCTGCTGCTCCAATCGCTTAACCATAATGGCCTAGGGAAGAAATACACATTCCGTTGTAATCGGGCGAGTTTCTACTTTCAGATGCAATAGGAACTTTTGGGTTAGGTCAATCCGTTCGCGAGATATGGGAGTTTGAAGCCAAGAAATGGTTGAGAAGGTAAAAAATTTTTCGCAATTCTGCTGCTGCAAACGCTTAACCAGACTGGCACAGTGAAAAAATACACATACCGTTGTAATCGGACGAGTTTCTACTTTCAGATGCAATAGGAATTTTTGGGTTAGGTCAATCCGTTCGCGAGATATGGGAGTTTGAAGCTAAGAAATGGTTGAGCAGAGAACAAATGTTTCGCAATTCTGCTGCTCCAAACGCTTAACCAGAATGGCCTAGGGACAAAAATGCACATACCGTTGTAATCGGGCAACTCTACTTTCAGATGCAACAGGAATTTTTGGGTTAGGTCAATCCGTTCGCGAGATATGGGAGTTTGAAGCTAAGAAATGGTTGAGGAGACAACAAACTTTTCGCACTTCTGCTGCTCCAAACGCTTAACCAGAATGGCCTAGGGTAAAAATACACATACCGTTGTAATCGGGCGAGTTTCTACTTTCGGACGCAGTAGGAATTTTTGGGTTTGGTCAATCCGTTCGCGAGATATGGGAGTTTGAAGCGAAGAAATGGTTGAGAAGACAACAAATTTTTCGCAATTCTGCTGCTCCAATTGCTTATCAAGTATGGCCTAGGGAAAAAATACACATACCGTTGTAATCGGGCGAGTTTCTACTTTCATACGCATCAGGAACTTTTGGGTTAGGTCAATCCGTTTGCGAGAAATGGGAGTTTGAAGCCAAGAAATGGTTGAGAAGACAACAAATTTTTCGCAATTCTGCTGCTCCAAACGCGTAACCAGAGTGGCCTAGGGAGAAAATACGCATACAGTTGTAATCGGGCGATTCTCTACTTTCAGACGCAACAGGAATTTTTGGGTTTGGTCTATCCGTTCGCGAGGTATGGGAGTTTGTAGCCAAGAAATGGTTGAGAAGGCAACAAATTTTTCGCAATTCTGCTGCCCCAATCGATTAACCATAATGGCCTAGGGAAAAAATACACACACCGTTGTAATCGGGCGAGTTTCTACTTTCAGATGCTATAGGAATTTTTGGGTTAAGTCAATCCGTTCGCGAGATATGGGAGTTTGAAGCCACGAAATGGTTGAGAAGGCAACAAATTTTTCGCACTTCTGCTGCTCCAAACCCTTAACCAGAATGGTCTAGGGAAAAAATACACATACTGTTGTAATCTGGCGAGTTTCTACTTTCAGATGCAATAGGAATTTTTGGGTTAGGTCAATCCGTTCGCGAGATATGGGAGTTTGAGGCTAAGAAATGGTTGAGAAGACAACAAATGTTTCGCAATTCTGCTGCTCCAAACGCTTAACCAGAATGGCCTAGGGACAAAAATGCACATACCGTTGTAATCGGGCAACTCTACTTTCAGATGCAACAGGAATTTTTGGGTTAGGTCAATCCGTTCGCGAGATATGGGAGTTTGAAGCCAAGAAATGGTTGAGAAGACAACAAATTTTTCGCAATTCTGCTGCTCCAAACGCGTAACCAGAGTGGCCTAGGGAAAAAGTACACATACCGTTGTAATCGGGCGAGTTTCTACTTTCAGATACAATAGGAATTTTTAGGTTAGGTCAATCCGTTCGCGAGATATGGGAGTTTGAGGCTAAGAAATGGTTGAGAAGACAACAAGTGTTTCGCACTTCTGCTGCTCCGAACGCTTAACCAGAGTGGCCTAGGGAAAAAAATGCACATACCGTTGTAATCGGGCGAGTGTCTACTTTCACATGCAATAGGAATTTTTGGGTTAGGTCAATCCGTTCGCGAGATATGGGAGTTTGAAGCTAAGAAATGGTTGAGAAGACAACAAATTTTTCGCAATTCTGCTGCTCCAATCGCTTAACCATAATGGCCTAGGGAAGAAATACACATTCCGTTGTAATCGGGCGAGTTTCTACTTTCAGATGCAATAGGAACTTTTGGGTTACGTCAATCCGTTCGCGAGATATGGGAGTTTGAAGCCAAGAAATGGTTGAGAAGGTAAAAAATTTTTCGCAATTCTGCTGCTGCAAACGCTTAACCAGACTGGCACAGTGAAAAAATACACATACCGTTGTAATCGGACGAGTTTCTACTTTCAGATGCAATAGGAATTTTTGGGTTAGATCAATCCGTTCGCGAGATATGGGAGTTTGAAGCCAAGAAATGGTTGAGAAGACAACAAATTTTTCGCACTTCTGCTGCTCCAATCGCTTAATCAGAATGGCCTAGTGAAAAAATACACATACCGTTGTAATCGGGCGAGTTTCTACTTTCAGATGCAATAGGAACTTTTGAGTTAGGTCAAACCGTTCGCGAGATATGGGAGTTTGAAGCCAAGAAATGGTTGAGAAGGCACAACATTTTTTGCACTGCTGTTGCTCCAAACGCTTAACCAGAATGGCCTAGGGACAAAAATGCACATACCGTTGTAATCGGGCAACTCTACTTTCAGATGCAACAGGAATTTTTGGGTTAGGTCAATCCGTTCGCGAGATATGGGAGTTTGAAGCTAAGAAATGGTTGAGGAGACAACAAACTTTTCGCACTTCTGCTGCTCCAAACGCTTAACCAGAATGGCCTAGGATAAAAATACACATACCGTTGTAATCGGGCGAGTTTCTACTTTCGGACGCAGTAGGAATTTTTGGGTTTGGTCAATCCGTTCGCGAGATATGGGAGTTTGAAGCGAAGAAATGGTTGAGAAGACAACAAATTTTTCGCAATTCTGCTGCTCCAATTGCTTATCAAGTATGGCCTAGGGAAAAAATACACATACCGTTGTAATCGGGCGAGTTTCTACTTTCAGACACAATAGGAATTTTTGGGTTAGGTCAATCCGTTCGCGAGATATGGGAGTTTGAAGCTAAGAAATGGTTGAGCAGAGAACAAATGTTTCGCAATTCTGCTGCTCCAAACGCTTAACCAGAATGGCCTAGGGACAAAAATGCACATACCGTTGTAATCGGGCAACTCTACTTTCAGATGCAACAGGAATTTTTGGGTTAGGTCAATCCGTTCGCGAGATATGGGAGTTTGAAGCCAAGAAATGGTTGAGAAGGTAAAAAATTTTTCGCAATTCTGCTGCTGCAAACGCTTAACCAGACTGGCACAGTGAAAAAATACACATACCGTTGTAATCGGACGAGTTTCTACTTTCAGATGCAATAGGAATTTTTGGGTTAGATCAATCCGTTCGCGAGATATGGGAGTTTGAAGCCAAGAAATGGTTGAGAAGACAACAAATTTTTCGCACTTCTGCTGCTCCAATCGCTTAATCAGAATGGCCTAGTGAAAAAATACACATACCGTTGTAATCGGGCGAGTTTCTACTTTCAGATGCAATAGGAACTTTTGAGTTAGGTCAAACCGTTCGCGAGATATGGGAGTTTGAAGCCAAGAAATGGTTGAGAAGGCACAACATTTTTCGCACTTCTGTTGCTCCAAACGCTTAACCAGAATGGCCTAGTGAAAAAATACACATACCGTTGTAATCGGGCGAGTTTCTACTTTCAGACACAATAGGAATTTTTGGGTTAGGTCAATCCGTTCGCGAGATATGGGAGTTTGAAGCTAAGAAATGGTTGAGCAGAGAACAAATGTTTCGCAATTCTGCTGCTCCAAACGCTTAACCAGAATGGCCTAGGGACAAAAATGCACATACCGTTGTAATCGGGCAACTCTACTTTCAGATGCAACAGGAATTTTTGGGTTAGGTCAATCCGTTCGCGAGATATGGGAGTTTGAAGCTAAGAAATGGTTGAGGAGACAACAAACTTTTCGCACTTCTGCTGCTCCAAACGCTTAACCAGAATGGCCTAGGGTAAAAATACACATACCGTTGTAATCGGGCGAGTTTCTACTTTCGGACGCAGTAGGAATTTTTGGGTTTGGTCAATCCGTTCGCGAGATATGGGAGTTTGAAGCGAAGAAATGGTTGAGAAGACAACAAATTTTTCGCAATTCTGCTGCTCCAATTGCTTATCAAGTATGGCCTAGGGAAAAAATACACATACCGTTGTAATCGGGCGAGTTTCTACTTTCATACGCATCAGGAACTTTTGGGTTAGGTCAATCCGTTTGCGAGAAATGGGAGTTTGAAGCCAAGAAATGGTTGAGAAGACAACAAATTTTTCGCAATTCTGCTGCTCCAAACGCGTAACCAGAGTGGCGTAGGGAAAAAGTACACATACTGTTGTAATCGGGCGAGTCTCTACTTTCAGATACAATAGGAATTTTTGGGTTAGGTCAATCCGTTCGCGAGATATGGGAGTTTGAAACCAAGAAATGGTTGAGAAGGCACAAAATTTTTCGCAATTCTGCTGCTCCAAACGCTTAACCAGAATGGGCTAGGGAAAAAATACACATACCTTTGTAATCGGGCGAGTTTCTACTTTCAGACGCAGCAGGAATTTTTGTGCTTGGGCAATCCGTTCGCGAGATATGGGAGTTTGAAGCCAAGAAATGGTTGAGAATGCAATCAATCTTTCGCAATTCTGCTGCTCCAAACGCTTAACCAGAATGGCATAGGGAAAAAATACACATACCGTTGTAATCGGGCGAGTTTCTACTTTCAGATGCAATAGGAATTTTTGGGTTAGGTCAATCCGTTCGCAAGATATGGGAGTTTGAAGCCAAGAAATGGTTGAGAAGGCAACAAATTTTTCGCACTTCTGCTGCTCCAAATGCTTAACCAGAATGGCCTAGGGAAAAAATACACATACCTTTGTAATCGGGCGAGTTTCTACTTTCAGACGCAGCAGGAATTTTTGGGTTTGGTCAATCCGTTCGCGAGATATGGGAGTTTGAAGCCAAGAAATGGTTGAGAAGGCAAACAATTTTTCGCAATTCTGCTGCTCCAAACGCTTAACCAGAATGGCTTAGGGTAAAAATACATATACCGTTGTAATCGGGCGAGTTTCTAATTTCAGATGCAATAGGAATTTTTGGGTTAGGTCAATCCGTTCGCGAGATAAGGGAGTTTGAAGCCAAGAAATGGTTGAGAAGGCAGAACATTTTTCGCAATTCTGCTGCTCCAAACGCTTAACCAGAATGGCCTAGGGAAGAAATACACATACCGTTGTAATCGGGCGAGTTTCTACTTTCAGACGCAGCAGAAATTTTTGGGTTTGGCCAATCCATTCGCGAGATGTGGGAGTTTGAAGCCAAGAAATGGTTGAGAAGGCAAAAAATTTGTCGCAATTCTGCTGCTCCAAACGCTTAAACAGAATGGCCTACGGAAAAAATACACATACCGTTGTAATCGGGCAAGTTTCTACTTTCAGATGCAATAGGAATTTTTGGGTTAGGTCAATCCGTTCGCGAGATATGGGAGTTTGAAGCTATGAAATGGATGAGAAGACAACAAATTTTTCGCAATTCGCCTGCGCCAAACGCTTAACCAGAATGGCCTAGGGAAAAAATACACATACCGTTGTAATCGGGCGAGTTTCTACTTTCAGACACAACAGGAATTTTTGGGTTAGGTCAATCCGTTCGCGAGATATGGGAGTTTGAAGCCAAGAAATGGTTGGGAAGACAACAAATTTTTCGTAATTCTGCTGCTCCAAACGCGTAACCAGAGTGGCCTAGGGAAAAAGTACACATACCGTTGTAATCGGGCGAGTTTCTACTTTCAGATACAATAGGAATTTTTGGGTTAGGTCAATCCGTTCGCGAGATATGGGAGTTTGAAACCAAGAAATGGTTGAGAAGGCACAAAATTTTTCGCAATTCTGCTGCTCCAAACGCTTAACCAGAATGGCCTAGGGAGAAAATACACATACCTTTGTAATCGGGCGAGTTTCTACTTTCAGACGCAGCAGGAATTTTTGTGTTTGGTCAATCCGTTCGCGAGATATGGGAGTTTGAAGCCAAGAAATGGTTGAGAAGGCAATCAATTTTTCGCAATTCTGTTGCTCCAAACGCTTAACCAGAATGGCATAGGGAAAAAATACACATACCGTTGTAATCGGGCGAGTTTCTACTTTCAGATGCAATAGGAATTTTTGGGTTAGGTCAATCCGTTCGCGAGATATGGGGGTTTGAAGCCAAGAAATGGTTGAGAAGGCAACAAATTTTTCGCACTTCTTCTGCTCCAAATGCTTAACCAGAATGGCCTAGGGAAAAAATACACATACGTTTGTAATCGGGCGCGTTTCTACTTTCAGACGCAGCAGGAATTTTTGGGTTTGGTCAATCCGTTCGCGAGATATGGGAGTTTGAAGCGAAGAAATGGTTGAGAAGACAACAAATTTTTCGCAATTCTGCTGCTCCAAACGCTTAACCAGAATGGCCTAGGGAGAAAATACACATACCTTTGTAATCGGGCGAGTTTCTACTTTCAGACGCAGCAGGAATTTTTGTGTTTGGTCAATCCGTTCGCGAGATATGGGAGTTTGAAGCCAAGAAATGGTTGAGAAGGCACAAAATTTTTCGCAAGTCTGCTGCTCCAAACGCTTAACTAGAATGGCCTAGGGAAAAAATACACATACCGATGTAATCGGGCGAGTTTCTACTTTCAGATGCAATAGGAATTTTTGGGTTAGGTCAATCCGTTCGCGTGATATGGGAGTTTGAATCTAAGAAATGGTTGAGAAGACAACAAATTTTTCGCACTTCTGCTGCTCCAAACGCTTAACCAGAATGGGCTAGGGTAAAAATACACATACCGTTGTAATCGGGCGAGTTTCTACTTTCGGACGCAGTAGGAATTTTTGGGTTTGGTCAATCCGTTCGCGAGATATGGGAGTTTGAAGCGAAGAAATGGTTGAGAAGACAACAAATTTTTCGCAATTCTGCTGCTCCAATTGCTTATCAAGTATGGCCTAGGGAAAAAATACACATACCGTTGTAATCGGGCGAGTTTCTACTTTCATACGCATCAGGAACTTTTGGGTTAGGTCAATCCGTTTGCGAGAAATGGGAGTTTGAAGCCAAGAAATGGTTGAGAAGACAACAAATTTTTCGCAATTCTGCTGCTCCAAACGCGTAACCAGAGTGGCGTAGGGAAAAAATACACATACCTTTGTAATCGGGCGAGTTTCTACTTTCAGACGCAGCAGGAATTTTTGGGTTTGGTCAATCCGTTCGCGAGATATGGGAGTTTGAAGCCAAGAAATGGTTGAGAAGGCAAACAATTTTTCGCAATTCTGCTGCTCCAAACGCTTAACCAGAATGGCTTAGGGTAAAAATACATATACCGTTGTAATCGGGCGAGTTTCTAATTTCAGATGCAATAGGAATTTTTGGGTTAGGTCAATCCGTTCGCGAGATAAGGGAGTTTGAAGCCAAGAAATGGTTGAGAAGGCAGAACATTTTTCGCAATTCTGCTGCTCCAAACGCTTAACCAGAATGGCCTAGGGAAGAAATACACATACCGTTGTAATCGGGCGAGTTTCTACTTTCAGACGCAGCAGGAATTTTTGGGTTTGGCCAATCCATTCGCGAGATGTGGGAGTTTGAAGCCAAGAAATGGTTGAGAAGGCAAAAAATTTGTCGCAATTCTGCTGCTCCAAACGCTTAAACAGAATGGCCTACGGAAAAAATACACATACCGTTGTAATCGAGCAAGTTTCTACTTTCAGATGCAATAGGAATTTTTGGGTTAGGTCAATCCGTTCGCGAGATATGGGAGTTTGAAGCTATGAAATGGATGAGAAGACAACAAATTTTTCGCAATTCGCCTGCGCCAAACGCTTAACCAGAATGGCCTAGGGAAAAAATACACATACCGTTGTAATCGGGCGAGTTTCTACTTTCAGACACAACAGGAATTTTTGGGTTAGGTCAATCCGTTCGCGAGATATGGGAGTTTGAAGCCAAGAAATGGTTGAGAAGGCAATCAATTTTTCGCAATTCTGTTGCTCCAAACGCTTAACCAGAATGGCATAGGGAAAAAATACACATACCGTTGTAATCGGGCGAGTTTCTACTTTCAGATGCAATAGGAATTTTTGGGTTAGGTCAATCCGTTCGCGAGATATGGGGGTTTGAAGCCAAGAAATGGTTGAGAAGGCAACAAATTTTTCGCACTTCTTCTGCTCCAAATGCTTAACCAGAATGGCCTAGGGAAAAAATACACATACGTTTGTAATCGGGCGCGTTTCTACTTTCAGACGCAGCAGGAATTTTTGGGTTTGGTCAATCCGTTCGCGAGATATGGGAGTTTGAAGCCAAGAAATGGTCGAGAAGACAACAAATTTTTCGCAAGTCTGCTGCTCCAAACGCTTAACTAGAATGGCCTAGGGAAAAAATACACATACCGATGTAATCGGGCGAGTTTCTACTTTCAGATGCAATAGGAATTTTTGGGTTAGGTCAATCCGTTCGCCAGATATGGGAGTTTGAAGCTAAGAAATGGTTGAGAAGACAACAAATTTTTCGCAATTCTGCTGCTCCAAACGCTTAACCAGAATGGCCTAGGGTAAAAATGCACATACCGTTGTAATCGGGCAAGTTTCTACTTTCAGACGCAGCAGGAATTTTTGGGTTAGGTCAATCCGTTCGCGAGATATGGGAGTTTGAAGCTATGAAATGGTTGAGAAGACAACAAATTTTTCGCAATTCTGCTGCTCCAAACGCTTAACCAGAATGGCCTAGGGAAAAAATACACATACCGTTGTAATCGGGCGAGTTTCTACTTTCAGACACAACAGGAATTTTTGGGTTAGGTCAATCCGTTCGCCAGATATGGGAGTTTGAAGCCAAGAAATGGTTGAGAAGACAACAAATTTTTCGCAATTCTGCTGCTCCAAACGCGTAACCAGAGTGGCCTAGGGAAAAAGTACACATACCGTTGTAATCGGGCGAGTTACTACTTTCAGATACAATAGGAATTTTTGGGTTAGGTCAATCCGTTCGCGAGATATGGGAGTTTGAAACCAAGAAATGGTTGAGAAGGCACAAAATTTTTCGCAATTCTGCTGCTCCAAACGCTTAACCAGAATGGCCTAGGGAAAAAATACACATACCGTTGTAATCGGGCGAGTTTCAACTTTCAGATGCCATAGGAATTTTTGGGTTAGGTCAATCCGTTCGCGAGATAAGGGAGTTTGAAGCCAAGAAATGGTTGAGAAGGCAGAACATTTTTCGCAATTCTGCAGCTCCAAACGCTTAACCAGAATGGCCTAGGGAAAAAATACACATACCTTTGTGATCGGGCGTGTTTCTACTTTCAGATCCAATAGGAATTTTTGGGTTAGGTCAATCCGTTCGCGAGATATGGGAGTTTGAAGCCAAGAAATGGTCGAGAAGACAACAAATTTTTCGCAAGTCTGCTGCTCCAAACGCTTAACTAGAATGGCCTAGGGAAAAAATACACATACCGATGTAATCGGGCGAGTTTCTACTTTCAGATGCAATAGGAATTTTTGGGTTAGGTCAATCCATTCGCGTGATATGGGAGTTTGAATCTAAGAAATGGTTGAGAAGACAACAAATTTTTCGCACTTATGCTGCTCCAAACGCTTAATCAGAATGGCCTAGGGAAAAAAATGCACATACCGTTGTAATCGGGCTAGTGTCTACTTTCAGATGCAATAGGAATTTTTGGGTTAGGTCAATCCGTTCGCCAGATATGGGAGTTTGAAGCTAAGAAATGGTTGAGAAGACAACAAATTTTTCGCAATTCTGCTGCTCCAAACGCTTAACCAGAATGGCCTAGGGTAAAAATGCACATACCGTTGTAATCGGGCGAGTTTCTACTTTCAGACGCAGCAGGAATTTTTGGGTTAGGTCAATCCGTTCGCGAGATATGGGAGTTTGAAGCTATGAAATGGTTGAGAAGACAACAAATTTTTCGCAATTCTGCTGCTCCAAACGCTTAACCAGAATGGCCTAGGGAAAAAATACACATACCGTTGTAATCGGGCGAGTTTCTACTTTCAGACACAACAGGAATTTTTGGGTTAGGTCAATCCGTTCGCCAGATATGGGAGTTTGAAGCCAAGAAATGGTTGAGAAGACAACAAATTTTTCGCAATTCTGCTGCTCCAAACGCGTAACCAGAGTGGCCTAGGGAAAAAGTACACATACCGTTGTAATCGGGCGAGTTACTACTTTCAGATACAATAGGAATTTTTGGGTTAGGTCAATCCGTTCGCGAGATATGGAAGTTTGAAACCAAGAAATGGTTGAGAAGGCACAAAATTTTTCGCAATTCTGCTGCTCCAAACGCTTAACCAGAATGGCCTAGGGAAAAAATACACATACCGTTGTAATCGGGCGAGTTTCAACTTTCAGATGTCATAGGAATTTTTGGGTTAGGTCAATCCGTTCGCGAGATAAGGGAGTTTGAAGCCAAGAAATGGTTGAGAAGGCAGAACATTTTTCGCAATTCTGCTGCTCCAAAAGCTTAACCAGAATGGCCTAGGGAAAAAATACACACACCTTTGTGATCGGGCGTGTTTCTACTTTCAGATCCAATAGGAATTTTTGGGTTAGGTCAATCCGTTCGCCAGATATGGGAGTTTGAAGCTAAGAAATGGTTGAGAAGACAAAAAATTTGTCGCAATTCTGCTGCTCCAAACGGTTAACCAGAATGGCCTACGGAAAAAATACACATACCGTTGTAATGGGGCAAGTTTCTACTTTCAGATGCAACAGGAATTTTTGGGTTAGGTCAATCCGTTCGCGAGATATGGGAGTTTGAAGCCAAGAAATGGTTGAGAAGACAACAAATTTTTCGCAATTCTGCTGCTCCAAACGCGTAACCAGAGTGGTCTAGGGAAAAAGTACACATACCGTTGTAATCGGGCGAGTTTCTACTTTCAGATACAATAGGAATTTTTGGGTTAGGTGAATCCGTTCGCGAGATATGGGAGTTTGAAACCAAGAAATGGTTGAGAAGGCACAAAATTTTTCGCAATTCTGCTGCTCCAAACGCTTAACCAGAATGGCCTAGGGAAAAAAATGCACATACCGTTATAATCGGGCCAGTGTCTACTTTCAGATGCAATAGGAATTTTTGGGTTAGGTCAATCCGTTCGCGAGATATGGGAGTTTGAAGCCAAGAAATGGTTGAAAAGACAACAAATTTTTCGCAATTCTGCTGTCCAAACGCTTAACCAGAATGGCATAGGGTAAAAATACACATACCGTTGTAATCGGGCCAGTTTCTACTTTCAGATACAATAGGAATTTTTGGGTTAGGTCATTCCGTTCGCGAGATATGGGAGTTTGAAGCTAAGAAATGGTTGAGGAGACAACAAATTTTTCGCACTTCTGCTGCTCCAAACGCTTAACCAGAATGGCCTAGGGTAAAAATACACATACCGTTGTAATCGGGCGAGTTTCTACTTTCAGACACAACAGGAATTTTTGGGTTAGGTCAATCCGTTCGCGAGATATGGTAGTTTGAAACCAAGAAATGGTTGAGAAGACAACAAATTTTTCGCATTTCTGCTGTTCCAAACACGTAACCATAGTGGCCTAGGGAAAAAGTACACATACCGTTGTAATCGGGCGAGTTTCTACTTTCAGATACAATAGGAATTTTTGGGTTAGGTCAATCCGTTCGCGAGATATGGGAGTTTGAAACCAAGAAATGGTTGAGAAGGCACAAAATTTTTCGCAATTCTGCTGCTCCAAACGCTTAACCAGAATGCCCTATGGAAAAAATACACATACCTTTGTAATCGGGCGAGTTTCTACTTTCAGACGCAGCAGGAATTTTTGTGTTTGGGCAATCCGTTCGCGAGATATGGGAGTTTGAATCCAAGAAATGGTTGAGAAGGCAATCAATCTTTCGCAATTCTGCTGCTCCAAACGCTTAACCAGAATGGCATAGGGAAAAAATACACATACTGTTGTAATCGGGCGAGTTTCTACTTTCAGATGCAATAGGAATTTTTGGGTTAGGTCAATCCGTTCGCAAGATATGGGAGTTTGAAGCCAAGAAATGGTTGAGAAGGCAACAAATTTTTCGCACTTCTGCTGCTCCAAATGCTTAACCAGAATGGCCTAGGGAAAAAATACACATACCTTTGTAATCGGGCGAGTTTCTACTTTCAGACGCAGCAGGAATTTTTGGGTTTGGTCAATCCGTTCGCGAGATATGGGAGGTTGAAGCCAAGAAATGGTTGAGAAGGCAAACAATTTTTCGCAATTCTGCTGCTCCAAACGCTTAACCAGAATGGCTTAGGGTAAAAATACATATACCGTTGTAATCGGGCGAGTTTCTACTTTCAGATGCAATAGGATTTTTTGGGTTAGGTCAATCCGTTCGCGAGATAAGGGAGTTTGAAGCCAAGAAATGGTTGAGAAGGCAGAACATTTTTCGCAATTCTGCTGCTCCAAACGCTTAACCAGAATGGCCTAGGGAAGAAATACACATACCGTTGTAATCGGGCGAGTTTCTACTTTCAGACGCAGCAGGAATTTTTGGGTTTGGCCAATCCGTTCGCGAGATGTGGGAGTTTGAAGCCAAGAAATGTTTGAGAAGGCAAAAAATTTGTCGCAATTCTGCTGCTCCAAACGCTTAAACAGAATGGCCTACGGAAAAAATACACATACCGTTGTAATCGGGAAAGTTTCTACTTTCAGATGCAATAGGAATTTTTGGGTTAGGTCAATCCGTTCGCGAGATATGGGAGTTTGAAGCTATGAAATGGTTGAGAAGACAACAAATTTTTCGCAATTCTGCTGCGCCAAACGCTTAACCAGAATGGCCTAGGGAAAAAATACACATACCGTTGTAATCGGGCGAGTTTCTACTTTCAGACACAACAGGAATTTTTGGGTTAGGTCAATCCGTTCGCGAGATATGGGAGTTTGAAGCCAAGTAATGGTTGGGAAGACAACAAATTTTTCGTAATTCTGCTGCTCCAAACGCGTAACCAGAGTGGCCTAGGGAAAAGTACACATACCGTTGTAATCGGGTGAGTTTCTACTTTCAGATACAATAGGAATTTTTGGGTTAGGTCAATCCGTTCCCGAGATATGGGAGTTTGAAACCAAGAAATGGTTGAGAAGGCACAAAATTTTTCGCAATTCAGCTGTTCCAAACGCTTAACCAGAATGGCATAGGGAAAAAATACACATACCTTTGTAATCGGGCGAGTTTCTACTTTCAGACGCAGCAGGAATTTTTGTGTTTGGTCAATCCGTTCGCGAGATATGGGAGTTTGAAGCCAAGAAATGGTTGAGAAGGCAATCAATTTTTCGCAATTCTGCTGCTCCAAACGCTTAACCAGAAAGGCCTAGGGTAAAAATGCACATACCGTTGTAATCGGGCGAGTTTCTACTTTCAGACGCAGCAGGAATTTTTGGGTTAGGTCAATCCGTTCGCGAGATATGGGAGTTTGAAGCCAAGAAATGGTTGAAAAGACAACAAATTTTTCGCAATTCTGCTGTCCAAACGCTTAACCAGAATGGCATAGGGTAAAAATACACATACCGTTGTAATCGGGCCAGTTTCTACTTTCAGATACAATAGGAATTTTTGGGTTAGGTCATTCCGTTCGCGAGATATGGGAGTTTGAAGCTAAGAAATGGTTGAGGAGACAACAAATTTTTCGCACTTCTGCTGCTCCAAACGCTTAACCAGAATGGCCTAGGGTAAAAATACACATACCGTTGTAATCGGGCGAGTTTCTACTTTCAGACACAACAGGAATTTTTGGGTTAGGTCAATCCGTTCGCGAGATATGGGAGTTTGAAACCAAGAAATGGTTGAGAAGACAACAAATTTTTCGCAATTCTGCTGTTCCAAACCCGTAACCATAGTGGCCTAGGGAAAAAGTACACATACCGTTGTAATCGGGCGAGTTTCTACTTTCAGATACAATAGGAATTTTTGGGTTAGGTCAATCCGTTCGCGAGATATGGGAGTTTGAAACCAAGAAATGGTTGAGAAGGCACAAAATTTTTCGCAATTCTGCTGCTCCAAACGCTTAACCAGAATGCCCTATGGAAAAAATACACATACCTTTGTAATCGGGCGAGTTTCTACTTTCAGACGCAGCAGGAATTTTTGTGTTTGGGCAATCCGTTCGCGAGATATGGGAGTTTGAATCCAAGAAATGGTTGAGAAGGCAATCAATCTTTCGCAATTCTGCTGCTCCAAACGCTTAACCAGAATGGCATAGGGAAAAAATACACATACCGTTGTAATCGGGCGAGTTTCTACTTTCAGATGCAATAGGAATTTTTGGGTTAGGTCAATCCGTTCGCAAGATATGGGAGTTTGAAGCCAAGAAATGGTTGAGAAGGCAACAAATTTTTCGCACTTCTGCTGCTCCAAATGCTTAACCAGAATGGCCTAGGGAAAAAATACACATACCTTTGTAATCGGGCGAGTTTCTACTTTCAGACGCAGCAGGAATTTTTGGGTTTGGTCAATCCGTTCGCGAGATATGGGAGGTTGAAGCCAAGAAATGGTTGAGAAGGCAAACAATTTTTCGCAATTCTGCTGCTCCAAACGCTTAACCAGAATGGCTTAGGGTAAAAATACATATACCGTTGTAATCGGGCGAGTTTCTACTTTCAGATGCAATAGGATTTTTTGGGTTAGGTCAATCCGTTCGCGAGATAAGGGAGTTTGAAGCCAAGAAATGGTTGAGAAGGCAGAACATTTTTCGCAATTCTGCTGCTCCAAACGCTTAACCAGAATGGCCTAGGGAAGAAATACACATACCGTTGTAATCGGGCGAGTTTCTACTTTCAGACGCAGCAGGAATTTTTGGGTTTGGCCAATCCGTTCGCGAGATGTGGGAGTTTGAAGCCAAGAAATGTTTGAGAAGGCAAAAAATTTGTCGCAATTCTGCTGCTCCAAACGCTTAAACAGAATGGCCTACGGAAAAAATACACATACCGTTGTAATCGGGCAAGTTTCTACTTTCAGATGCAATAGGAATTTTTGGGTTAGGTCAATCCGTTCGCGAGATATGGGAGTTTGAAGCTATGAAATGGTTGAGAAGACAACAAATTTTTCGCAATTCTGCTGCGCCAAACGCTTAACCAGAATGGCCTAGGGAAAAAATACACATACCGTTGTAATCGGGCGAGTTTCTACTTTCAGACACAACAGGAATTTTTGGGTTAGGTCAATCCGTTCGCGAGATATGGGAGTTTGAAGCCAAGAAATGGTTGGGAAGACAACAAATTTTTCGTAATTCTGCTGCTCCAAACGCGTAACCAGAGTGGCCTAGGGAAAAAGTACACATACCGTTGTAATCGGGTGAGTTTCTACTTTCAGATACAATAGGAATTTTTGGGTTAGGTCAATCCGTTCCCGAGATATGGGAGTTTGAAACCAAGAAATGGTTGAGAAGGCACAAAATTTTTCGCAATTCAGCTGTTCCAAACGCTTAACCAGAATGGCATAGGGAAAAAATACACATACCTTTGTAATCGGGCGAGTTTCTACTTTCAGACGCAGCAGGAATTTTTGTGTTTGGTCAATCCGTTCGCGAGATATGGGAGTTTGAAGCCAAGAAATGGTTGAGAAGGCAATCAATTTTTCGCAATTCTGTTGCTCCAAACGCTTAACCAGAATGGCATAGAGAAAAAATACACATACCGTTGTAATCGGACGAGTTTCTACTTTCAGATGCAATAGGAATTTTTGGGTTAGGTCAATCCGTTCGCGAGATATGGGAGATGAAGCCAAGAAATGCTTGAGAAGACATCAAATTTTTCGCACTTCTGCTGCTCCAATCGCTTAACCAGAATGGCCTAAGGAAAAAATACACATACCGTTGTAATCAGGCGAGTTTCTACTTTCAGATGCAATAGGAATTTTTGGGTTAGGTCAATCCGTTCGCGAGATGTGGGAGTTTGAAGCTAAGAAATGGTTGAGAAGAGTACCAAATTTTTCACAATTCTGCTGCTCCAAACGCTTAACCAGAATGGCCTAGGGAAAAAAATGCACATACCGTTGTAATCGGGCGAGTTTCTACTTTCAGATGCAATAGGAAGTTTTGGGTTAGGGCAATCCGTTCGCGAGATATGGGAGTTTGAAGCTAAGAAATGGTTGAGAACACAACAAATGTTTCGCAATTCTGCTGCTCCAAACCCTTAACCAGAATGGCCTAGGGAAAAAATACACATACTGTTGTAATCGGGCGAGTTTCTACTTTCAGACGCAGTAGGAATTTTTGGGTTGGGTCAATCCGTTCGCGAGATATGGGAGTTTGAAGCCAAGAAATGGTTGAGAAGGCACAACATTTTTCGCACTTCTGTTGCTCCAAACGCTTAACCAGAATGGCCTAGGGAAAAAATACACATACCGTTGTAATCGGGCGAGTTTCTACTTTCAGACGCAGCAAGAATTTTTGGGTTTGGCCAATCCGTTCGCGAGATATGGGAGTTTGAACCTAAGAAATGGTTGAGAAGACAACAAATTTTTCGCACTTCTGCAGCTCCAAACGCTTAACCAGAATGGCATAGGGGAAAGATACACATACCGATGTAAACGGGCGAGTTTCTACTTTCGCACGCAGTAGGAATTTTTGTGTTTGGTCAGTCGTTCGCGAGATATGGGAGTTTGAAGCGAAGAAATGGTTGAGGAGACAACAAATTTTTCGCAATTCTGCTGCTCCAATTGCTTATCAAGAGTGGCCTAGGGAAAAAATACACATACTGTTGTAATCGGGCGTGTTTCACCTTTCAGATGCAATAGGAATTTTTGGGTTAGATCAATCCGTTCGCTAGATATGGGACAATGAAGCCAAGAAATGGTTGAGAAGGCAAAAAATTTTTCGAACTTCTGCTGCTCCATACGCTTGACCAGATTGGCCTAGGGATAAAATACACACACCGTTGTAATCAGGCGAGTTTCTACTTTCAGATGCAATACGAATTTTTGTGTTAGGTCAATCCGTTCGCGAGATATGGGAGTTTGAAGCTAAGAAATGTTTGAGAAGAGAACAAATTTTTCGCAATTCTGCTGCTCCAACGGCTTAACCAGAATGGCCTAGGGAAAAAAATGCACATACCGTTGTAATCGGGCAAGTCTCTACTTTCAGATGCAACAGGAATTTTTGGGTTAGGTCACTCCGTTCGCGAGATATGGGACTTTGAAGCTAAGAAATGGTTGACAAGACAACAAATTTTTCGCACTTCTGCTGCTCCAATCGCTTAACCATAATGGCCTAGGGAAGAAATACACATACCGTTGTGATCGGGCGAGTTTCTACTTTCAGATGCAATAGGAATTTTTGGGTTAGGTTAATCCGTTCGCGAGATATGGGAGTTTGAAGCCAAGAAACGGTTGAGAAGGCAAAAAATGTTTCGCAATTCTGCTGCTCCAAACGCTTAACCAGACGGGCATAGGGAAAAAATGCACATACCGTTGTAATCAGGCGAGTTTCTACTTTCAGATGCAATAGGAATTTTTGGGTTAGGACAATCCGTTCGCGAGATGTGGGAGTTTGAAGCTAAGAAATGTTTGAGAAGAGTACCAAATTTTTCACAATTCTGCTGCTCCAAACGCTTAACCAGAATGGCCTAGGCAAAAAAATGCACATACCCTTGTAATCGGGCGAGTTTCTACTTTCAGATGCAATAGGAAGTTTTGGGTTAGGACAATCCGTTCGCGAGATATGGGAGTTTGAAGCTAAGAAATGGTTGAGAAGACAACAAATTTTTCGCAATTCTGCTGCTCCAAATGCTTATCAAGAATGGCCTAGGGAAAAAATGCACATACTGCTGTAATCGGGCGTGTTTCTACTTTCAGATGCAATAGGAATTTTTGGGTTAGGTCACTCCGTTCGCGAGATATGGGAGTTTGAAGCCAAGAAATGGTTGAGAAGACAACAAATTTTTCGCAATTCTGCTGCTCCAAACGCGTAACCAGAGTGGCCTAGGGAAAAAGTACATATACCGTTGTAATCGGGCGAGTTTCTACTTTCAGATACAATAGGAATTTTTGGGTTAGGTCAATCCGTTCGCGAGATATGGGAGTTTGAAGCCAAGAAATGGTTGAGAAGGCACAAAATTTTTCGCAATTCTGCTGCTCCAAACGCTTAACCAGAATGGCCTAGGGAAAAAATACACATACCTTTGTAATCGGGCGAGTTTCTGCTTTCAGACGCAGCAGGAATTTTTGTGTTTTGTCAATCCCTTCGCGAGATATGGGAGTTTGAAGCCAAGAAATGGATGAGAAGGCAACCAATTTTTCGCAATTCTGCTGCTCCAAACGCTTAACCAGAATGGCATAGGGAAAAAATACACATACCGTTGTAATCAGGCGAGTTTCTACTTTCAGATGCAATAGGAATTTTTGGGTTAGGTCAATCCGTTCGCGAGATATGGGAGTTTGAAGCCAAGAAATGGTTGAGAAGACAACAAATTTTTCGCAATTCTGCTGCTCCAAACGCTTAACCAGAATGGCCTAGGGAAAAAATACGCATACAGTTGTAATCGGGCGAGTTTCTACTTTCAGACGCAGTAGGAATTTTTGGGTTGGGTCAATCCGTTCGCGAGATATGGGACGTTGAAGCTAAGAAATGGTTGACAAGACAACAAATTTTTCGCACTTCTGCTGCTCCAATCGCTTAACCATAATGGCCTAGGGAAGAAATACACATACCGTTGTAATCGGGCGAGTTTCAACTTTCAGATGCAATAGGAATTTTTGGGTTAGGTTAATCCGTTCGCGAGATATGGGAGTTTGAATCCAAGAAATGGTTGAGAAGGCAAAAAATGTTTCGCAATTCTGCTGCTCCAAACGCTTAACCAGAATGGCCTAGGGAAAAAATACACATACCGTTGTAATCGGGCGAGTTTCTACTTTCATACGCATCAGGAACTTTAGGGTTAGGTCAATCCGTTCGCGAGATATGGGAGTTTGTAGGCAAGAAATGGTTGAGAAGGCAAAAATTTTTTCGCAATTCTGCTGCTCCAATTGCTTATCAAGAATGGCCTAGGGAAAAAATACACATACTGTTGTAATCGGGCGTGTTTCTACTTTCAGATGCAATAGGAATTTTTGGGTTGGGTCAATCCGTTCGCGAGATATGGGAGTTTGAAGCCAAGAAATGGTTGAGAAGAGAACAAATTTTTCGCAATTCTGCTGCTCCAACCGCTTAACCAGAATGGCCTAGGGAAGAAAATGCACATACCGTTGTAATCGCGCAAGTCTCTACATTCAGATGCAACAGGAATTTTTGGGTTAGGTCACTCCGTTCGCGAGATATGGGAGTTTGAAGCCAAGAAATTGTTGAGAAGACAACAAATTTTTCGCAACTCTGCTGCTCCAAACGCGTAACCAGAATGGCCTAGGGAAAAAGTACACATACCTTTGTAATCGGGCGAGTTTCTACTTTCAGATACAATAGGAATTTTTGGGTTAGGTCAATCCGTTCGCGAGATATGGGAGTTTGAAGCTAAGAAATGGTTGAGGAGACAACAAATTTTTCGCACCTCTGCTGCTCCAAACGCTTAACCAGACTGGCATAGGGAAAAAATACAAATACCGTTGTAATCGGACGAGTTTCTACTTTCAGATGCAATAGGAATTTTTGGGTTAGATCAATCCGTTCGCGAGTTATGGGAGTTTGAAGCCAAGAAATGGTTGAGAAGGCAAAAAATGTTTCGCAATTCTGCTGCTCCAAACGCTTAACCAGAATGGCCTAGGGAAAAAATACACATACCTTTGTAATCGGGCGAGTTTCTACTTTCAGACGCAGCAGGAATTTTTGGGTTTGGTGAATCCGTTCGCGAGATATGGGAGTTTGAAGCTAAGAAATGGTTGAGAAGAGAACAAATTTTTCGCAATTCTGCTGCTCCAACGGCTTAACCAGAATGGCCTAGGGAAAAAATGCACATACCGTTGTAATCGGGCAAGTCTCTACTTTCAGATGCAACAGGAATTTTTGGGTTAGGTCACTCCGTTCGCGAGATATGGGACTTTGAAGCTAAGAAATGGTTGACAAGACAACAAATTTTTCGCACTTCTGCTGCTCCAATCGCTTAACCATAATGGCCTAGGGAAGAAATACACATACCGTTGTGATCGGGCGAGTTTCTACTTTCAGATGCAATAGGAATTTTTGGGTTAGATCAGTCCGTTCGCGAGATATGGGAGTTTGAAGCCAAGAACTGGTTGAGAACACAACAAATTTTTCGCACTTCTGCTGCTCCAATCGCTTAACCAGAATGGCCTAAGGAAAAAATACACATACCGTTGTAATCAGGCGAGTTTCTACTTTCAGATGCAATAGGAATTTTTGGGTTAGGACAATCCGTTCGCGAGATGTGGGAGTTTGAAGCTAAGAAATGGTTGAGAAGAGTACCAAATTTTTCACAATTCTGCTGCTCCAAACGCTTAACCAGAATGGCCTAGGGAAAAAAATGCACATACCGTTGTAATCGGGCGAGTTTCTACTTTCAGATGCAATAGGAAGTTTTGGGTTAGGACAATCCGTTCGCGAGATATGGGAGTTTGAAGCTAAGAAATGGTAGAGAAGACAACAAATTTTTCGCAATTCTGCTGCTCCAAACGCTTAACCAGAATGGCCTAGGGAAAAAATACACATACCTTTGTAATCGGGCGAGTTTCTGCTTTCAGACGCAGCAGGAATTTTTGTGTTTTGTCAATCCCTTCGCGAGATATGGGAGTTTGAAGCCAAGAAATGGATGAGAAGGCAACCAATTTTTCGCAATTCTGCTGCTCCAAACGCTTAACCAGAATGGCATAGGGAAAAAATACACATACCGTTGTAATCAGGCGAGTTTCTACTTTCAGATGCAATAGGAATTTTTGGGTTAGGTCAATCCGTTCGCGAGATATGGGAGTTTGAAGCCAAGAAATGGTTGAGAAGACAACAAATTTTTCGCAATTCTGCTGCTCCAAACGCTTAACCAGAATGGCCTAGGGAAAAAATACGCATACAGTTGTAATCGGGCGAGTTTCTACTTTCAGACGCAGTAGGAATTTTTGGGTTGGGTCAATCCGTTCGCGAGATATGGGACGTTGAAGCTAAGAAATGGTTGACAAGACAACAAATTTTTCGCACTTCTGCTGCTCCAATCGCTTAACCATAATGGCCTAGGGAAGAAATACACATACCGTTGTAATCGGGCGAGTTTCAACTTTCAGATGCAATAGGAATTTTTGGGTTAGGTTAATCCGTTCGCGAGATATGGGAGTTTGAATCCAAGAAATGGTTGAGAAGGCAAAAAATGTTTCGCAATTCTGCTGCTCCAAACGCTTAACCAGAATGGCCTAGGGAAAAAATACACATACCGTTGTAATCGGGCGAGTTTCTACTTTCATACGCATCAGGAACTTTAGGGTTAGGTCAATCCGTTCGCGAGATATGGGAGTTTGTAGGCAAGAAATGGTTGAGAAGGCAAAAATTTTTTCGCAATTCTGCTGCTCCAATTGCTTATCAAGAATGGCCTAGGGAAAAAATACACATACTGTTGTAATCGGGCGTGTTTCTACTTTCAGATGCAATAGGAATTTTTGGGTTGGGTCAATCCGTTCGCGAGATATGGGAGTTTGAAGCCAAGAAATGGTTGAGAAGAGAACAAATTTTTCGCAATTCTGCTGCTCCAACCGCTTAACCAGAATGGCCTAGGGAAGAAAATGCACATACCGTTGTAATCGCGCAAGTCTCTACATTCAGATGCAACAGGAATTTTTGGGTTAGGTCACTCCGTTCGCGAGATATGGGAGTTTGAAGCCAAGAAATTGTTGAGAAGACAACAAATTTTTCGCAACTCTGCTGCTCCAAACGCGTAACCAGAATGGCCTAGGGAAAAAGTACACATACCTTTGTAATCGGGCGAGTTTCTACTTTCAGATACAATAGGAATTTTTGGGTTAGGACAATCCGTTCGCGAGATGTGGGAGTTTGAAGCTAAGAAATGGTTGAGAAGAGTACCAAATTTTTCACAATTCTGCTGCTCCAATCGCTTAACCAGAATGGCCTAAGGAAAAAATACACATACCGTTGTAATCAGGCGAGTTTCTACTTTCAGATGCAATAGGAATTTTTGGGTTAGGACAATCCGTTCGCGAGATGTGGGAGTTTGAAGCTAAGAAATGGTTGAGAAGAGTACCAAATTTTTCACAATTCTGCTGCTCCAAACGCTTAACCAGAATGGCCTAGGGAAAAAAATGCACATACCGTTGTAATCGGGCGAGTTTCTACTTTCAGATGCAATAGGAAGTTTTGGGTTAGGACAATCCGTTCGCGAGATATGGGAGTTTGAAGCTAAGAAATGGTAGAGAAGACAACAAATTTTTCGCAATTCTGCTGCTCCAAATGCTTATCAAGAATGGCCTAGGGAAAAAATGCACATACTGCTGTAATCGGGCGTGTTTCTACTTTCAGATGCAATAGGAATTTTTGGGTTAGGTCACTCCGTTCGCGAGATATGGGAGTTTGAAGCCAAGAAATGGTTGAGAAGACAACAAATTTTTCGCAATTCTGCTGCTCCAAACGCGTAACCAGAGTGGCCTAGGGAAAAAGTACACATACCGTTGTAATCGGGCGAGTTTCTACTTTCAGATACAATAGGAATTTTGGGGTTAGGTCAATCCGTTCGCGAGATATGGGAGTTTGAAGCCAAGAAATGGTTGAGAAGGCACAAAATTTTTCGCACTTCTGCTGCTCCAATCGCTTAACCAGAATGGCCTAAGGAAAAAATACACATACCGTTGTAATCAGGCGAGTTTCTACTTTCAGATGCAATAGGAATTTTTGGGTTAGGACAATCCGTTCGCGAGATGTGGGAGTTTGAAGCTAAGAAATGGTTGAGAAGAGTACCAAATTTTTCACAATTCTGCTGCTCCAAACGCTTAACCAGAATGGCCTAGGGAAAAAATACACATACCGTTGTAATCGGGCGAGTTTCTACTTTCATACGCATCAGGAACTTTAGGGTTAGGTCAATCCGTTCGCGAGATATGGGAGTTTGTAGGCAAGAAATGGTTGAGAAGGCAAAAATTTTTTCGCAATTCTGCTGCTCCAATTGCTTATCAAGAATGGCCTAGGGAAAAAATACACATACTGTTGTAATCGGGCGTGTTTCTACTTTCAGATGCAATAGGAATTTTTGGGTTGGGTCAATCCGTTCGCGAGATATGGGAGTTTGAAGCCAAGAAATGGTTGAGAAGAGAACAAATTTTTCGCAATTCTGCTGCTCCAACCGCTTAACCAGAATGGCCTAGGGAAGAAAATGCACATACCGTTGTAATCGCTCAAGTCTCTACATTCAGATGCAACAGGAATTTTTGGGTTAGGTCACTCCGTTCGCGAGATATGGGAGTTTGAA
Organism: Ptiloglossa arizonensis; assembly: GCF_051014685.1. Taxonomy (NCBI): domain Eukaryota; kingdom Metazoa; phylum Arthropoda; class Insecta; order Hymenoptera; family Colletidae; genus Ptiloglossa; species Ptiloglossa arizonensis. Next base: position 749,161 of record NW_027478628.1, read on the forward strand.
GCCAAGAAATTGTTGAGAAGACAACAAATTTTTCGCAACTCTGCTGCTCCAAACGCGTAACCAGAATGGCCTAGGGAAAAAGTACACATACCTTTGTAATCGGGCGAGTTTCTACTTTCAGATACAATAGGAATTTTTGGGTTAGGTCAATCCGTTCGCGAGATATGGGAGTTTGAAGCTAAGAAATGGTTGAGGAGACAACAAATTTTTCGCACCTCTGCTGCTCCAAACGCTTAACCAGACTGGCATAGGGAAAAAATACAAATACCGTTGTAATCGGACGAGTTTCTACTTTCAGATGCAATAGGAATTTTTGGGTTAGATCAATCCGTTCGCGAGTTATGGGAGTTTGAAGCCAAGAAATGGTTGAGAAGGCAAAAAATGTTTCGCAATTCTGCTGCTCCAAACGCTTAACCAGAATGGCCTAGGGAAAAAATACACATACCTTTGTAATCGGGCGAGTTTCTACTTTCAGACGCAGCAGGAATTTTTGGGTTTGGTGAATCCGTTCGCGAGATATGGGAGTTTGAAGCTAAGAAATGGTTGAGAAGAGAACAAATTTTTCGCAATTCTGCTGCTCCAACGGCTTAACCAGAATGGCCTAGGGAAAAAAATGCACATACCGTTGTAATCGGGCAAGTCTCTACTTTCAGATGCAACAGGAATTTTTGGGTTAGGTCACTCCGTTCGCGAGATATGGGACTTTGAAGCTAAGAAATGGTTGACAAGACAACAAATTTTTCGCACTTCTGCTGCTCCAATCGCTTAACCATAATGGCCTAGGGAAGAAATACACATACCGTTGTGATCGGGCGAGTTTCTACTTTCAGATGCAATAGGAATTTTTGGGTTAGATCAGTCCGTTCGCGAGATATGGGAGTTTGAAACCAAGAACTGGTTGAGAACACAACAAATTTTTCGCACTTCTGCTGCTCCAATCGCTTAACCAGAATGGCCTAAGGAAAAAATACACATACCGTTGTAATCAGGCGAGTTTCTACTTTCAGATGCAATAGGAATTTTTGGGTTAGGACAATCCGTTCGCGAGATGTGGGAGTTTGAAGCTAAGAAATGGTTGAGAAGAGTACCAAATTTTTCACAATTCTGCTGCTCCAAACGCTTAACCAGAATGGCCTAGGGAAAAAAATGCACATACCGTTGTAATCGGGCGAGTTTCTACTTTCAGATGCAATAGGAAGTTTTGGGTTAGGACAATCCGTTCGCGAGATATGGGAGTTTGAAGCTAAGAAATGGTAGAGAAGACAACAAATTTTTCGCAATTCTGCTGCTCCAAATGCTTATCAAGAATGGCCTAGGGAAAAAATGCACATACTGCTGTAATCGGGCGTGTTTCTACTTTCAGATGCAATAGGAATTTTTGGGTTAGGTCACTCCGTTCGCGAGATATGGGAGTTTGAAGCCAAGAAATGGTTGAGAAGACAACAAATTTTTCGCAATTCTGCTGCTCCAAACGCGTAACCAGAGTGGCCTAGGGAAAAAGTACACATACCGTTGTAATCGGGCGAGTTTCTACTTTCAGATACAATAGGAATTTTGGGGTTAGGTCAATCCGTTCGCGAGATATGGGAGTTTGAAGCCAAGAAATGGTTGAGAAGGCACAAAATTTTTCGCACTTCTGCTGCTCCAATCGCTTAACCAGAATGGCCTAAGGAAAAAATACACATACCGTTGTAATCAGGCGAGTTTCTACTTTCAGATGCAATAGGAATTTTTGGGTTAGGACAATCCGTTCGCGAGATGTGGGAGTTTGAAGCTAAGAAATGGTTGAGAAGAGTACCAAATTTTTCACAATTCTGCTGCTCCAAACGCTTAACCAGAATGGCCTAGGGAAAAAAATGCACATACCGTTGTAATCGGGCGAGTTTCTACTTTCAGATGCAATAGGAAGTTTTGGGTTAGGACAATCCGTTCGCGAGATATGGGAGTTTGAAGCTAAGAAATGGTTGAGAAGACAACAAATTTTTCGCAATTCTGCTGCTCCAAATGCTTATCAAGAATGGCCTAGGGAAAAAATGCACATACTGCTGTAATCGGGCGTGTTTCTACTTTCAGATGCAATAGGAATTTTTGGGTTAGGTCACTCCGTTCGCGAGATATGGGAGTTTGAAGCCAAGAAATGGTTGAGAAGACAACAAATTTTTCGCAATTCTGCTGCTCCAAACGCGTAACCAGAGTGGCCTAGGGAAAAAGTACACATACCGTTGTAATCGGGCGAGTTTCTACTTTCAGATACAATAGGAATTTTGGGGTTAGGTCAATCCGTTCGCGAGATATGGGAGTTTGAAGCCAAGAAATGGTTGAGAAGGCACAAAATTTTTCGCAATTCTGCTGCTCCAAACGCTTAACCAGAATGGCCTAGGGAAAAAATACACATACCTTTGTAATCGGGCGAGTTTCTGCTTTCAGACGCAGCAGGAATTTTTGTGTTTTGTCAATCCCTTCGCGAGATATGGGAGTTTGAAGCCTAGAAATGGTTGAGAAGGCAACCAATTTTTCGCAATTCTGCTGCTCCAAACGCTTAACCAGAATGGCATAGGGAAAAAATACACATACCGTTGTAATCGGGCGAGTTTCTACTTTCAGATGCAATAGGAATTTGTGGGTTAGGTCAATCCGTTCGCGAGATATGGGAGTTTGAAGCCAAGAAATGATTGAGAAGACCACAATTTTTTCGCACTTCTGCTGCTCCGAACGCTTAACCAGAGTGGCCTAGGGAAAGAAATGCACATACCGTTGTAATCGGGCGAGTGTCTACTTTCAGATGCAATAGGAATTTTTGGGTTAGGTCAATCCGTTCGCGAGATATGGGAGTTTGAAGCCAAGAAATGGTTGAGAAGGCACAAAATTTTTCGCAATTCTGCTGCTCCAAACGCTTAACCAGAATGGCATAGGGAAAAAATACACATACCGTTGTAATCGGGCGAGATTCTACTTTCAGATGCAATAGGAATTTGTGTGTTAGGTCAATCCGTTCGCGAGATATGGGAGTTTGAAGCCAAGAAATGATTGAGAAGACAACAATTTTTTCGCACTTCTGCTGCTCCGAACGCTTAACCAGAGTGGCCTAGGGAAAGAAATGCACATACCGTTGTAATCGGGCGAGTGTCTACTTTCAGATGCAATAGGAATTTTTGGGTTAGGTCAATCCGTTCGCGAGATATGGGAGTTTGAAGCTAAGAAATGGTTGACAAGACAACAAATTTTTCGCACTTCTGCTGCTCCAATCGCTTAACCATAATGGCCTAGGGAAGAAATACACATACCGTTGTGATCGGGCGAGTTTCTACTTTCAGATGCAATAGGAATTTGTGGGTTAGGTCAATCCGTTCGCGAGATATGGGAGTTTGAAGCCAAGAAATGATTGAGAAGACAACAATTTTTTCGCACTTCTGCTGCTCCGAACGCTTAACCAGAGTGGCCTAGGGAAAGAAATGCACATACCGTTGTAATCGGGCGAGTGTCTACTTTCAGATGCAATAGGAATTTTTGGGTTAGGTCAATCCGTTCGCGAGATATGGGAGTTTGAAGCTAAGAAATGGTTGAGAAGACAACAAATTTTTCGCAATTCTGCTGCTCCAAACGCTTAACCAGAATGGCCTAGGGAAAAAATACGCATACAGTTGTAATCGGGCGAGTTTCTACTTTCAGACGCAGTAGGAATTTTTGGGTTGGGTCAATCCGTTCGCGAGATATGGGACGTTGAAGCTAAGAAATGGTTGACAAGACAACAATTTTTCGCACTTCTGCTGCTCCAATCGCTTAACCATAAAGGCCTAGGGAAGAAATACACATACCGTTGTAATCGGGCGAGTTTCAACTTTCAGATGCAATAGGAATTTTTGGGTTAGGTTAATCCGTTCGCGAGATATGGGAGTTTGAATCCAAGAAATGGTTGAGAAGGCAAAAAATGTTTCGCAATTCTGCTGCTCCAAACGCTTAACCAGAATGGCCTAGGGAAAAAATACACATACCGTTGTAATCGGGCGAGTTTCTACTTTCATACGCATCAGGAACTTTAGGGTTAGGTCAATCCGTTCGCGAGATATGGGAGTTTGTAGGCAAGAAATGGTTGAGAAGGCAAAAAATTTTTCGCAATTCTGCTGCTCCAATTGCTTATCAAGAATGGCCTAGGGAAAAAATACACATACTGTTGTAATCGGGCGTGTTTCTACTTTCAGATGCAATAGGAATTTTTGGGTTGGGTCAATCCGTTCGCGAGATATGGGAGTTTGAAGCCAAGAAATTGTTGAGAAGACAACAAATTTTTCGCAACTCTGCTGCTCCAAACGCGTAACCAGAATGGCCTAGGGAAAAAGTACACATACCTTTGTAATCGGGCGAGTTTCTACTTTCAGATACAATAGGAATTTTTGGGTTAGGTCAATCCGTTCGCGAGATATGGGAGTTTGAAGCTAAGAAATGGTTGAGGAGACAACAAATTTTTCGCACCTCTGCTGCTCCAAACGCTTAACCAGACTGGCATAGGGAAAAAATACAAATACCGTTGTAATCGGACGAGTTTCTACTTTCAGATGCAATAGGAATTTTTGGGTTAGATCAATCCGTTCGCGAGTTATGGGAGTTTGAAGCCAAGAAATGGTTGAGAAGGCAAAAAATGTTTCGCAATTCTGCTGCTCCAAACGCTTAACCAGAATGGCCTAGGGAAAAAATACACATACCTTTGTAATCGGGCGAGTTTCTACTTTCAGACGCAGCAGGAATTTTTGGGTTTGGTGAATCCGTTCGCGAGATATGGGAGTTTGAAGCTAAGAAATGGTCGAGAAGACAACAAATTTTTCGCAGTTCTGCTGCTCCAAACGCTTAACCAGAATGGCGTAGGGTAAAAATGCACATACCGTTGTAATCGGGCGAATTTCTACTCTCAGACGCAGCAGGAATTTTTGGGTTAGGTCAATCCGTTCGCGAGATATGGGAGTTTGAAGCCAAGAAATGGTTGAAAAGACAACAAATTTTTCGCAATTCTGCTGCTCCAAACGCTTAACCAGAATGGCCTGGGGAAAAAATACACATACCGTTGTAATCGGGCGAGTTTCTACTTTCAGACACAACAGGAATTTTTGGGTTAGGTCAATTCGTTCGCGAGATATGGGAGTTTGAAGCCAAGAAATGGTTGAGAAGACAACAAATTTTTCGCAATTCTGCTGCTCCAAACGCGTAACCCGAATGGCCTAGGGAAAAAGTACACATACCGTTGTAATCGGGCGAGTTTCTACTTTCAGATACAATAGGAATTTTTGGGTTAGGTCATTCCGTTCGCGAGATATGGGAGTTTGAAGCTAAGAAATGGTTGAGGAGACAACAAATTTTTCGCACTTCTGCTGCTCCAAACGCTTAACCAGAATGGCCTAGGGTAAAAATACACATACCGTTGTAATCCGGCGAGTTTCTACTTTCGGACGCAGTAGGAATTTTTGGGTTTGGTCAATCCGTTCGCGAGATATGGGAGTTTGAAGCGAAGAAATGGTTGAGAAGGTAAAAAATTGTTCGCACTTCTGCTGCTCCAAACGCTGAACCAGAATGGCTTAGGGTAAAAATACACAATCCGTTGTAATCGGGCGAGTTTCTACTTTCAGATGCAATAGGAATTTTTGGGTTAGGTCAATCCGATCGCGAGATATGGGAGTTTGAAGCGAAGAAATGGTTGAGAAGGCAACAAATTTTTCGCACTCCTGCGGCTCCAACCGCTTAACCAGAATGGCCTAGGGAAAAAATACCCATACCGTTGTAATCGGACGAGTTTCTACTTTCACTTACAATAGGAATTTTTGGGTTAGGTCAATCCGTTCGCGAGATATGGGAGTTTGAAGCCAAGAAATGGTTGAGAAGGCAACAAATTTTTCGCAAATCTGCTGCGCCAAACGCTTAACCAGAATGGCCTAGGGAAAAAATACACATACTGTTGTAATCGGGCGAGTTCCTGCTTTCAGATGCAATAGGAATTTTTGGGTTTGTCCAATCCGTTCGCGAGATATGGGAGTTCGAAGCCAAGAAATGGTTGAGAAGGCAAAAAATTTTTCGCAATTCTGCTGCTCCAAACGCTTAACCAGAATGGCCTAGGGTAAAAATACACACACCGTTGTAATCGGGCGAGTTTCTACTTTCAGACGCAGCAGGAATTTTTGGGTTTGGCCAATCCGTTCGCGAGATATGGGAGTTTGAACCTAAGAAATGGTTGAGAAGGTAAAAAATTTTTCGCACTTCTGCTGCTCCAAACGCTGAACCAGAATGGCTTAGGGTAAAAATACACAATCCGTTGTAATCGGGCGAGTTTCTACTTTCAGATGCAATAGGAATTTTTGGGTTAGGTCAATCCGATCGCGAGATATGGGAGTTTGAAGCCAAGAAATGGTTGAGAAGGCAACAAATTTTTCGCAAATCTGCTGCGCCAAACGCTTAACCAGAATGGCCTAGGGAAAAAATACACATACTGTTGTAATCGGGCGAGTTCCTGCTTTCAGATGCAATAGGAATTTTTGGGTTTGTCCAATCCGTTCGCGAGATATGGGAGTTCGAAGCCAAGAAATGGTTGGGAAGGCAAAAAATTTTTCGCAATTCTGCTGCTCCAAACGCTTAACCAGAATGGCCTAGGGTAAAAATACACACACCGTTGTAATCGGGCGAGTTTCTACTTTCAGACGCAGCAGGAATTTTTGGGTTTGGCCAATCCGTTCGCGAGATATGGGAGTTTGAACCTAAGAAATGGTTGAGAAGACAACAAATTTTTCGCAATTCTGCTGCTCCAATCGCTTAACCAGAATGGCCTAGGTAAAAAATACGCATACAGTTGTAATCGGGCGAGTTTCTACTTTCGGACGCAGTAGGAATTTTTGGGTTTGGTCAATCCGTTCGCGAGATATGGGAGTTTCAAGGGAAGAAATGGTTGAGAAGACAACAAATTTTTTGCACTTCTGCTGCTCCGATTGCTTAACAAGAATGGCCTAGGGAAAAAATACACATACTGTTGTAATCGGGCGTGCTTCTACTTTCAGATGCAATAGGAATTTTTGGGTTAGGTCAATCCGTTCGCGAGATATGGGAGTTTGAAGCTAAGAAATGGTTGAGAAGACAACAAATTTTTCGCAACTCTGCTGCTCCAAACGCTTAACCAGAATGGCATAGGGAAAAGATACACATACCGTTCTAAACGGGCGAGTTTCTACTTTCGGACGCAGTAGGAATTTTTGGGTTTGTTCAATCCGTTCGCGAGATATGGGAGTTTGAAGCGAAGAAATGGTTGAGAAGGCAACAAATTTTTCGCAAATCTGCTGCGCCAAACGCTTAACCAGAATGGCCTAGGGAAAAAATACACATACTGTTGTAATCGGGCGAGTTCCTGCTTTCAGATGCAATAGGAATTTTTGGGTTTGTCCAATCCGTTCGCGAGATATGGGAGTTTGAACCTAAGAAATGGTTGAGAAGACAACAAATTTTTCTCACTTCTGCAGCTCCAAACGCTTAACCAGAATGGCCTAGGGAAAAAATACGCATACAGTTGTAATCGGGCGAGTTTCTACTTTCGGACGCAGTAGGAATTTTTGGGTTTGGTCAATCCGTTCGCGAGATATGGGAGTTTGAAGCTAAGAAATGGTTGAGAAGAGAACAAATTTTTCGCAATTCTGCTGTTCCAAACGCTTAACCAGAATGGCCTAGGGAAAAAAATGCACATACCGTTGTGATCGGGCGAGCTTCTACTTTCAGATGCAATAGGAATTTTTGGGTTAGGTCAATCCGTTCGCGAGATATGGGAGCGTGAAGCTAAGAAACGGTTGAGAAGACAACAAATTTTTCGCACTTCTGCTGCTCCAATCGCTTAACCATAATGGCCTAGGGAAGAAATACACATACCGTTATGATCGGGCGAGTTTCTACTTTCAGATGCAATCGGAATTTTTGGGTTAAGTCAATCCGTTCGCGAGATATGGGAGTTTGAAGCCAAGAAATGGTTGAGAAGACAACAAATTTTTCGCAATTCTGCTGCTCCAAACGCTTAACCAGAATGGCCTAGGGAAAAAATACCCATACAGTTGTAATCGGGCGAGTTTCTACTTTCAGACGCAGTAGGAATTTTTGGGTTGGGTCAATCCGTTCGCGAGATATGGGACGTTGAAGCTAAGAAATGGTTGACAAGACAACAAATTTTTCGCACTTCTGCTGCTCCAATCGCTTAACCATAATGGCCTAGGGAAGAAATACACATACCGTTGTAATCGGGCGAGTTTCAACTTTCAGATGCAATAGGAATTTTTGGGTTAGGTTAATCCGTTCGCGAGATATGGGAGTTCGAATCCAAGAAATGGTTGAGAAGGCAAAAAATGTTTCGCAATTCTGCTGCTCCAAACGCTTTACCAGAATGGCCTAGGGAAAAAATACACATACCGTTGTAATCGGGCGAGTTTCTACTTTCATGCGCATCAGGAACTTTAGGGTTAGGTCAATCCGTTCGCGAGATATGGGAGTTTGTAGGCAAGAAATGGTTGAGAAGGCAAAAAATTTTTCGCAATTCTGCTGCTCCAATTGCTTATCAAGAATGGCCTAGGGAAAAAATACACATACTGTTGTAATCGGGCGTGTTTCTACTTTCAGATGCAATAGGAATTTTTGGGTTGGGTCAATCCGTTCGCGAGATATGGGAGTTTGAAGCCAAGAAATGGTTGAGAAGGCACAACATTTTTCGCAATTCTGTTGCTCCAACCGCTTAACCAGAATGGCCTAGGGAAAAAAATGCACATACCTTTGTAATCGGGCGCGTTTCTACTTTCAGATGCAATAGGAATTTTTGGGTTAGGTCAATCCGTTCGCCAGATATGGGAGTTTGAAGCTAAGAAATGGTTGAGAAGAGAACAAATTTTTCGCAATTCTGCTGCTCCAACCGCTTAACCAGAATGGCCTAGGGAAAAAAATGCACATACCGTTGTAATCGGGCAAGTCTCTACATTCAGATGCAACAGGAATTTTTGGGTTAGGTCACTCCGTTCGCGAGATATGGGAGTTTGAAGCCAAGAAATTGTTGAGAAGACAACAAATTTTTCGCAACTCTGCTGCTCCAAACGCGTAACCAGAATGGCCTAGGGAAAAAGTACACATACCTTTGTAATCGGGCGAGTTTCTACTTTCAGATACAATAGGAATTTTTGGGTTAGGTCAATCCGTTCGCGAGATATGGGAGTTTGAAGCTAAGAAATGGTTGAGGAGACAACAAATTTTTCGCACCTCTGCTGCTCCAAACGCTTAACCAGACTGGCATAGGGAAAAAATACAAATACCGTTGTAATCGGACGAGTTTCTACTTTCAGATGCAATAGGAATTTTTGGGTTAGATCAATCCGTTCGCGAGTTATGGGAGTTTGAAGCCAAGAAATGGTTGAGAAGGCAAAAAATGTTTCGCAATTCTGCTGCTCCAAACGCTTAACCAGAATGGCCTAGGGAAAAAATACACATACCTTTGTAATCGGGCGAGTTTCTACTTTCAGACGCAGCAGGAATTTTTGGGTTTGGTGAATCCGTTCGCGAGATATGGGAGTTTGAAGCTAAGAAATGGTTGAGAAGAGAACAAATTTTTCGCAATTCTGCTGCTCCAACGGCTTAACCAGAATGGCCTAGGGAAAAAAATGCACATACCGTTGTAATCGGGCAAGTCTCTACTTTCAGATGCAACAGGAATTTTTGGGTTAGGTCACTCCGTTCGCGAGATATGGGACTTTGAAGCTAAGAAATGGTTGACAAGACAACAAATTTTTCGCACTTCTGCTGCTCCAATCGCTTAACCATAATGGCCTAGGGAAGAAATACACATACCGTTGTGATCGGGCGAGTTTCTACTTTCAGATTCAATAGGAATTTTTGGGTTAGGTTAATCCGTTCGCGAGATATGGGAGTTTGAAGCCAAGAAACGGTTGAGAAGGCAAAAAATGTTTCGCAATTCTGCTGCTCCAAACGCTTAACCAGACGGGCATAGGGAAAAAATGCACATACCGTTGTAATCGGACGAGTTTCTACTTTCAGATGCAATAGGAATTTTTGGGTTAGATCAGTCCGTTCGCGAGATATGGGAGTTTGAAGCCAAGAAATGGTTGAGAACACAACAAATTTTTCGCACTTCTGCTGCTCCAATCGCTTAACCAGAATGGCCTAAGGAAAAAATACACATACCGTTGTAATCAGGCGAGTTTCTACTTTCAGATGCAATAGGAATTTTTGGGTTAGGACAATCCGTTCGCGAGATGTGGGAGTTTGAAGCTAAGAAATGGTTGAGAAGAGTACCAAATTTTTCACAATTCTGCTGCTCCAAACGCTTAACCAGAATGGCCTAGGGAAAAAAATGCACATACCGTTGTAATCGGGCGAGTTTCTACTTTCAGATGCAATAGGAAGTTTTGGGTTAGGACAATCCGTTCGCGAGATATGGGAGTTTGAAGCTAAGAAATGGTTGAGAAGACAACAAATTTTTCGCAATTCTGCTGCTCCAAATGCTTATCAAGAATGGCCTAGGGAAAAAATGCACATACTGCTGTAATCGGGCGTGTTTCTACTTTCAGATGCAATAGGAATTTTTGGGTTAGGTCACTCCGTTCGCGAGATATGGGAGTTTGAAGCCAAGAAATGGTTGAGAAGACAACAAATTTTTCGCAATTCTGCTGCTCCAAACGCGTAACCAGAGTGGCCTAGGGAAAAAGTACACATACCGTTGTAATCGGGCGAGTTTCTACTTTCAGATGCAATAGGAATTTGTGGGTTAGGTCAATCCGTTCGCGAGATATGGGAGTTTGAAGCCAAGAAATGATTGAGAAGACAACAATTTTTTCGCACTTCTGCTGCTCCGAACGCTTAACCAGAGTGGCCTAGGGAAAGGAATGCACATACCGTTGTAATCGGGCGAGTGTCTACTTTCAGACGCAGTAGGAATTTTTGGGTTGGGTCAATCCGTTCGCGAGATATGGGACGTTGAAGCTAAGAAATGGTTGACAAGACAACAAATTTTTCGCACTTCTGCTGCTCCAATCGCTTATCCATAATGGCCTAGGGAAGAAATACACATACCGTTGTAATCGGGCGAGTTTCAACTTTCAGATGCAATAGGAATTTTTGGGTTAGGTTAATCCGTTCGCGAGATATGGGAGTTTGAATCCAAGAAATGGTTGAGAAGGCAAAAAATGTTTCGCAATTCTGCTGCTCCAAACGCTTAACCAGACGGGCATAGGGAAAAAATGCACATACCGTTGTAATCGGACGAGTTTCTACTTTCAGATGCAATAGGAATTTTTGGGTTAGATCAGTCCGTTCGCGAGATATGGGAGTTTGAAGCCAAGAAATGGTTGAGAACACAACAAATTTTTCGCACTTCTGCTGCTCCAATCGCTTAACCAGAATGGCCTAAGGAAAAAATACACATACCGTTGTAATCAGGCGAGTTTCTACTTTCAGATGCAATAGGAATTTTTGGGTTAGGACAATCCGTTCGCGAGATGTGGGAGTTTGAAGCTAAGAAATGGTTGAGAAGAGTACCAAATTTTTCACAATTCTGCTGCTCCAAACGCTTAACCAGAATGGCCTAGGGAAAAAAATGCACATACCGTTGTAATCGGGCGAGTTTCTACTTTCAGATGCAATAGGAAGTTTTGGGTTAGGACAATCCGTTCGCGAGATATGGGAGTTTGAAGCTAAGAAATGGTTGAGAAGACAACAAATTTTTCGCAATTCTGCTGCTCCAAATGCTTATCAAGAATGGCCTAGGGAAAAAATGCACATACTGCTGTAATCGGGCGTGTTTCTACTTTCAGATGCAATAGGAATTTTTGGGTTAGGTCACTCCGTTCGCGAGATATGGGAGTTTGAAGCCAAGAAATGGTTGAGAAGACAACAAATTTTTCGCAATTCTGCTGCTCCAAACGCGTAACCAGAGTGGCCTAGGGAAAAAGTACACATACCGTTGTAATCGGGCGAGTTTCTACTTTCAGATGCAATAGGAATTTGTGGGTTAGGTCAATCCGTTCGCGAGATATGGGAGTTTGAAGCCAAGAAATGATTGAGAAGACAACAATTTTTTCGCACTTCTGCTGCTCCGAACGCTTAACCAGAGTGGCCTAGGGAAAGGAATGCACATACCGTTGTAATCGGGCGAGTGTCTACTTTCAGACGCAGTAGGAATTTTTGGGTTGGGTCAATCCGTTCGCGAGATATGGAACGTTGAAGCTAAGAAATGGTTGACAAGACAACAAATTTTTCGCACTTCTGCTGCTCCAATCGCTTAACCATAATGGCCTAGGGAAGAAATACACATACCGTTGTAATCGGGCGAGTTTCAGCTTTCAGATGCAATAGGAATTTTTGGGTTAGGTTAATCCGTTCGCGAGATATGGGAGTTTGAATCCAAGAAATGGTTGAGAAGGCAAAAAATGTTTCGCAATTCTGCTGCTCCAAACGCTTAACCAGAATGGCCTAGGGAAAAAATACACATACCGTTGTAATCGGGCGAGTTTCTACTTTCATACGCATCAGGAACTTTAGGGTTAGGTCAATCCGTTCGCGAGATATGGGAGTTTGTAGGCAAGAAATGGTTGAGAAGGCAAAAAATTTTTCGCAATTCTGCAGCTCCAATTGCTTATCAAGAATGGCCTAGGGAAAAAATACACATACTGTTGTAATCGGGCGTGTTTCTACTTTCAGATGCAATAGGAATTTTTGGGTTGGGTCAATCCGTTCGCGAGATATGGGAGTTTGAAGCCAAGAAATGGTTGAGAAGGCACAACATTTTTCGCAATTCTGTTGCTCCAACCGCTTAACCAGAATGGCCTAGGGAAAAAAATGCACATACCTTTGTAATCGGGCGCGTTTCTACTTTCAGATGCAATATGAATTTTTCGGTTAGGTCACTCCGTTCGCGAGATATGGGAGTTTGAAGCCAAGAAATGGTTGAGAAGACAACAAATTTTTCGCAATTCTGCTGCTCCAAACGCGTAACCAGAGTGGCCTAGGGAAAAAGTACACATACCGTTGTAATCGGGCGAGTTTCTACTTTCAGATACAATAGGAATTTTTGGGTTAGGTCAATCCGTTCGCGAGATATGGGAGTTTGAAGCCAAGAAATGGTTGAGAAGGCACAAAATTTTTCGCAATTCTGCTGCTCCAAACGCTTAACCAGAATGGCCTAGGGAAAAAATACACATACCTTTGTAATCGGGCGAGTTTCTGCTTTCAGACGCAGCAGGAATTTTTGTGTTTTGTCAATCCCTTCGCGAGATATGGGAGTTTGAAGCCAAGAAATGGTTGAGAAGGCAACCAATTTTTCGCAATTCTGCTGCTCCAAACGCTTAACCAGAATGGCATAGGGAAAAAATACACATACCGTTGTAATCGGGCGAGTTTCTACTTTCAGATGCAATAGGAATTTGTGGGTTAGGTCAATCCGTTCGCGAGATATGGGAGTTTGAAGCCAAGAAATGATTGAGAAGACAACAATTTTTTCGCACTTCTGCTGCTCCGAACGCTTAACCAGAGTGGCCTAGGGAAAGAAATGCACATACCGTTGTAATCGGGCGAGTGTCTACTTTCAGATGCAATAGGAATTTTTGGGTTAGGTCAATCCGTTCGCGAGATATGGGAGTTTGAAGCTAAGAAATGGTTGAGAAGACAACAAATTTTTCGCAATTCTGCTGCTCCAAACGCTTAACCAGAATGGCCTAGGGAAAAAATACGCATACAGTTGTAATCGGGCGAGTTCCTACTTTCATATGCAATAGGAATTTTTGGGTTAGGTCAATCCGTTCGCGAGATATGGGTGCTTGAAGCTAAGAAATGGTTGAGAAGACAACAAATTTTTCGCAATTCTGCTGCTCCAATCGCTTAACCAGAATGGCCTAAGGAAAAAATACACATACCGTTGTAATCAGGCGAGTTTCTACTTTCAGATGCAATAGGAATTTTTGGGTTAGGACAATCCGTTCGCGAGATGTGGGAGTTTGAAGCTAAGAAATGGTTGAGAAGAGTACCAAATTTTTCACAATTCTGCTGCTCCAAACGCTAACCAGAATGGCCTAGGGAAAAAAATGCACATACCGTTGTAATCGGGCGAGTTTCTACTTTCAGATGCAATAGGAAGTTTTGGGTTAGGACAATCCGTTCGCGAGATATGGGAGTTTGAAGCTAAGAAATGGTTGAGAAGACAACAAATTTTTCGCAATTCTGCTGCTCCAAATGCTTATCAAGAATGGCCTAGGGAAAAAATGCTCATACTGCTGTAATCGGGCGTGTTTCTACTTTCAGATGCAATAGGAATTTTTGGGTTAGGTCACTCCGTTCGCGAGATATGGGAGTTTGAAGCCAAGAAATGGTTGAGAAGACAACAAATTTTTCGCAATTCTGCTGCTCCAAACGCGTAACCAGAGTGGCCTAGGGAAAAAGTACACATACCGTTGTAATCGGGCGAGTTTCTACTTTCAGATGCAATAGGAATTTGTGGGTTAGGTCAATCCGTTCGCGAGATATGGGAGTTTGAAGCCAAGAAATGATTGAGAAGACAACAATTTTTTCGCACTTCTGCTGCTCCGAACGCTTAACCAGAGTGGCCTAGGGAAAGGAATGCACATACCGTTGTAATCGGGCGAGTGTCTACTTTCAGACGCAGTAGGAATTTTTGGGTTGGGTCAATCCGTTCGCGAGATATGGAACGTTGAAGCTAAGAAATGGTTGACAAGACAACAAATTTTTCGCACTTCTGCTGCTCCAATCGCTTAACCATAATGGCCTAGGGAAGAAATACACATACCGTTGTAATCGGGCGAGTTTCAACTTTCAGATGCAATAGGAATTTTTGGGTTAGGTTAATCCGTTCGCGAGATATGGGAGTTTGAATCCAAGAAATGGTTGAGAAGGCAAAAAATGTTTCGCAATTCTGCTGCTCCAAACGCTTAACCAGAATGGCCTAGGGAAAAAATACACATACCGTTGTAATCGGGCGAGTTTCTACTTTCATACGCATCAGGAACTTTAGGGTTAGGTCAATCCGTTCGCGAGATATGGGAGTTTGTAGGCAAGAAATGGTTGAGAAGGCAAAAAATTTTTCGCAATTCTGCAGCTCCAATTGCTTATCAAGAATGGCCTAGGGAAAAAATACACATACTGTTGTAATCGGGCGTGTTTCTACTTTCAGATGCAATAGGAATTTTTGGGTTGGGTCAATCCGTTCGCGAGATATGGGAGTTTGAAGCCAAGAAATGGTTGAGAAGGCACAACATTTTTCGCAATTCTGTTGCTCCAACCGCTTAACCAGAATGGCCTAGGGAAAAAAATGCACATACCTTTGTAATCGGGCGCGTTTCTACTTTCAGATGCAATAGGAAGTTTTGGGTTAGGACAATCCGTTCGCGAGATATGGGAGTTTGAAGCTAAGAAATGGTTGAGAAGACAACAAATTTTTCGCAATTCTGCTGCTCCAAATGCTTATCAAGAATGGCCTAGGGAAAAAATGCACATACTGCTGTAATCGGGCGTGTTTCTACTTTCAGATGCAATATGAATTTTTCGGTTAGGTCACTCCGTTCGCGAGATATGGGAGTTTGAAGCCAAGAAATGGTTGAGAAGACAACAAATTTTTCGCAATTCTGCTGCTCCAAACGCGTAACCAGAGTGGCCTAGGGAAAAAGTACACATACCGTTGTAATCGGGCGAGTTTCTACTTTCAGATACAATAGGAATTTTTGGGTTAGGTCAATCCGTTCGCGAGATATGGGAGTTTGAAGCCAAGAAATGGTTGAGAAGGCACAAAATTTTTCGCAATTCTGCTGCTCCAAACGCTTAACCAGAATGGCCTAGGGAAAAAATACACATACCTTTGTAATCGGGCGAGTTTCTGCTTTCAGACGCAGCAGGAATTTTTGTGTTTTGTCAATCCCTTCGCGAGATATGGGAGTTTGAAGCCAAGAAATGGTTGAGAAGGCAACCAATTTTTCGCAATTCTGCTGCTCCAAACGCTTAACCAGAATGGCATAGGGAAAAAATACACATACCGTTGTAATCGGGCGAGTTTCTACTTTCAGATGCAATAGGAATTTGTGGGTTAGGTCAATCCGTTCGCGAGATATGGGAGTTTGAAGCCAAGAAATGATTGAGAAGACAACAATTTTTTCGCACTTCTGCTGCTCCGAACGCTTAACCAGAGTGGCCTAGGGAAAGAAATGCACATACCGTTGTAATCGGGCGAGTGTCTACTTTCAGATGCAATAGGAATTTTTGGGTTAGGTCAATCCGTTCGCGAGATATGGGAGTTTGAAGCTAAGAAATGGTTGAGAAGACAACAAATTTTTCGCAATTCTGCTGCTCCAAACGCTTAACCAGAATGGCCTAGGGAAAAAATACGCATACAGTTGTAATCGGGCGAGTTTCTACTTTCAGACGCAGTAGGAATTTTTGGGTTGGGTCAATCCGTTCGCGAGATATGGGACGTTGAAGCTAAGAAATGGTTGACAAGACAACAAATTTTTCGCACTTCTGCTGCTCCAATCGCTTAACCATAATGGCCTAGGGAAGAAATACACATACCGTTGTAATCGGGCGAGTTTCAACTTTCAGATGCAATAGGAATTTTTGGGTTAGGTTAATCCGTTCGCGAGATATGGGAGTTTGAATCCAAGAAATGGTTGAGAAGGCAAAAAATGTTTCGCAATTCTGCTGCTCCAAACGCTTAACCAGAATGGCCTAGGGAAAAAATACACATACCGTTGTAATCGGGCGAGTTTCAACTTTCATACGCATCAGGAACTTTAGGGTTAGGTCAATCCGTTCGCGAGATATGGGAGTTTGTAGGCAAGAAATGGTTGAGAAGGCAAAAAATTTTTCGCAATTCTGCTGCTCCAATTGCTTATCAAGAATGGCCTAGGGAAAAAATACACATACCGTTGTAATCGGGCGAGTTTCTACTTTCAGACGCAGCAGGAATTTTTGGGTTTGGTCAATCCGTTCACGAGATATGGGAGTTTGAAGCCAAGAAATGGTTGAGAAGGCAAAAAATATTTCGCAATTCTGCTGCTCCAAACGCTTAACCAGAATGGCCTAGGGAAAAAACACACATACCGTTGTAATCGGGCAAGTTTCTACTTTCAGATGCAATAGGAATTTTTGGATTAGGTCAATCCGTTCGCGAGTTATGGGAGTTTGAAGCCAAGAAGTGGTTGAAAAGACAACAAATTTTTCGCAGTTCTGCTGCTCCAAACGCTTAACCAGAATGGCCTGGGGAAAAAATACACATACCGTTGTAATCGGGCGAGTTTCTACTTTCAGACACAACAGGAATTTTTGGGTTAGGTCAATTCGTTCGCGAGATATGGGAGTTTGAAGCCAAGAAATGGTTGAGAAGACAACAAATTTTTCGCAGTTCTGCTGCTCCAAACGCTTAACCAGAATGGCGTAGGGTAAAAATGCACATACCGTTGTAATCGGGCGAGTTTCTACTCTCAGACGCAGCAGGAATTTTTGGGTTAGGTCAATCCGTTCGCGAGATATGGGAGTTTGAAGCCAAGAAATGGTTGAAAAGACAACAAATTTTTCGCAATTCTGCTGCTCCAAACGCTTAACCAGAATGGCCTGGGAAAAAAATACACATACCGTTGTAATCGGGCGAGTTTCTACTTTCAGACACAACAGGAATTTTTGGGTTAGGTCAATTCGTTCGCGAGATATGGGAGTTTGAAGCCAAGAAATGGTTGAGAAGACTACAAATTTTTCGCAATTCTGCTGCTCCAAACGCGTAACCCGAATGGCCTAGGGAAAAAGTACACATACCTTTGTAATCGGGCGAGTTTCTACTTTCAGATACAATAGGAATTTTTGGGTTAGGTCAATCCGTTCGCGAGATATGGGAGTTTGAAGCTAAGAAATGGTTGAGGAGACAACAAATTTTTCGCACCTCTGCTGCTCCAAACGCTTAACCAGACTGGCATAGGGAAAAAATACAAATACCGTTGTAATCGGACGAGTTTCTACTTTCAGATGCAATAGGAATTTTTGGGTTAGATCAATCCGTTCGCGAGTTATGGGAGTTTGAAGCCAAGAAATGGTTGAAAAGGCAAAAAATGTTTCGCAATTCTGCTGCTCCAAACGCTTAACCAGAATGGCCTAGGGAAAAAATACACATACCTTTGTAATCGGGCGAGTTTCTACTTTCAGACGCAGCAGGAATTTTTGGGTTTGGTGAATCCGTTCGCGAGATATGGGAGTTTGAAGCCAAGAAATGGTCGAGAAGACAACAAATTTTTCGCAAGTCTGCTGCTCCAAACGCTTAACCAGAATGGCCTTGGGAAAAAACACACATACCGTTGTAATCGGGCAAGTTTCTACTTTCAGATGCAATAGGAATTTTTGGATTAGGTCAATCCGTTCGCGAGTTATGGGAGTTTGAAGCCAAGAAGTGGTTGAAAAGACAACAAATTTTTCGCAGTTCTGCTGCTCCAAACGCTTAACCAGAATGGCCTGGGGAAAAAATACACATACCGTTGTAATCGGGCGAGTTTCTACTTTCAGACACAACAGGAATTTTTGGGTTAGGTCAATTCGTTCGCGAGATATGGGAGTTTGAAGCCAAGAAATGGTTGAGAAGACAACAAATTTTTCGCAGTTCTGCTGCTCCAAACGCTTAACCAGAATGGCGTAGGGTAAAAATGCACATACCGTTGTAATCGGGCGAGTTTCTACTCTCAGACGCAGCAGGAATTTTTGGGTTAGGTCAATCCGTTCGCGAGATATGGGAGTTTGAAGCCAAGAAATGGTTGAAAAGACAACAAATTTTTCGCAATTCTGCTGCTCCAAACGCTTAACCAGAATGGCCTGGGGAAAAAATACACATACCGTTGTAATCGGGCGAGTTTCTACTTTCAGACACAACAGGAATTTTTGGGTTAGGTCAATTCGTTCGCGAGATATGGGAGTTTGAAGCCAAGAAATGGTTGAGAAGACAAAAAATTTTTCGCAATTCTGCTGCTCCAAACGCGTAACCCGAATGGCCTAGGGAAAAAGTACACATACCGTTGTAATCGGGCGAGTTTCTACTTTCAGATACAATAGGAATTTTTGGGTTAGGTCATTCCGTTCGCGAGATATGGGAGTTTGAAGCTAAGAAATGGTTGAGGAGACAACAAATTTTTCGCAGTTCTGCTGCTCCAAACGCTTAACCAGAATGGCCTAGGGTAAAAATACACATACCGTTGTAATCCGGCGAGTTTCTACTTTCGGACGCAGTAGGAATTTTTGGGTTTGGTCAATCCGTTCGCGAGATATGGGAGTTTGAAGCGAAGAAATGGTTGAGAAGGCAACAAATTTTTCGCACTCCTGCGGCTCCAATCGCTTAACCAGAATGGCCTAGGGAAAAAATACCCATACCGTTGTAATCGGACGAGTTTCTACTTTCAGATGCAATAGGAATTTTTGGGTTAGGTCAATCCGATCGCGAGATATGGGAGTTTGAAGCCAAGAAATGGTTGAGAAGGCAACAAATTTTTCGCAAATCTGCTGCGCCAAACGCTTAACCAGAATGGCCTAGGGAAAAAATACACATACTGTTGTAATCGGGCGAGTTCCTGCTTTCAGATGCAATAGGAATTTTTGGGTTTGTCCAATTCGTTCGCGAGATATGGGAGTTCGAAGCCAAGAAATGGTTGAGAAGGCAAAAAATTTTTCGCAATTCTGCTGCTCCAAACGCTTAACCAGAATGGCCTAGGGTAAAAATACACACACCGTTGTAATCGGGCGAGTTTCTACTTTCAGACGCAGCAGGAATTTTTGGGTTTGGCCAATCCGTTCGCGAGATATGGGAGTTTGAACCTAAGAAATGGTTGAGAAGACAACAAATTTTTCGCAATTCTGCTGCTCCAATCGCTTAACCAGAATGGCCTAGGTAAAAAATACGCATACAGTTGTAATCGGGCGAGTTTCTACTTTCGGACGCAGTAGGAATTTTTGGGTTTGGTCAATCCGTTCGCGAGATATGGGAGTTTCAAGGGAAGAAATGGTTGAGAAGACAACAAATTTTTTGCACTTCTGCTGCTCCGATTGCTTAACAAGAATGGCCTAGGGAAAAAATACACATACTGTTGTAATCGGGCGTGTTTCTACTTTCAGATGCAATCGGAATTTTTGGGTTAGGTCAATCCGTTCGCGAGATATGGGAGTTTGAAGCTAAGAAATGGTTGAGAAGAGAACAAATTTTTCGCAATTCTGCAGCTCCAAACGCTTAACCAGAATGGCATAGGGAAAAGATACACATACCGTTCTAAACGGGCGAGTTTCTACTTTCGGACGCAGTAGGAATTTTTGGGTCTGTTCAATCCGTTCGCGAGATATGGGAGTTTGAAGCGAAGAAATGGTTGAGAAGGCAACAAATTTTTCGCACTCCTGCGGCTCCAATCGCTTAACCAGAATGGCCTAGGGAAAAAATACCCATACCGTTGTAATCGGACGAGTTTCTACTTTCACTTACAATAGGAATTTTTGGGTTAGGTCAATCCGTTCGCGAGATATGGGAGTTTGAAGCCAAGAAATGGTTGAGAAGGCAACAAATTTTTCGCAAATCTGCTGCGCCAAACGCTTAACCAGAATGGCCTAGGGAAAAAATACACATACTGTTGTAATCGGGCGAGCTCCTGCTTTCAGATGCAATAGGAATTTTTGGGTTTGTCCAATCCGTTCGCGAGATATGGGAGCTTGAACCTAAGAAATGGTTGAGAAGAGAACAAATTTTTCTCACTTCTGCAGCTCCAAACGCTTAACCAAAATGGCCTAGGGAAAAAAATGCACATACCGTTGTGATCGGGCGAGCTTCTACTTTCAGATGCAATAGGAATTTTTGGGTTAGGTCAATCCGTTCGCGAGATATGGGAGCTTGAAGCTAAGAAATGGTTGAGAAGACAACAAATTTTTCGCACTTCTGCTGCTCCAATCGCTTAACCATAATGGCCTAGGGAAGAAATACACATACCGTTGTGATCGGGCGAGTTTCTACTTTCAGATGCAATCGGAATTTTTGGGTTAAGTCAATCCGTTCGCGAGATATGGGAGTTTGAAGCCAAGAAATGGTTGAGAAGGCAACAAATTTTTCGCACTTCTGCTGCGCCAAACGCTTAACCAGAGTGGCCTAGGGAAAAAATACACATACGGTTGTAATCGGGCGAGTTCCTACTTTCATATGCAATAGGAATTTTTGGGTTAGGTCAATCCGTTCGCGAGATATGGGTGCTTGAAGCTAAGAAATGGTTGAGAAGACAACAAATTTTTCGCAATTCTGCTGCTCCAAACGCTTATCCAGAATGGCCTAGGGAAAAAATACGCATACAGTTGTAATCGGGCGAGTTTCTACTTTCAGACGCAGCAGGAATTTTTGGGTTTGGTCAATCCGTTCGCGAGATATGGGAGTTTGAAGCTAAGAAATGGTTGAGAAGACAACAAATTTTTCGCAATTCTGCTGCTCCAATCGCTTAACCAGAATGGCCTAGGTAAAAAATACGCATACAGTTGTAATCGGGCGAGTTTCTACTTTCGGACGCAGTAGGAATTTTTGGGTTTGGTCAATCCGTTCGCGAGATATGGGAGTTTCAAGGGAAGAAATGGTTGAGAAGACAACAAATTTTTCGCAATTCTGCTGCTCCAAATGCTTATCAAGAATGGCCTAGGGAAAAAATGCACATACCGCTGTAATCGGGCGTGTTTCTACTTTCAGATGCAATAGGAATTTTTGGGTTAGGTCACTCCGTTCGCGAGATATGGGAGTTTGAAGCCAAGAAATGGTTGAGAAGACAACAAATTTTTCGCAATTCTGCTGCTCCAAACGCGTAACCAGAGTGGCCTAGGGAAAAAGTACACATACCGTTGTAATCGGGCGAGTTTCTACTTTCAGATACAATAGGAATTTTTGGGTTAGGTCAATCCGTTCGCGAGATATGGGAGTTTGAAGCCAAGAAATGGTTGAGAAGGCACAAAATTTTTCGCAATTCTGCTGCTCCAAACGCTTAACCAGAATGGCCTAGGGAAAAAATACACATACCTTTGTAATCGGGCGAGTTTCTGCTTTCAGACGCAGCAGGAATTTTTGAGTTTTGTCAATCCCTTCGCGAGATATGGGAGTTTG
Organism: Ptiloglossa arizonensis; assembly: GCF_051014685.1. Lineage (NCBI taxonomy): Eukaryota > Metazoa > Arthropoda > Insecta > Hymenoptera > Colletidae > Ptiloglossa > Ptiloglossa arizonensis. Next base: position 771,308 of record NW_027478628.1, read on the forward strand.
AAGCCAAGAAATGGTTGAGAAGGCAACCAATTTTTCGCAATTCTGCTGCTCCAAACGCTTAACCAGAATGGCATAGGGAAAAAATACACATACCGTTGTAATCGGGCGAGTTTCTACTTTCAGATGCAATAGGAATTTGTGGGTTAGGTCAATCCGTTCGCGAGATATGGGAGTTTGAAGCCAAGAAATGATTGAGAAGACAACAATTTTTTCGCACTTCTGCTGCTCCGAACGCTTAACCAGAGTGGCCTAGGGAAAGAAATGCACATACCGTTGTAATCGGGCGAGTGTCTACTTTCAGATGCAATAGGAATTTTTGGGTTAGGTCAATCCGTTCGCGAGATATGGGAGTTTGAAGCTAAGAAATGGTTGAGAAGACAACAAATTTTTCGCACTTCTGCTGCTCCAATCGCTTAACCATAATGGCCTAGGGAAGAAATACACATACCGTTGTAATCGGGCGAGTTTCAACTTTCAGATGCAATAGGAATTTTTGGGTTAGGTTAATCCGTTCGCGAGATATGGGAGATTGAATCCAAGAAATGGTTGAGAAGGCAAAAAATGTTTCGCAATTCTGCTGCTCCAAACGCTTAACCAGAATGGCCTAGGGAAAAAATACACATACCGTTGTAATCGGGCGAGTTTCTACTTTCATACGCATCAGGAACTTTAGGGTTAGGTCAATCCGTTCGCGAGATATGGGAGTTTGTAGGCAAGAAATGGTTGAGAAGGCAAAAAATTTTTCGCAATTCTGCTGCTCCAATTGCTTATCAAGAATGGCCTAGGGAAAAAATACACATACTGTTGTAATCGGGCGTGTTTCTACTTTCAGATGCAATAGGAATTTTTGGGTTGGGTCAATCCGTTCGCGAGATATGGGAGTTTGAAGCCAAGAAATGGTTGAGAAGGCACAACATTTTTCGCAATTCTGTTGCTCCAACCGCTTAACCAGAATGGCCTAGGGAAAAAAATGCACATACCGTTGTAATCGGGCAAGTCTCTACATTCAGATGCAACAGGAATTTTTGGGTTAGGTCACTCCGTTCGCGAGATATGGGAGTTTGAAGCCAAGAAATTGTTGAGAAGACAACAAATTTTTCGCAACTCTGCTGCTCCAAACGCGTAACCAGAATGGCCTAGGGAAAAAGTACACATACCTTTGTAATCGGGCGAGTTTCTACTTTCAGATACAATAGGAATTTTTGGGTTAGGTCAATCCGTTCGCGAGATATGGGAGTTTGAAGCTAAGAAATGGTTGAGGAGACAACAAATTTTTCGCATCTCTGCTGCTCCAAACGCTTAACCAGGCTGACATAGGGAAAAAATACAAATACCGTTGTAATCGGACGAGTTTCTACTTTCAAATGCAATAGGAATTTTTGGGTTAGATCAATCCGTTCGCGAGTTATGGGAGTTTGAAGCCAAGAAATGTTTGAGAAGGCAAAAAATGTTTCGCAATTCTGCTGCTCCAAACGCTTAACCAGAATGGCCTAGGGAAAAAATACACATACCTTTGTAATCGGGCGAGTTTCTACTTTCAGACGCAGCAGGAATTTTTGGGTTTGGTGAATCCGTTCGCGAGATATGGGAGTTTGAAGCCAAGAAATGGTCGAGAAGACAACAAAATTTTCGCAAGTCTGCTGCTCCAAACGCTTAACCAGAATGGCCTAGGGAAAAAATACACATACCGTTGTAATCGGGCGAGTTTCTACTTTCAGATGCAATAGGAATTTTTGGGTTAGGTCAATCCGTTCGCGTGATATGGGTGTTTGAAGCTAAGAAATGGTTGAGAAGACAACAAATTTTTCGCACTTATGCTGCTCCAAACGCTTAACCAGAATGGCCTAGGGAAAAAATACACATACCGTTGTAATCGGGCGAGTTTCTACTTTCAGACGCAGCAGGAATTTTTGGGTTTGGTCAATCCGTTCACGAGATATGGGAGTTTGAAGCCAAGAAATGGTTGAGAAGGCAAAAAATATTTCGCAATTCTGCTGCTCCAAACGCTTAACCAGAATGGCCTAGGGAAAAAACACACATACCGTTGTAATCGGGCAAGTTTCTACTTTCAGATGCAATAGGAATTTTTGGATTAGGTCAATCCGTTCGCGAGTTATGGAGTTTGAAGCCAAGAAGTGGTTGAAAAGACAACAAATTTTTCGCAGTTCTGCTGCTCCAAACGCTTAACCAGAATGGCCTGGGGAAAAAATACACATACCGTTGTAATCGGGCGAGTTTCTACTTTCAGACACAACAGGAATTTTTGGGTTAGGTCAATTCGTTCGCGAGATATGGGAGTTTGAAGCCAAGAAATGGTTGAGAAGACAACAAATTTTTCGCAGTTCTGCTGCTCCAAACGCTTAACCAGAATGGCGTAGGGTAAAAATGCACATACCGTTGTAATCGGGCGAGTTTCTACTCTCAGACGCAGCAGGAATTTTTGGGTTAGGTCAATCCGTTCGCGAGATATGGGAGTTTGAAGCCAAGAAATGGTTGAAAAGACAACAAATTTTTCGCAATTCTGCTGCTCCAAACGCTTAACCAGAATGGCCTGGGGAAAAAATACACATACCGTTGTAATCGGGCGAGTTTCTACTTTCAGACACAACAGGAATTTTTGGGTTAGGTCAATTCGTTCGCGAGATATGGAGTTTGAAGCCAAGAAATGGTTGAGAAGACAACAAATTTTTCGCAATTCTGCTGCTCCAAACGCGTAACCCGAATGGCCTAGGGAAAAAGTACACATACCGTTGTAATCGGGCGAGTTTCTACTTTCAGATACAATAGGAATTTTTGGGTTAGGTCATTCCGTTCGCGAGATATGGGAGTTTGAAGCTAAGAAATGGTTGAGGAGACAACAAATTTTTCGCACTTCTGCTGCTCCAAACGCTTAACCAGAATGGCCTAGGGGTAAAAATACACATACCGTTGTAATCCGGCGAGTTTCTACTTTCGGACGCAGTAGGAATTTTTGGGTTTTGTCAATCCGTTCGCGAGATATGGGAGTTTGAAGCGAAGAAATGGTTGAGAAGGTAAAAAATTGTTCGCACTTCTGCTGCTCCAAACGCTGAACCAGAATGGCTTAGGGTAAAAATACACAATCCGTTGTAATCGGGCGAGTTTCTACTTTCAGATGCAATAGGAATTTTTGGGTTAGGTCAATCCGATCGCGAGATATGGGAGTTTGAAGCGAAGAAATGGTTGAGAAGGCAACAAATTTTTCGCACTCCTGCGGCTCCAATCGCTTAACCAGAATGGCCTAGGGAAAAAATACCCATACCGTTGTAATCGGACGAGTTTCTACTTTCACTTACAATAGGAATTTTTGGGTTAGGTCAATCCGTTCGCGAGATATGGGAGTTTGAAGCCAAGAAATGGTTGAGAAGGCAACAAATTTTTCGCAAATCTGCTGCGCCAAACGCTTAACCAGAATGGCCTAGGGAAAAAAATACACATACTGTTGTAATCGGGCGAGTTCCTGCTTTCAGATGCAATAGGAATTTTTGGGTTTGTCCAATCCGTTCGCGAGATATGGGAGTTCGAAGCCAAGAAATGGTTGAGAAGGCAAAAAATTTTTCGCAATTCTGCTGCTCCAAACGCTTAACCAGAATGGCCTAGGGTAAAAATACACACACCGTTGTAATCGGGCGAGTTTCTACTTTCAGACGCAGTAGGAATTTTTGAGTTTGGCCAATCCGTTCGCGAGATATGGGAGTTTGAACCTAAGAAATGGTTGAGAAGGTAAAAAATTGTTCGCACTTCTGCTGCTCCAAACGCTGAACCAGAATGGCTTAGGGTAAAAATACACACACCGTTGTAATCGGGCGAGTTTCTACTTTCAGACGCAGCAGGAATTTTTGGATTATGTCAATCCGTTCGCGAGTTATGGGAGTTTGAAGCCAAGAAGTGGTTGAAAAGACAACAAATTTTTCGCAGTTCTGCTGCTCCAAACGCTTAACCAGAATGGCCTGGGGAAAAAATACACATACCGTTGTAATCGGGCGAGTTTCTACTTTCAGACACAACAGGAATTTTTGGGTTAGGTCAATTCGTTCGCGAGATATGGGAGTTTGAAGCCAAGAAATGGTTGAGAAGGCAACAAATTTTACGCAGTTCTGCTGCTCCAAACGCTTAACCAGAATGGCGTAGGGTAAAAATGCACATACCGTTGTAATCGGGCGAGTTTCTACTCTCAGACGCAGCAGGAATTTTTGGGTTAGGTCAATCCGTTCGCGAGATATGGGAGTTTGAAGCCAAGAAATGGTTGAAAAGACAACAAATTTATCGCAATTCTGCTGCTCCAAACGCTTAACCAGAATGGCCTGGGGAAAAAATACACATACCGTTGTAATCGGGCGAGTTTCTACTTTCAGACACAACAGGAATTTTTGGGTTAGGTCAATTCGTTCGCGAGATATGGGAGTTTGAAGCCAAGAAATGGTTGAGAAGACAACAAATTTTTCGCAATTCTGCTGCTCCAAACGCGTAACCCGAATGGCCTAGGGAAAAAGTACACATACCGTTGTAATCGGGCGAGTTTCTACTTTCAGATACAATAGGAATTTTTGGGTTAGGTCATTCCGTTCGCGAGATATGGGAGTTTGAAGCTAAGAAATGGTTGAGGAGACAACAAATTTTTCGCACTTCTGCTGCTCCAAACGCTTAACCAGAATGGCCTAGGGTAAAAATACACATACCGTTGTAATCCGGCGAGTTTCTACTTTCGGACGCAGTAGGAATTTTTGGGTTTGGTCAATCCGTTCGCGAGATATGGGAGTTTGAAGCGAAGAAATGGTTGAGAAGGTAAAAAATTGTTCGCACTTCTGCTGCTCCAAACGCTGAACCAGAATGGCTTAGGGTAAAAATACACAATCCGTTGTAATCGGGCGAGTTTCTACTTTCAGATGCAATAGGAATTTTTGGGTTAGGTCAATCCGATCGCGAGATATGGGAGTTTGAAGCGAAGAAATGGTTGAGAAGGCAACAAATTTTTCGCACTCCTGCGGCTCCAATCGCTTAACCAGAATGGCCTAGGGAAAAAATACCCATACCGTTGTAATCGGACGAGTTTCTACTTTCACTTACAATAGGAATTTTTGGGTTAGGTCAATCCGTTCGCGAGATATGGGAGTTTGAAGCCAAGAAATGGTTGAGAAGGCAACAAATTTTTCGCAAATCTGCTGCGCCAAACGCTTAACCAGAATGGCCTAGGGAAAAAATACACATACTGTTGTAATCGGGCGAGTTCCTGCTTTCAGATGCAATAGGAATTTTTGGGTTTGTCCAATCCGTTCGCGAGATATGGGAGTTCGAAGCCAAGAAATGGTTGAGAAGGCAAAAAATTTTTCGCAATTCTGCTGCTCCAAACGCTTAACCAGAATGGCCTAGGGTAAAAATACACACACCGTTGTAATCGGGCGAGTTTCTACTTTCAGACGCAGCAGGAATTTTTGGGTTTGGCCAATCCGTTCGCGAGATATGGGAGTTTGAACCTAAGAAATGGTTGAGAAGGTAAAAAATTGTTCGCACTTCTGCTGCTCCAAACGCTGAACCAGAAAGGCTTAGGGTAAAAATACACAATCCGTCGTAATCGGGCGAGTTTCTACTTTCAGATGCAATAGGAATTTTTGGGTTAGGTCAATCCGATCGCGAGATATGGGAGTTTGAAGCCAAGAAATGGTTGAGAAGGCAACAAATTTTTCGCAAATCTGCTGCGCCAAACGCTTAACCAGAATGGCCTAGGGAAAAAATACACATACTGTTGTAATCGGGCGAGTTCCTGCTTTCAGATGCAATAGGAATTTTTGGGTTTGTCCAATCCGTTCGCGAGATATGGGAGTTCGAAGCCAAGAAATGGTTGAGAAGGCAAAAAATTTTTCGCAATTCTGCTGCTCCAAACGCTTAACCAGAATGGCCTAGGGTAAAAATACACACACCGTTGTAATCGGGCGAGTTTCTACTTTCAGACGCAGCAGGAATTTTTGGGTTTGGCCAATCCGTTCGCGAGATATTGGAGTTTGAACCTAAGAAATGGTTGAGAAGACAACAAATTTTTCGCAATTCTGCTGCTCCAATCGCTTAACCAGAATGGCCTAGGTAAAAAATACGCATACAGTTGTAATCGGGCGAGTTTCTACTTTCGGACGCAGTAGGAATTTTTGGGTTTGGTCAATCCGTTCGCGAGATATGGGAGTTTGAAGCTAAGAAATGGTTGAGAAGAGAACAAATTTTTCGCAATTCTGCAGCTCCAAACGCTGAACCAGAATGGCTTAGGGTAAAAATACACAATCCGTTGTAATCGGGCGAGTTTCTACTTTCAGATGCAATAGGAATTTTTGGGTTAGGTCAATCCGATCGCGAGATATGGGAGTTTGAAGCGAAGAAATGGTTGAGAAGGCAACAAATTTTTCGCACTCCTGCGGCTCCAATCGCTTAACCAGAATGGCCTAGGGAAAAAATACCCATACCGTTGTAATCGGACGAGTTTCTACTTTCACTTACAATAGGAATTTTTGGGTTAGGTCAATCCGTTCGCGAGATACGGGAGTTTGAAGCCAAGAAATGGTTGAGAAGGCAACAAATTTTTCGCAAATCTGCTGCGCCAAACGCTTAACCAGAATGGCCTAGGGAAAAAATACACATACTGTTGTAATCGGGCGAGTTCCTGCTTTCAGATGCAATAGGAATTTTTGGGTTTGTCCAATCCGTTCGCGAGATATGGGAGTTTGAACCTAAGAAATGGTTGAGAAGACAACAAATTTTTCTCACTTCTGCAGCTCCAAACGCTTAACCAGAATGGCCTAGGGAAAAAATACGCATACAGTTGTAATCTGGCGAGTTTCTACTTTCGGACGCAGTAGGAATTTTTGGGTTTGGTCAATCCGTTCGCGAGATATGGGAGTTTGAAGCTAAGAAATGGTTGAGAAGAGAACAAATTTTTCGCAATTCTGCTGTTCCAAACGCTTAACCAGAATGGCCTAGGGAAAAAAATGCACATACCGTTGTGATCGGGCGAGCTTCTACTTTCAGATGCAATAGGAATTTTTGGGTTAGGTCAATCCGTTCGCGAGATATGGGAGCTTGAAGCTAAGAAATGGTTGAGAAGACAACAAATTTTTCGCACTTCTGCTGCTCCAATCGCTTAACCATAATGGCCTAGGGAAGAAATACACATACCGTTGTGATCGGGCGAGTTTCTACTTTCAGATGCAATCGGAATTTTTGGGTTAAGTCAATCCGTTCGCGAGATATGGGAGTTTGAAGCCAAGAAATGGTTGAGAAGGCAACAAATTTTTCGCACTTCTGCTGCGCCAAACGCTTAACCAGAGTGGCCTAGGGAAAAAATACACATACGGTTGTAATCGGGCGAGTTCCTACTTTCATATGCAATAGGAATTTTTGGGTTAGGTCAATCCGTTCGCGAGATATGGGTGCTTGAAGCTAAGAAATGGTTGAGAAGACAACAAATTTTTCGCAATTCTGCTGCTCCAAACGCTTATCCAGAATGGCCTAGGGAAAAAATACGCATACAGTTGTAATCGGGCGAGTTCCTACTTTCATATGCAATAGGAATTTTTGGGTTAGGTCAATCCGTTCGCGAGATATGGGTGCTTGAAGCTAAGAAATGGTTGAGAAGACAACAAATTTTTCGCAATTCTGCTGCTCCAAACGCTTATCCAGAATGGTCTAGGGAAAAAATACGCATACAGTTGTAATCGGGCGAGTTTCTACTTTCAGACGCAGCAGGAATTTTTGGGTTTGGTCAATCCGTTCGCGAGATATGGGAGTTTGAAGCTAAGAAATGGTTGAGAAGACAACAAACTTTTTGCACTTCTGCTGCTCCAATTGCTTAACAAGAATGGCCTAGGGAAAAAATACACATACTGTTGTAATCGGGCGTGTTTCTACTTTCAGATGCAATAGGAATTTTTGGGTTAGGTCAATCCGTTCGCGAGATATGGGAGTTTGAAGCTAAGAAATGGTTGAGAAGACAACAAATTTTTTGCACTTCTGCTGCTCCAATTGCTTAACAAGAATGGCCTAGGGAAAAAATACACATACTGTTGTAATCGGGCGTGTTTCTACTTTCAGATGCAATAGGAATTTTTGGGTTAGGTCAATCCGTTCGCGAGATATGGGAGTTTGAAGCTAAGAAATGGTTGAGAAGACAACAAATTTTTCGCAATTCTGCTGCTCCAAACGCTTAACCAGAATGGCCTAGGGAAAAAATACACATACCGTTGTAATCGGGCGAGTTTCTACTTTCAGATGCAATCGGAATTTTTGGGTTAAGTCAATCCGTTCGCGAGATATGGGAGTTTGAAGCCAAGAAATGGTTGAGAAGGCAACAAATTTTTCGCACTTCTGCTGCGCCAAACGCTTAACCAGAGTGGCCTAGGGAAAAAATACACATACGGTTGTAATCGGGCGAGTTCCTACTTTCATATGCAATAGGAATTTTTGGGTTAGGTCAATCCGTTCGCGAGATATGGGAGCTTGAAGCTAAGAAATGGTTGAGAAGACAACAAATTTTTCGCAATTCTGCTGCTCCAAACGCTTAACCAGAATGGCCAAGGGAAAAAAATGCACATACCTTTGTGATCGGGCGAGTTTCTACTTTCAGATGCAATAGGAATTTTTGGGTTAGGTCAATCCGTTCGCAAGATATGGGAGTTTGAAGCTAAGAAATGGTTGAGAAGAGAACAAATTTTTAGCACTTCTGCTGCTCCAGTTGCTTAACAAGAGTGGCCTAGGGAAAAAATACACATACCGTTGTAATCAGGCGAGTTTCTACTTTCAGATGCAATAGGAATTTTTGGGATAGGTCAATCCGTTCGCGAGATATGGGAGTTTGAAGCTAAGAAATGGTTGAGAAGAGAACAAATTCTTCGCAATTCTGCTGCTCCAAACGCTTAACCAGAATGGCCAAGGGAAAAAAATGCACATACCTTTGTGATCAGGCGAGTTTCTACTTTCAGATGCAATAGGAATTTTTGGGTTAGGTCAATCCGTTCGCAAGATATGGGAGTTTGAAGCTAAGAAATGGTTGAGAAGAGAACAAATTTTTCGCAATTCTGCTGCTCCAAACGCTTAACCAGAATGGCCTAGGGAAAAAAATGCACATACTGTTGTAATCGGGCGTGTTTCTACTTTCAGATGCAATAGGAATTTTTGGGTTAGGTCAATCCGTTCGCGAGATATGGGAGTATGAAACCAAGAAATGGTTGAGAAGGCAAAAAATTTTTCGAAATTCTGCTGCTCCAAACGCTTAACCAGATTGGCCTAGGGAAAAAATACGCATACAGTTGTAATCGGGCGAGTTTCTACTTTCAGACGCAGTAGGAATCTCTGGGTTGGGTCAATCCGTTCGCGAGATATGGGACTTTGAAGCTGAGAAATGGTTGACAATACAACAAATTTTTGGCACTTCTGCTGCTCCAATCGCTTAACCATAATGGCCTAGGGAAAAAATACACATACCGTTGTAATCGGGCGAGTCTCTACTTTCAGATGCAATAGGAATTTTTGGGTTAGGTCAATCCGTTCGCGAGATATGGGAGTTTAAAGCTAAGAAATGGTTGAGAAGAGAACAAATTTTTCGCAATTCTGCTGCTCCAAACGCTTAACCAGAATGGCCAAGGGAAAAAAATGCACATACCTTTGTGATCGGGCGAGTTTCTACTTTCAGATGCAATAGGAAGTTTTGGGTTAGGTCAATCCGTTCGCGAGATATGGGAGTTTGAAGCTAAGAAATGGTTGAGAAGACAACAAATTTTTCGCAATTCTGCTGCTCCAGTCGCTTAACAAGAATGGCCTAGGGAAAAAATACACATACTGTTGTAATCGGGCGTGTTTCTACTTTCAGATGCAATAGGTATTTTTGGGTTAGGTCAATCCGTTCGCGAGATATGGGAATTTGAAGCTAAGAAATGGTTGAGAAGAGAACAAATTTTTCGCAATTCTGCTGCTCCAAACGCTTAAGCAGAATGGCCTAGGGAAAAAAATGCACATACCGTTGCGATCGGGCGAGTTTCTACTTTCAGATGCAATAGGAATTTTTGGGTTAGGTCAATCCGTTCGCAAGATATGGGAGTTTGAAGCTAAGAAATGGTTGAGAAGGCAACAAATTTTTCGCACTTCTGCTGCTCCAAACGCGTAACCAGAATGGCCTATGGAAAAAATACACATACTGTTGTAATCGGGCGAATTTCTACTTTCAGATGCAATGGGAAATTTTGGGTTAGGTCAATCCGTTCGCGAGATATGGGAGTTTGAAGCCAAGAAATTGTTGAGAAGGCAACAAATTTTTCGCACTTCTGCTGCTCCAAACGCTTAACCAGAATGGTCTAGGGAAAAAATACACATACCTCTGTAATCGGGCGAGTTTCTACTTTCAGACGCAGCAGGAATTTTTGGGTTTGGTCAATCCGTTCGCGAGATATGGGAGTTTGAAGCCAAGAAATGGTCGAGAAGACAACAAATTTTTCGCAATTCTGCTGCTCCAAACGCTTAACCAGAATGGCCTAGGGAAAAATACACATACCGTTGTAATCGGGCGAGTTTCTACTTTCAGACGCAACAGGAATTTTTTGGGTTAGGTCAATCCGTTCGCGAGATATGGGAGTTTGAAGCCAAGAAATGGTTGAGAAGGCAAACAATTTTTCGCAATTCTGCTGCTCCAAACGCTTAACCCGAATGGCCTAGGGAAAAAATACACATACCGTTGTAATCGGGCGAGTTTCTACTTTCAGGTGCAATAGGAATTTTTGGGTTAGGTCAATCCGTTCGCGAGATATGGGAGTTTGAAGCTAAGAAATGGTCGAGAAGAGAACAAATTTTTCGCAATACTGCTGCTCCAAACGCTTGACCAGAATGGCCTAGGGAAAAAAAATGCACATACCGTTGTAATCGGGCGAGTTTCTACTTTCAGATGCAATAGGAAGTTTTGGGTTAGGTCAATCCGTTCGCGAGATATGGGAGTTTGAAGCTAAGAAATGGTTGAGAAGATAACAAACTTTTCGCAATTCTGCTGCTCCAGTCGCTTAACAAGAATGGCCTAGGGAAAAAATACACATACTGTTGTAATCGGGCGTGTTTCTACTTTCAGATGCAATAGGAATTTTTGGGTTAGGTCAATCCGTTCGCGAGATATGGGAGTATGAAGCCAAGAAATGGTTGAGAAGGCAAAAAATTTTTCGAAATTCTGCTGCTCCAAACGCTTAACCAGATTGGCCTAGGGAAAAAAAACGCATACAGTTGTAATCGGGCGAGTTTCTACTTTCAGACGCAGTAGGAATCTCTGGGTTGGGTCAATCCGTTCGCGAGATATGGGACTTTGAAGCTGAGAAATGGTTGACAATACAACAAATTTTTCGCACTTCTGCTGCTCCAATCGCTTAACCATAATGGCCCAGGGAAAAAATACACATACCGTTGTAATCGGGCGAGCCTCTACTTTCAGATGCAATAGGAATTTTTGGGTTAAGTCAATCCGTTCGCGAGATATGGGAGTTTGAAGCCAAGAAATGGTTGAGAAGGCAACAAATTTTTCGCAATTCTGCTGCGCCAAACGCTTAACCAGAATGATCTAGGGAAAAAATACACATACTGTTGTAATCGGGCGAGTTTCTACTTTCAGACGCAGTAGGAATTTTTGGGTTGGGTCAATTCGTTCGCGAGATATGGGAGTTTGAAGCCAAGAAATGGTTGAGAAGGCACAACATTTTTCGCACTTCTGTTGCTCCGAACGCTTAACCAGAATGGCCTAGGGAAAAAATACACATACCGTTGTAATCGGGTGAGTTTCTACTTTCAGACGCAGCAGGAATTTTGGGGTTTGGCCAATCCGTTCGCGAGATATGGGAGTTTGAACCTAAGAAATGGTTGAGAAGACAACAAATTTTTCTCACTTCTGCAGCTCCAAACGCTTAACCAGAATGGCATAGGGAAAAGATACACATACCGTTGTAAACGGGCGAGTTTCTACCTTCGGACGCAGTAGGAATTTTTGGTTTTGGTCAATCCGTTCGCGAGATATGGGAGTTTGATGCGAAGAAATGGTTGAGAAGACAACAAATTTTTCGCACTTCGGCAGCCCCAAACGCTTAACCAGAATGGCAGAGGGAAAAGATACACATACCGTTGGAATCGGGCGAGTTTCTACTTTCGGACGCAGTAGGAATTTTTGGTTGGGTCAATCCGTTCGCGAGATATGGGAGCATGAAGCCAAGAAATGGTTGAGAAGGCAAAAAATTTTTCGATATTCTGCTGCTGCAATCGCTTAACCAGAATGGCCTAGGTAAAAAATACGCATACAGTTGTAATCGGGCGAGTTTCTACTTTCAGACGCAGTGGGAATTTTTGGGTTGGGTCAATCCGTTCGCGAGATGTGGGAGTTTGAAGCCAAGAAATGGTTGAGAAGGCAACAAATTTTTCGCACTTCTGCTGCTCCAAACGCGTAACCAGAATGGCCTAGGGAAAAAATACACATACTGTTGTAATCGGGCGAATTTCTACTTTCAGATAAAATGGGAATTTTTGGGTTAGGTCAATCCGTTCGCGAGATATGGGAGTTTGAAGCCAAGAAATTGTTGAGAAGGCAACAAATTTTTCGCAATTCTGCTGCTCCAAACGCTTAACCAGAATGGCCTAGGGAAAAAATACACATACCGTTGTAATCGGGCGAGTTTCTACTTTCAGACGCAACAGGAATTTTTTGGGTTAGGTCAATCCGTTCGCGAGATATGGGAGTTTGAAGCCAAGAAATGGTTGAGAAGACAAACAATTTTTCGCAATTCTGCTGCTCCAAACGCTTAACCAGAATGGCCTAGGGAAAAAATACACATACCGTTGTAATCGGGCGAGTTTCTACTTTCAGACGCAACAGGAATTTTTTGGGTTAGGTCAATCCGTTCGCGAGATATGGGAGTTTGAAGCCAAGAAATGGTTGAGAAGACAAACAATTTTTCGCAATTCTGCTGCTCCAAACGCTTAACCAGAATGGCCTAGGGAAAAAATATACATACCGTTGTAATCGGGCGAGTTTCTACTTTCAGGTGCAATAGGAATTTTTGGGTTAGGTCAATCCGTTCGCGAGATATGGGAGTTTGAAGCTAAGAAATGGTTGAGAAGACAACAAACTTTTCGCAATTCTGCTGCTCCAGTCGCTTAACAAGAATGGCCTAGGGAAAAAATACACATACTGTTGTAATCGGGCGTGTTTCTACTTTCAGATGCAATAGGAATTTTTGGGTTAGGTCAATCCGTTCGCGAGATATGGGAGTATGAAGCCAAGAAATGGTTGAGAAGGCAAAAAATTTTTCGAAATTCTGCTGCTCCAAACGCTTAACCAGATTGGCCTAGGGGAAAAATACGCATACAGTTGTAATCGGGCGAGTTTCTACTTTCAGACGCAGTAGGAATCTCTGCGTTGGGTCAATCCGTTCGCGAGATATGGGACTTTGAAGCTGAGAAATGGTTGACAATACAACAAATTTTTCGCACTTCTGCTGCTCCAATCGCTTAACCATAATGGCCCAGGGAAAAAATACACATACCGTTGTAATCGGGCGAGTCTCTACTTTCAGATGCAATAGGAATTTTTGGGTTAAGTCAATCCGTTCGCGAGATATGGGAGTTTGAAGCCAAGAAATGGTTGAGAAGGCAACAAATTTTTCGCAATTCTGCTGCGCCAAACGCTTAACCAGAATGGTCTAGGGAAAAAATACACATACTGTTGTAATCGGGCGAGTTTCTACTTTCAGACGCAGTAGGAATTTTTGGGTTGGGTCAATCCGTTCGCGAGATATGGGAGTTTGAAGCCAAGAAATGGTTGAGAAGGCACAACATTTTTCGCACTTCTGTTGCTCCGAACGCTTAACCAGAATGGCCTTGGGAAAAAATACACATACCGTTGTAATCGGGTGAGTTCCTACTTTCAGACGCAGCAGGAATTTTGGGGTTTGGCCAATCCGTTCGCGAGATATGGGAGTTTGAACCTAAGAAATGGTTGAGAAGACAACAAATTTTTCTCACTTCTGCAGCTCCAAACGCTTAACCAGAATGGCATAGGGAAAAGATACACATACCGTTGTAAACGGGCGAGTTTCTACCTTCGGACGCAGTAGGAATTTTTGGTTTTGGTCAATCCGTTCGCGAGATATGGGAGTTTGATGCGAAGAAATGGTTGAGAAGACAACAAATTTTTCGCACTTCAGCAGCTCCAAACGCTTAACCAGAATGGCAGAGGGAAAAGATACACATACCGTTGTAATCGGGCGAGTTTCTACTTTCGGACGCAGTAGGAATTTTTGGGTTTGGTCAATCCGTTCGCGAGATATGGGAGTTTGAAGCGAAGAAATGGTTGAGAAGACAACAAATTTTTAGCACTTCTGCTGCTCCAATTGCTTAACAAGAGTGGCCTAGGGAAAAAATACACATACTGTTGTTATCGGGCGTGTTTCTACTTTCAGATGCAATAGGAATTTTTGGGTTAGGTCAATCCGTTCGCGAGATATGGGAGTATGAAGCCAAGAAATGGTTGAGAAGGCAAAAAATTTTTCGAAATTCTGCTGCTCCAAACGCTTAACCAGATTGGCCTAGGGAAAAAATACGCATACAGTTGTAATCGGGCGAGTTTCTACTTTCAGACGCAGTAGGAATCTCTGCGTTGGGTCAATCCGTTCGCGAGATATGGGACTTTGAAGCTGAGAAATGGTTGACAATACAACAAATTTTTCGCACTTCTGCTGCTCCAATCGCTTAACCATAATGGCCCAGGGAAAAAATACACATACCGTTGTAATCGGGCGAGCCTCTACTTTCAGATGCAATAGGAATTTTTGGGTTAAGTCAATCCGTTCGCGAGATATGGGAGTTTGAAGCCAAGAAATGGTTGAGAAGGCAACAAATTTTTCGCAATTCTGCTGCGCCAAACGCTTAACCAGAATGATCTAGGGAAAAAATACACATACTGTTGTAATCGGGCGAGTTTCTACTTTCAGACGCAGTAGGAATTTTTGGGTTGGGTCAATTCGTTCGCGAGATATGGGAGTTTGAAGCCAAGAAATGGTTGAGAAGGCACAACATTTTTCGCACTTCTGTTGCTCCGAACGCTTAACCAGAATGGCCTAGGGAAAAAATACACATACCGTTGTAATCGGGTGAGTTTCTACTTTCAGACGCAGCAGGAATTTTGGGGTTTGGCCAATCCGTTCGCGAGATATGGGAGTTTGAACCTAAGAAATGGTTGAGAAGACAACAAATTTTTCTCACTTCTGCAGCTCCAAACGCTTAACCAGAATGGCATAGGGAAAAGATACACATACCGTTGTAAACGGGCGAGTTTCTACCTTCGGACGCAGTAGGAATTTTTGGTTTTGGTCAATCCGTTCGCGAGATATGGGAGTTTGATGCGAAGAAATGGTTGAGAAGACAACAAATTTTTCGCACTTCGGCAGCCCCAAACGCTTAACCAGAATGGCAGAGGGAAAAGATACACATACCGTTGGAATCGGGCGAGTTTCTACTTTCGGACGCAGTAGGAATTTTTGGTTGGGTCAATCCGTTCGCGAGATATGGGAGCATGAAGCCAAGAAATGGTTGAGAAGGCAAAAAATTTTTCGATATTCTGCTGCTGCAATCGCTTAACCAGAATGGCCTAGGTAAAAAATACGCATACAGTTGTAATCGGGCGAGTTTCTACTTTCAGACGCAGTGGGAATTTTTGGGTTGGGTCAATCCGTTCGCGAGATGTGGGAGTTTGAAGCCAAGAAATGGTTGAGAAGGCAACAAATTTTTCGCACTTCTGCTGCTCCAAACGCGTAACCAGAATGGCCTAGGGAAAAAATACACATACTGTTGTAATCGGGCGAATTTCTACTTTCAGATAAAATGGGAATTTTTGGGTTAGGTCAATCCGTTCGCGAGATATGGGAGTTTGAAGCCAAGAAATTGTTGAGAAGGCAACAAATTTTTCGCAATTCTGCTGCTCCAAACGCTTAACCAGAATGGCCTAGGGAAAAAATACACATACCGTTGTAATCGGGCGAGTTTCTACTTTCAGACGCAACAGGAATTTTTTGGGTTAGGTCAATCCGTTCGCGAGATATGGGAGTTTGAAGCCAAGAAATGGTTGAGAAGACAAACAATTTTTCGCAATTCTGCTGCTCCAAACGCTTAACCAGAATGGCCTAGGGAAAAAATACACATACCGTTGTAATCGGGCGAGTTTCTACTTTCAGACGCAACAGGAATTTTTTGGGTTAGGTCAATCCGTTCGCGAGATATGGGAGTTTGAAGCCAAGAAATGGTTGAGAAGACAAACAATTTTTCGCAATTCTGCTGCTCCAAACGCTTAACCAGAATGGCCTAGGGAAAAAATATACATACCGTTGTAATCGGGCGAGTTTCTACTTTCAGGTGCAATAGGAATTTTTGGGTTAGGTCAATCCGTTCGCGAGATATGGGAGTTTGAAGCTAAGAAATGGTTGAGAAGACAACAAACTTTTCGCAATTCTGCTGCTCCAGTCGCTTAACAAGAATGGCCTAGGGAAAAAATACACATACTGTTGTAATCGGGCGTGTTTCTACTTTCAGATGCAATAGGAATTTTTGGGTTAGGTCAATCCGTTCGCGAGATATGGGAGTATGAAGCCAAGAAATGGTTGAGAAGGCAAAAAATTTTTCGAAATTCTGCTGCTCCAAACGCTTAACCAGATTGGCCTAGGGGAAAAATACGCATACAGTTGTAATCGGGCGAGTTTCTACTTTCAGACGCAGTAGGAATCTCTGCGTTGGGTCAATCCGTTCGCGAGATATGGGACTTTGAAGCTGAGAAATGGTTGACAATACAACAAATTTTTCGCACTTCTGCTGCTCCAATCGCTTAACCATAATGGCCCAGGGAAAAAATACACATACCGTTGTAATCGGGCGAGTCTCTACTTTCAGATGCAATAGGAATTTTTGGGTTAAGTCAATCCGTTCGCGAGATATGGGAGTTTGAAGCCAAGAAATGGTTGAGAAGGCAACAAATTTTTCGCAATTCTGCTGCGCCAAACGCTTAACCAGAATGGTCTAGGGAAAAAATACACATACTGTTGTAATCGGGCGAGTTTCTACTTTCAGACGCAGTAGGAATTTTTGGGTTGGGTCAATCCGTTCGCGAGATATGGGAGTTTGAAGCCAAGAAATGGTTGAGAAGGCACAACATTTTTCGCACTTCTGTTGCTCCGAACGCTTAACCAGAATGGCCTTGGGAAAAAATACACATACCGTTGTAATCGGGTGAGTTCCTACTTTCAGACGCAGCAGGAATTTTGGGGTTTGGCCAATCCGTTCGCGAGATATGGGAGTTTGAACCTAAGAAATGGTTGAGAAGACAACAAATTTTTCTCACTTCTGCAGCTCCAAACGCTTAACCAGAATGGCATAGGGAAAAGATACACATACCGTTGTAAACGGGCGAGTTTCTACCTTCGGACGCAGTAGGAATTTTTGGTTTTGGTCAATCCGTTCGCGAGATATGGGAGTTTGATGCGAAGAAATGGTTGAGAAGACAACAAATTTTTCGCACTTCAGCAGCTCCAAACGCTTAACCAGAATGGCAGAGGGAAAAGATACACATACCGTTGTAATCGGGCGAGTTTCTACTTTCGGACGCAGTAGGAATTTTTGGGTTTGGTCAATCCGTTCGCGAGATATGGGAGTTTGAAGCGAAGAAATGGTTGAGAAGACAACAAATTTTTAGCACTTCTGCTGCTCCAATTGCTTAACAAGAGTGGCCTAGGGAAAAAATACACATACTGTTGTTATCGGGCGTGTTTCTACTTTCAGATGCAATAGGAATTTTTGGGTTAGGTCAATCCGTTCGCGAGATATGGGAGTATGAAGCCAAGAAATGGTTGAGAAGGCAAAAAATTTTTCGAAATTCTGCTGCTCCAAACGCTTAACCAGATTGGCCTAGGGAAAAAATACGCATACAGTTGTAATCGGGCGAGTTTCTACTTTCAGACGCAGTAGGAATCTCTGGGTTGGGTCAATCCGTTCGCGAGATATGGGACTTTGAAGCTGAGAAATGGTTGACAATACAACAAATTTTTCGCACTTCTGCTGCTCCAATCGCTTAACCATAATGGCCTAGGGAAAAAATACACATACCGTTGTAATCGGGCGAGTCTCTACTTTCAGATGCAATAGGAATTTTTGGGTTAGGTCAATCCGTTCGCGAGATATGGGAGTTTGAAGCTAAGAAATGGTTGAGTAGAGAACAAATTTTTCGCAATTCTGCTGCTCCAAACGCTTAACCAGAATGGCCAAGGGAAAAAAATGCACATACCTTTGTGATCGGGCGAGTTTCTACTTTCAGATGCAATAGGAATTTTTGGGTTAGGTCAATCCGTTCGCAAGATATGGGAGTTTGAAGCTAAGAAATGGTTGAGAAGAGAACAAATTTTTCGCAATTCTGCTGCTCCAAACGCTTAACCAGAATGGCCTAGGGAAAAAAATGCACATACCGTTGTAATCGGGCGAGTTTCTACTTTCAGATGCAATAGGAAGTTTTGCGTTAGGTCAATCCGTTCGCGAGATATGGGAGTTTGAAGCTAAGAAATGGTTGAGAAGACAACAAATTTTTCGCAATTCTGCTGCTCCAGTCTCTTAACAAGAATGGCCTAGGGAAAAAATACACATACTGTTGTAATCGGGCGTGTTTCTACTTTCAGATGCAATAGGAATTTTTGGGTTAGGTCAATCCGTTCGCGAGATATGGGAGTATGAAGCCAAGAAATGGTTGAGAAGGCAAAAAATTTTTCGAAATTCTGCTGCTCCAAACGCTTAACCAGATTGGCCTAGGGAAAAAATACGCATACAGTTGTAATCGGGCGAGTTTCTACTTTCAGACGCAGTAGGAATCTCTGGGTTGGGTCAATCCGTTCGCGAGATATGGGACTTTGAAGCTGAGAAATGGTTGACAATACAACAAATTTTTCGCACTTCTGCTGCTCCAATCGCTTAACCATAATGGCCTAGGGAAAAAATACACATACCGTTGTAATCGGGCGAGTCTCTACTTTCAGATGCAATAGGAATTTTTGGGTTAGGTCAATCCGTTCGCGAGATATGGGAGTTTGAAGCTAAGAAATGGTTGAGAAGAGAACAAATTTTTCGCAATTCTGCTGCTCCAAACGCTTAACCAGAATGTCCTAGGGAAAAAAATGCACATACCGTTGTGATCGGGCGAGTTTCTACTTTCAGATGCAATAGGAATTTTTGGGTTAGGTCAATCCGTTCGCAAGATATGGGAGTTTGAAGCTAGGAAATGGTTGTGAAGACAACAAATTTTTCGCAATTCTGCTGCTGCAATCGCTTAACCAGAATGGCTTGGGTAAAAAATACGCATACAGTTGTAATCGGGCGAGTTTCTACTTTCAGACGCAGTGGGAATTTTTGGGTTGGGTCAATCCGTTCGCGAGATGTGGGAGTTTGAAGCCAAGAAATGGTTGAGAAGGCAACAAATTTTTCGCACTTCTGCTGCTCCAAACGCGTAACCAGAATGGCCTAGGGAAAAAATACACATACTGTTGTAATCGGGCGAATTTCTACTTTCAGATGCAATGGGAATTTTTGGGTTAGGTCAATCCGTTCGCGAGATATGGGAGTTTGAAGCCAAGAAATTGTTGAGAAGGCAACAAATTTTTCGCACTTCTGCTGCTCCAAACGCTTAACCAGAATAATCTAGGGAAAAAATACACATACCTCTGTAATCGGGCGAGTTTCTACTTTCAGACGCAGCAGGAATTTTTGGGTTTGGTCAATCCGTTCGCGAGATATGGGAGTATGAAGCCAAGAAATGGTTGAGAAGGCAAAAAATGTTTCGAACTTCTGCTGCTCCAAACGCTTAACCAGATTGGCCTAGGGAAAAAATACACATACCGTTGTAATCAGGCGAGTTTCTACTTTCAGATGCAATAGGAATTTTTGGGTTAGGTCAATCCGTTCGCGAGATATGGGTGCTTGAAGCTAAGAAATGGTTGAGAAGACAACAAATTTTTCGCAATTCTGCTGCTCCAGTCGCTTAACAAGAATGGCCTAGGGAAAAAATACACATACTGTTGTAATCGGGCGTGTTTCTACTTTCAGATGCAATAGGAATTTTTGGGTTAGGTCAATCCGTTCGCGAGATATGGGTGCTTGAAGCTAAGAAATGGTTGACAATACAACAAATTTTTCGCACTTCTGCTGCTCCAATCGCTTAACCATAATGGCCTAGGGAAAAAATACACATACCGTTGTAATCGGGCGAGTCTCTACTTTCAGATGCAATAGGAATTTTTGGGTTAGGTCAATCCGTTCGCGAGATATGGGAGTTTGAAGCTAAGAAATGGTTGAGAAGAGAACAAATTTTTCGCAATTCTGCTGCTCCAAACGCTTAACCAGAATGTCCTAGGGAAAAAAATGCACATGCCGTTGTGATCGGGCGAGTTTCTACTTTCAGATGCAATAGGAATTTTTGGGTTAGGTCAATCCGTTCGCAAGATATGGGAGTTTGAAGCTAGGAAATGGTTGTGAAGACAACAAATTTTTCGCAATTCTGCTGCTGCAATCGCTTAACCAGAATGGCTTGGGTAAAAAATACGCATACAGTTGTAATCGGGCGAGTTTCTACTTTCAGACGCAGTGGGAATTTTTGGGTTGGGTCAATCCGTTCGCGAGATGTGGGAGTTTGAAGCCAAGAAATGGTTGAGAAGGCAACAAATTTTTCGCACTTCTGCTGCTCCAAACGCGTAACCAGAATGGCCTAGGGATAAAATACACATACTGTTGTAATCGGGCGAATTTCTACTTTCAGATGCAATGGGAATTTTTGGGTTAGGTCAATCCGTTCGCGAGATATGGGAGTTTGAAGCCAAGAAATTGTTGAGAAGGCAACAAATTTTTCGCACTTCTGCTGCTCCAAACGCTTAACCAGAATAATCTAGGGAAAAAATACACATACCTCTGTAATCGGGCGAGTTTCTACTTTCAGACGCAGCAGGAATTTTTGGGTTTGGTCAATCCGTTCGCGAGATATGGGAGTATGAAGCCAAGAAATGGTTGAGAAGGCAAAAAATGTTTCGAACTTCTGCTGCTCCAAACGCTTAACCAGATTGGCCTAGGGAAAAAATACACATACCGTTGTAATCAGGCGAGTTTCTACTTTCAGATGCAATAGGAATTTTTGGGTTAGGTCAATCCGTTCGCGAGATATGGGTGCTTGAAGCTAAGAAATGGTTGAGAAGACAACAAATTTTTCGCAATTCTGCTGCCCCAGTCGCTTAACAAGAATGGCCTAGGGAAAAAATACACATACTGTTGTAATCGGGCGTGTTTCTACTTTCAGATGCAATAGGAATTTTTGGGTTAGGTCAATCCGTTCGCGAGATATGGGAGTATGAAGCCAAGAAATGGTTGAGAAGGCAAAAAATTTTTCGAAATTCTGCTGCTCCAAACGCTTAACCAGATTGGCCTAGGGAAAAAATACGCATACAGTTGTAATCGGGCGAGTTTCTACTTTCAGACGCAGTAGGAATCTCTGGGTTGGGTCAATCCGTTCGCGAGATATGGGACTTTGAAGCTGAGAAATGGTTGACAATACAACAAATTTTTCGCACTTCTGCTGCTCCAATCGCTTAGCCATAATGGCCTAGGGAAAAAATACACATACCGTTGTAATCGGGCGAGTCTCTACTTTCAGATGCAATAGGAATTTTTGGGTTAGGTCAATCCGTTCGCGAGATATGGGAGTTTGAAGCTAAGAAATGGTTGAGTAGAGAACAAATTTTTCGCAATTCTGCTGCTCCAAACGCTTAACCAGAATGGCCAAGGGAAAAAAATGCACATAAATTTGTGATCGGGCGAGTTTCTACTTTCAGATGCAATAGGAATTTTTGGGTTAGGTCAATCCGTTCGCAAGATATGGGAGTTTGAAGCTAAGAAATGGTTGAGAAGAGAACAAATTTTTCGCAATTCTGCTGCTCCAAACGCTTAACCAGAATGGCCTAGGGAAAAAAATGCACATACCGTTGTAATCAGGCGAGTTTCTACTTTCAGATGCAATAGGAATTTTTGGGTTAGGTCAATCCGTTCGCGAGATATGGGTGCTTGAAGCTAAGAAATGGTTGAGAAGACAACAAATTTTTCGCAATTCTGCTGCCCCAGTCGCTTAACAAGAATGGCCTAGGGAAAAAATACACATACTGTTGTAATCGGGCGAGTTTCTACTTTCAGATGCAATAGGAAGTTTTGGGTTAGGTCAATCCGTTCGCGAGATATGGGAGTTTGAAGCTAAGAAATGGTTGAGAAGACAACAAATTTTTCGCAATTCTGCTGCTCCAGTCTCTTAACAAGAATGGCCTAGGGAAAAAATACACATACTGTTGTAATCGGGCGTGTTTCTACTTTCAGATGCAATAGGAATTTTT
Source organism: Ptiloglossa arizonensis (assembly GCF_051014685.1). Classification (NCBI taxonomy): domain Eukaryota; kingdom Metazoa; phylum Arthropoda; class Insecta; order Hymenoptera; family Colletidae; genus Ptiloglossa; species Ptiloglossa arizonensis. Next base: position 793,768 of record NW_027478628.1, read on the forward strand.
GGGTTAGGTCAATCCGTTCGCGAGATATGGGAGTATGAAGCCAAGAAATGGTTGAGAAGGCAAAAAATTTTTCGAAATTCTGCTGCTCCAAACGCTTAACCAGATTGGCCTAGGGAAAAAATACGCATACAGTTGTAATCGGGCGAGTTTCTACTTTCAGACGCAGTAGGAATCTCTGGGTTGGGTCAATCCGTTCGCGAGATATGGGACTTTGAAGCTGAGAAATGGTTGACAATACAACAAATTTTTCGCACTTCTGCTGCTCCAATCGCTTAACCATAATGGCCTAGGGAAAAAATACACATACCGTTGTAATCGGGCGAGTCTCTACTTTCAGATGCAATAGGAATTTTTGGGTTAGGTCAATCCGTTCGCGAGATATGGGAGTTTGAAGCTAAGAAATGGTTGAGAAGAGAACAAATTTTTCGCAATTCTGCTGCTCCAAACGCTTAACCAGAATGTCCTAGGGAAAAAAATGCACATACCGTTGTGATCGGGCGAGTTTCTACTTTCAGATGCAATAGGAATTTTTGGGTTAGGTCAATCCGTTCGCAAGATATGGGAGTTTGAAGCTAGGAAATGGTTGTGAAGACAACAAATTTTTCGCAATTCTGCTGCTGCAATCGCTTAACCAGAATGGCTTGGGTAAAAATACGCATACAGTTGTAATCGGGCGAGTTTCTACTTTCAGACGCAGTGGGAATTTTTGGGTTGGGTCAATCCGTTCGCGAGATGTGGGAGTTTGAAGCCAAGAAATGGTTGAGAAGGCAACAAATTTTGCGCACTTCTGCTGCTCCAAACGCGTAACCAGAATGGCCTAGGGAAAAAATACACATACTGTTGTAATCGGGCGAATTTCTACTTTCAGATGCAATGGGAATTTTTGGGTTAGGTCAATCCGTTCGCGAGATATGGGAGTTTGAAGCCAAGAAATTGTTGAGAAGGCAACAAATTTTTCGCACTTCTGCTGCTCCAAACGCTTAACCAGAATAATCTAGGGAAAAAATACACATACCTCTGTAATCGGGCGAGTTTCTACTTTCAGACGCAGCAGGAATTTTTGGGTTTGGTCAATCCGTTCGCGAGATATGGGAGTATGAAGCCAAGAAATGGTTGAGAAGGCAAAAAATGTTTCGAACTTCTGCTGCTCCAAACGCTTAACCAGATTGGCCTAGGGAAAAAATACACATACCGTTGTAATCAGGCGAGTTTCTACTTTCAGATGCAATAGGAATTTTTGGGTTAGGTCAATCCGTTCGCGAGATATGGGTGCTTGAAGCTAAGAAATGGTTGAGAAGACAACAAATTTTTCGCAATTCTGCTGCTCCAGTCGCTTAACAAGAATGGCCTAGGGAAAAAATACACATACTGTTGTAATCGGGCGTGTTTCTACTTTCAGATGCAATAGGAATTTTTGGGTTAGGTCAATCCGTTCGCGAGATATGGGAGTATGAAGCCAAGAAATGGTTGAGAAGGCAAAAAATTTTTCGAAATTCTGCTGCTCCAAACGCTTAACCAGATTGGCCTAGGGAAAAAATACGCATACAGTTGTAATCGGGCGAGTTTCTACTTTCAGACGCAGTAGGAATCTCTGGGTTGGGTCAATCCGTTCGCGAGATATGGGACTTTGAAGCTGAGAAATGGTTGACAATACAACAAATTTTTCGCACTTCTGCTGCTCCAATCGCTTAGCCATAATGGCCTAGGGAAAAAATACACATACCGTTGTAATCGGGCGAGTCTCTACTTTCAGATGCAATAGGAATTTTTGGGTTAGGTCAATCCGTTCGCGAGATATGGGAGTTTGAAGCTAAGAAATGGTTGAGAAGAGAACAAATTTTTCGCAATTCTGCTGCTCCAAACGCTTAACCAGAATGTCCTAGGGAAAAAAATGCACATACCGTTGTGATCGGGCGAGTTTCTACTTTCAGATGCAATAGGAATTTTTGGGTTAGGTCAATCCGTTCGCAAGATATGGGAGTTTGAAGCTAGGAAATGGTTGTGAAGACAACAAATTTTTCGCAATTCTGCTGCTGCAATCGCTTAACCAGAATGGCCTAGGTAAAAAATACGCATACAGCTGTAATCGGGCGAGTTTCTACTTTCAGACGCAGTGGGAATTTTTGGGTTGGGTCAATCCGTTCGCGAGATGTGGGAGTTTGAAGCCAAGAAATGGTTGAGAAGGCAACAAATTTTTCGCACTTCTGCTGCTCCAAACGCGTAACCAGAATGGCCTAGGGAAAAAATACACATACTGTTGTAATCGGGCGAATTTCTACTTTCAGATGCAATGGGAATTTTTGGGTTAGGTCAACCCGTTCGCGAGATATGGGAGTTTGAAGCCAAGAAATTGTTGAGAAGGCAACAAATTTTTCGCACTTCTGCTGCTCCAAACGCTTAACCAGAATGGTCTAGGGAAAAAATACACATACCGCTGTAATCGGGCGAGTTTCTACTTTCAGACGCAGCAGGAATTTTTCGGTTTGGTCAATCCGTTCGCGAGATATGGGAGTTTGAAGCCAAGAAATGGTCGAGAAGACAACAAATTTTTCGCAATTCTGCTGCTCCAAACGCTTAACCAGAATGGCCTAGGGAAAAAATACACATACCGTTGTAATCGGGCGAGTTTCTACTTTCAGACGCAACAGGAATTTTTTGGGTTAGGTCAATCCGTTCGCGAGATATGGGAGTTTGAAGCCAAGAAATGGTTGAGAAGACAAACAATTTTTCGCAATTCTGCTGCTCCAAACGCTTAACCCGAATGGCCTAGGGGAAAAATACACATACCGTTGTAATCGGGCGAGTTTCTACTTTCAGGTGCAATAGGAATTTTTGGGTTAGGTCAATCCGTTCGCGAGATATGGGAGTTTGAAGCTAAGAAATGGTTGAGAAGAGAACAAATTTTTCGCAATTCTGCTGCTCCAAACGCTTAACCAGAATGGCCAAGGGAAAAAAATACACATATCTTTGTGATCGGGCGAGCTTCTACTTTCAGATGCAATAGGAATTTTTGGGTTAGGTCAATCCGTTCGCAAGATATGGGTGTTTGAAGCTAAGAAATGGTTGAGAAGAGAACAAATTTTTCGCAATTCTGCTGCTCCAAACGCTTAACCAGAATGGCCTAGGGAAAAAAATGCACATACCGTTGTAATCGGGCGAGTTTCTACTTTCAGATGCAATAGGAAGTTTTGGGTTAGGTCAATCCGTTCGCGAGATATGGGAGTTTGAAGCTAAGAAATGGTTGAGAAGACAACAAATTTTTCGCAATTCTGCGGCTCCAGTCGCTTAACAAGAATGGCCTAGGGAAAAAATACACATACTGTTGTAATCGGGCGTGTTTCTACTTTCAGATGCAATAGGAATTTTTGGGTTAGGTCAATCCGTTCGCGAGATATGGGAGTATGAAGCCAAGAAATGGTTGAGAAGGCAAAAAATTTTTCGAAATTCTGCTGCTCCAAACGCTTAACCAGATTGGCCTAGGGAAAAAATACGCATACAGTTGTAATCGGGCGAGTTTCTACTTTCAGACGCAGTAGGAATCTCAGGGTTGGGTCAATCCGTTCGCGAGATATGGGACTTTGAAGCTGAGAAATGGTTGACAATACAAAAAATTTTTCGCACTTCTGCTGCTCCAATCGCTTAACCATAATGGCCTAGGGAAAAAATACACATACCGTTGTAATCGGGCGAGTCTCTACTTTCAGATGCAATAGGAATTTTTGGGTTAAGTCAATCCGTTCGCGAGATATGGGAGTTTGAAGCCAAGAAATGGATGAGAAGGCAACAAATTTTTCGCAATTCTGCTGCGCCAAACGCTTAACCAGAATGGTCTAGGGAAAAAATACACATACTGTTGTAATCGGGCGAGTTTCTACTTTCAGACGCAGTAGGAATTTTTGGGTTGGGTCAATCCGTTCGCGAGATATGGGAGTTTGAAGCCAAGAAATGGTTGAGAAGGCACAACATTTTTCGCAATTCTGTTGCTCCAAACGCTTAACCAGAATGGCCTAGGGAAAAAATACACATACCGTTGTAATCGGGTGAGTTTCTACTTTCAGACGCAGCAGGAATTTTGGGGTTTGGCCAATCCGTTCGCGAGATATGGGAGTTTGAACCTAAGAAATGGTTGAGAAGACAACAAATTTTTCTCACTTCTGCAGCACCAAACGCTTAACTAGAATGGCATAGGGAAAAGATACACATACCGTTGTAAACGGGCGAGTTTCTACCTTCGGACGCAGTAGGAATTTTTGGTTTTGGTCAATCCGTTCGCGAGATATGGGAGTTTGATGCGAAGAAATGGTTGAGAAGACAACAAATTTTTCGCACTTCTGCTGCTCCAATTGCTTAACAAGAATGGCCTAGGGAAAAAATACACATATTGTTGTAATCGGGCGAATTTCTACTTTCAGATGCAATAGGAATTTTTGGGATAGGTTAAACCGTTCGCGAGATATGGGAGTTTGAAGCTATGAAATGGTTGAGAAGACAACAAATTTTTCGCAATTCTGCTGCTCCAAACGCTTAACCAGAATGGCCTAAGGAGAAAATACAGATACTGTTGTAATCGGGCGAGTTTCTACTTTCAGATGCAGTAGGAATCTCTGGGTTGGGTCAATCCGTTCGCGAGATATGGGACTTTGAAGCCAAGAAATGGTTGAGAAGGCAACAAATTTTTCGCACTTCTGCTGCTCCCATCGCTTAACCATAATGGCCTAGGGAAAAAATACACATACCGTTGTAATCGGGCGAGTCTCTACTTTCAGATGCAATAGGAATTTTTGGGTTAGGTCAATCCGTTCGCGAGATATGGGAGTTTGAAGCTAAGAAATGGTTGAGAAGAGAACAAATTTTTCGCAATTCTGCTGCTCCAAACGCTTAACCAGAATGGCCTAGGGAAAAAAATGCACATACCGTTGTGATCGGGCGAGTTTCTACTTTCAGATGCAATAGGAATTTTTGGGTTAGGTCAATCCGTTCGCAAGATATGGGAGTTTGAAGCTAAGAAATGGTTGTGAAGACAACAAATTTTTCGCAATTCTGCTGCTGCAATCGCTTAACCAGAATGGCCTAGGTAAAAAATACGCATACAGTTGTAATCGGGCGAGTTTCTACTTTCAGACGCAGTGGGAATTTTTGGGTTGGGTCAATCCGTTCGCGAGATGTGGGAGTTTGCAGCCAAGAAATGGTTGAGAAGGTAACAAATTTTTCGCACTTCTGCTGCTCCAAACGCGTAACCAGAATGGCCTAGGGAAAAAATACACATACTGTTGTAATCGGGCGAATTTCTACTTTCAGATGCAATGGGAATTTTTGGGTTAGGTCAATCCGTTCGCGAGATATGGGAGTTTGAAGCCAAGAAATTGTTGAGAAGGCAACAAATTTTTCGCACTTCTGCTGCTCCAAACGCTTAACCAGAATGGTCTAGGGAAAAAATACACATACCTCTGTAATCGGGCGGGTTTCTACTTTCAGACGCAGCAGGAATTTTTGGGTTTGGTCAATCCGTTCGCGAGATATGGGAGTTTGAAGCCAAGAAATGGTCGAGAAGACAACAAATTTTTCGCAATTCTGCTGCTCCAAACGCTTAACCAGAATGGCCCAGGGAAAAAATACACATACCGTTGTAATCGGGCGAGTTTCTACTTTCAGACGCAACAGGAATTTTTTGGGTTAGGTCAATCCGTTCGCGAGATATGGGAGTTTGAAGCCAAGAAATGGTTGAGCAGGCAAAAAATGTTTCGAACTTCTGCTGCTCCAAACGCTTAACCAGATTGGCCTAGGGAAAAAATACACATACCGTTGTAATCGGGCGAGTTTCTACTTTCAGGTGCAATAGGAATTTTTGGGTTAGGTCAATCCGTTCGCGAGATATGGGAGTTTGAAGCTAAGAAATGGTCGAGAAGAGAACAAATTTTTCGCAATTCTGCTGCTCCAAACGCTTGACCAGAATGGCCTAGGGAAAAAAAATGCACATACCGTTGTAATCGGGCGAGTTTCTACTTTCAGATGCAATAGGAAGTTTTGGGTTAGGTCAATCCGTTCGCGAGATATGGGAGTTTGAAGCTAAGAAATGGTTGAGAAGACAACAAACTTTTCGCAATTCTGCTGCTCCAGTCGCTTAACAAGAATGGCCTAGGGAAAAAATACACATACTGTTGTAATCGGGCGTGTTTCTACATTCAGATGCAATAGGAATTTTTGGGTTAGGTCAATCCGTTCGCGAGATATGGGAGTATGAAGCCAAGAAATGGTTGAGAAGGCAAAAAATTTTTCGAAATTCTGCTGCTCCAAACGCTTAACCAGATTGGCCTAGGGAAAAAATACGCATACAGTTGTAATCGGGCGAGTTTCTACTTTCAGACGCAGTAGGAATCTCTGGGTTGGGTCAATCCGTTCGCGAGATATGGGACTTTGAAGCTGAGAAATGGTTGACAATACAACAAATTTTTCGCACTTCTGCTGCTCCAATCGCTTAACCATAATGGCCCAGGGAAAAAATACACATACCGTTGTAATCGGGCGAGTCTCTACTTTCAGATGCAATAGGAATTTTTGGGTTAAGTCAATCCGTTCGCGAGATATGGGAGTTTGAAGCCAAGAAATGGTTGAGAAGGCAACAAATTTTTCGCAATTCTGCTGCGCCAAACGCTTAACCAGAATGGTCTAGGGAAAAAATACACATACTGTTGTAATCGGGCGAGTTTCTACTTTCAGACGCAGTAGGAATTTTTGGGTTGGGTCAATTCGTTCGCGAGATATGGGAGTTTGAAGCCAAGAAATGGTTGAGAAGGCACAACATTTTTCGCACTTCTGTTGCTCCGAACGCTTAACCAGAATGGCCTAGGGAAAAAATACACATACCGCTGTAATCGGGTGAGTTTCTACTTTCAGACGCAGCAGGAATTTTGGGGTTTGGCCAATCCGTTCGTGAGATATGGGAGTTTGAACCTAAGAAATGGTTGAGAAGACAACAAATTTTTCTCACTTCTGCAGCTCCAAACGCTTAACCAGAATGGCATAGGGAAAAGATACACATACCGTTGTAAACGGGCGAGTTTCTACCTTCGGACGCAGTAGGAATTTTTGGTTTTGGTCAATCCGTTCGCGAGATATGGGAGTTTGATGCGAAGAAATGGTTGAGAAGACAACAAATTTTTCGCACTTCGGCAGCTCCAAACGCTTAACCAGAATGGCAGAGGGAAAAGATACACATACCGTTGGAATCGGGCGAGTTTCTACTTTCGGACGCAGTAGGAATTTTTGGGTTGGGTCAATCCGTTCGCGAGATATGGGAGTATGAAGCCAAGAAATGGTTGAGAAGGCAAAAAATTTTTCGAAATTCTGCTGCTGCAATCGCTTAACCAGAATGGCCTAGGTAAAAAATACGCATACAGTTGTAATCGGGCGAGTTTCTACTTTCAGACGCAGTGGGAATTTTTGGGTTGGGTCAATCCGTTCGCGAGATGTGGGAGTTTGAAGCCAAGAAATGGTTGAGAAGGCAACAAATTTTTCGCACTTCTGCTGCTCCAAACGCGTAACCAGAATGGCCTAGGGAAAAAATACACATACTGTTGTAATCGGGCGAATTTCTACTTTCAGATGCAATGGGAATTTTTGGGTTAGGTCAATCCGTTCGCGAGATATGGGAGTTTGAAGCCAAGAAATTGTTGAGAAGGCAACAAATTTTTCGCACTTCTGCTGCTCCAAACGCTTAACCAGAATGGTCTAGGGAAAAAATACACATACCTCTGTAATCGGGCGAGTTTCTACTTTCAGACGCAGCAGGAATTTTTGGGTTTGGTCAATCCGTTCGCGAGATATGGGAGTTTGAAGCCAAGAAATGGTCGAGAAGACAACAAATTTTTCGCAATTCTGCTGCTCCAAACGCTTAACCAGAATGGCCTAGGGAAAAAATACACATACCGTTGTAATCGGGCGAGTTTCTACTTTCAGACGCAACAGGAATTTTTTGGGTTAGGTCAATCCGTTCGCGAGATATGGGAGTTTGAAGCCAAGAAATGGTTGAGAAGACAAACAATTTTTCGCAATTCTGCTGCTCCAAACGCTTAACCCGAATGGCCTAGGGAAAAAATATACATACCGTTGTAATCGGGCGAGTTTCTACTTTCAGGTGCAATAGGAATTTTTGGGTTAGGTCAATCCGTTCGCGAGATATGGGAGTTTGAATCTAAGAAATGGTTGAGAAGACAACAAACTTTTCGCAATTCTGCTGCTCCAGTCGCTTAACAAGAATGGCCTAGGGAAAAAATACACATACTGTTGTAATCGGGCGTGTTTCTACTTTCAGGTGCAATAGGAATTTTTGGGTTAGGTCAATCCGTTCGCGAGATATGGGAGTATGAAGCCAAGAAATGGTTGAGAAGGCAAAAAATTTTTCGAAATTCTGCTGCTCCAAACGCTTAACCAGATTGGCCTAGGGGAAAAATACGCATACAGTTGTAATCGGGCGAGTTTCTACTTTCAGACGCAGTAGGAATTTTTGGGTTGGGTCAATCCGTTCGCGAGATATGGGAGTTTGAAGCCAAGAAATAGTTGAGAAGGCACAACATTTTTCGCACTTCTGTTGCTCCGAACGCTTAACCAGAATGGCCTTGGGAAAAAATACACATACCGTTGTAATCGGGTGAGTTTCTACTTTCAGACGCAGCAGGAATTTTGGGGTTTGGCCAATCCGTTCGCGAGATATGGGAGTTTGAACCTAAGAAATGGTTGAGAAGACAACAAATTTTTCTCACTTCTGCAGCTCCAAACGCTTAACCAGAATGGCATAGGGAAAAGATACACATACCGTTGTAAACGGGCGAGTTTCTACCTTCGGACGCAGTAGGAATTTTTGGTTTTGGTCAATCCGTTCGCGAGATATGGGAGTTTGATGCGAAGAAATGGTTGAGAAGACAACAAATTTTTCGCACTTCGGCAGCTCCAAACGCTTAACCAGAATGGCAGAGGGAAAAGATACACATACCGTTGTAATCGGGCGAGTTTCTACTTTCGGACGCAGTAGGAATTTTTGGGTTTGGTCAATCCGTTCGCGAGATATGGGAGTTTGAAGCGAAGAAATGGTTGAGAAGACAACAAATTTTTAGCACTTCTGCTGCTCCAATTGCTTAACAAGAGTGGCCTAGGGAAAAAATACACATACTGTTGTTATCGGGCGTGTTTCTACTTTCAGATGCAATAGGAATTTTTGGGTTAGGTCAATCCGTTCGCGAGATATGGGAGTATGAAGCCAAGAAATGGTTGAGAAGGCAAAAAATTTTTCGAAATTCTGCTGCTCCAAACGCTTAACCAGATTGGCCTAGGGAAAAAATACGCATACAGTTGTAATCGGGCGAGTTTCTACTTTCAGACGCAGTAGGAATCTCTGGGTTGGGTCAATCCGTTCGCGAGATATGGGACTTTGAAGCTGAGAAATGGTTGACAATACAACAAATTTTTCGCACTTCTGCTGCTCCAATCGCTTAACCATAATGGCCTAGGGAAAAAATACACATACCGTTGTAATCGGGCGAGTCTCTACTTTCAGATGCAATAGGAATTTTTGGGTTAGGTCAATCCGTTCGCGAGATATGGGAGTTTGAAGCTAAGAAATGGTTGAGTAGAGAACAAATTTTTCGCAATTCTGCTGCTCCAAACGCTTAACCAGAATGGCCAAGGGAAAAAAATGCACATACCTTTGTGATCGGGCGAGTTTCTACTTTCAGATGCAATAGGAATTTTTGGGTTAGGTCAATCCGTTCGCAAGATATGGGAGTTTGAAGCTAAGAAATGGTTGAGAAGAGAACAAATTTTTCGCAATTCTGCTGCTCCAAACGCTTAACCAGAATGGCCTAGGGAAAAAAATGCACATACCGTTGTAATCGGGCGAGTTTCTACTTTCAGATGCAATAGGAAGTTTTGGGTTAGGTCAATCCGTTCGCGAGATATGGGAGTTTGAAGCTAAGAAATGGTTGAGAAGACAGCAAATTTTTCGCAATTCTGCTGCTCCAGTCTCTTAACAAGAATGGCCTAGGGAAAAAATACACATACTGTTGTAATCGGGCGTGTTTCTACTTTCAGATGCAATAGGAATTTTTGGGTTAGGTCAATCCGTTCGCGAGATATGGGAGTATGAAGCCAAGAAATGGTTGAGAAGGCAAAAAATTTTTCGAAATTCTGCTGCTCCAAACGCTTAACCAGATTGGCCTAGGGAAAAAATACGCATACAGTTGTAATCGGGCGAGTTTCTACTTTCAGACGCAGTAGGAATCTCTGGGTTGGGTCAATCCGTTCGCGAGATATGGGACTTTGAAGCTGAGAAATGGTTGAGAAGAGAACAAATTTTTCGCAATTCTGCTGCTCCAAACGCTTAACCAGAATGTCCTAGGGAAAAAAATGCACATACCGTTGTGATCGGGCGAGTTTCTACTTTCAGATGCAATAGGAATTTTTGGGTTAGGTCAATCCGTTCGCAAGATATAGGAGTTTGAAGCTAGGAAATGGTTGTGAAGACAACAAATTTTTCGCAATTCTGCTGCTGCAATCGCTTAACCAGAATGGCTTGGGTAAAAAATACGCATACAGTTGTAATCGGGCGAGTTTCTACTTTCAGACGCAGTGGGAATTTTTGGGTTGGGTCAATCCGTTCGCGAGATGTGGGAGTTTGAAGCCAAGAAATGGTTGAGAAGGCAACAAATTTTTCGCACTTCTGCTGCTCCAAACGCGTAACCAGAATGGCCTAGGGAAAAAATACACATACTGTTGTAATCGGGCGAATTTCTACTTTCAGATGCAATGGGAATTTTTGGGTTAGGTCAATCCGTTCGCGAGATATGGGAGTTTGAAGCCAAGAAATTGTTGAGAAGGCAACAAATTTTTCGCACTTCTGCTGCTCCAAACGCTTAACCAGAATAATCTAGGGAAAAAATACACATACCTCTGTAATCGGGCGAGTTTCTACTTTCAGATGCAATAGGAATTTTTGGGTTAGGTCAATCCGTTCGCAAGATATGGGAGTTTGAAGCTAAGAAATGGTTGAGAAGAGAACAAATTTTTCGCAATTCTGCTGCTCCAAACGCTTAACCAGAATGGCCTAGGGAAAAAAATGCACATACCGTTGTAATCGGGCGAGTTTCTACTTTCAGATGCAATAGGAAGTTTTGGGTTAGGTCAATCTGTTCGCGAGATATGGGAGTTTGAAGCTAAGAAATGGTTGAGAAGACAACAAATTTTTCGCAATTCTGCTGCTCCAGTCGCTTAACAAGAATGGCCTAGGGATAAAATACACATACTGTTGTAATCGGGCGTGTTTCTACTTTCAGATGCAATAGGAATTTTTGGGTTAGGTCAATCCGTTCGCGAGATATGGGAGTATGAAGCCAAGAAATGGTTGAGAAGGCAAAAAATTTTTCGAAATTCTGCTGCTCCAAACGCTTAACCAGATTGGCCTAGGGAAAAAATACGCATACAGTTGTAATCGGGCGAGTTTCTACTTTCAGACGCAGTAGGAATCTCTGGGTTGGGTCAATCCGTTCGCGAGATATGGGACTTTGAAGCTGAGAAATGGTTGACAATACAACAAATTTTTCGCACTTCTGCTGCTCCAATCGCTTAACCATAATGGCCTAGGGAAAAAAATACACATACCGTTGTAATCGGGCGAGTCTCTACTTTCAGATGCAATAGGAATTTTTGGGTTAAGTCAATCCGTTTGCGAGATATGGGAGTTTGAAGCCAAGAAATGGTTGAGAAGGCAACAAATTTTTCGCAATTCTACTGCGCCAAACGCTTAACCAGAATGGTCTAGGGAAAAAATACACATACTGTTGTAATCGGGCGAGTTTCTACTTTCAGACGCAGTAGGAATTTTTGGGTTGGGTCAATCCGTTCGCGAGATATGGGAGTTTGAAGCCAAGAAATGGTTGAGAAGGCACAACATTTTTCGCACTTCTGTTGCTCCAAACGCTTAACCAGAATGGCCTAGGGAAAAAATACACATACCGTTGTAATCGGGTGAGTTTCTACTTTCAGACGCAGCAGGAATTTTGGGGTTTGGCCAATCCGTTCGCGAGATATGGGAGTTTGAACCTAAGAAATGGTTGAGAAGACAACAAATTTTTCGCACTACTGCTGCTCCAATTGCTTAACAAGAATGGCCTAGGGAAAAAATACACATACCGTTGTAATCGGGCGAGTCTCTACTTTCAGATGCAATAGGAATTTTTGGGTTGAGTCAATCCGTTCGCGAGATATGGGAGTTTGAATCCAAGAAATGGTTGAGAAGGCAACAAATTTTTCGCAATTCTGCTGCGCCAAACGCTTAACCAGAATGGTCTAGGGAAAAAATACACATACTGTTGTAATCGGGCGAGTTTCTACTTTCAGACGCAGTAGGAATTTTTTGGTTGGGTCAATCCGTTCGCGAGATATGGGAGTTTGAAGCCAAGAAATGGTTGAGAAGGCACAACATTTTTCGCACTTCTGTTGCTCCAAACGCTTAACCAGAATGGCCTAGGGAAAAGATACACATACCGTTGTAAACGGGCGAGTTTCTACCTTCGGACGCAGTAGGAATTTTTGGTTTTGGTCAATCCGTTCGCGAGATATGGGAGTTTGAAGCGAAGAAGTGGTTGAGAAGACAACAAATTATTCTCACTTCTGCTACTCCAATTGCTTAACAAGAATGGCCTAGGGAAAAAATACACATATTGTTGTAATCGGGCGAGTTTCTACTTTCAGACGCAGTAGGAATTTTTTGGTTGGGTCAATCCGTTCGCGAGATATGGGAGTTTGAAGCCAAGAAATGGTTGAGAAGGCACAACATTTTTCGCACTTCTGTTGCTCCAAACGCTTAACCAGAATGGCCTAGGGAAAAAATACACATACCGTTGTAATCGGGCGAGTCTCTACTTTCAGACGCAGTAGGAATTTTTTGGTTGGGTCAATCCGTTCGCGAGATATGGGAGTTTGAAGCCAAGAAATGGTTGAGAAGGCACAACATTTTTCGCACTTCTGTTGCTCCAAACGCTTAACCAGAATGGCATAGGGAAAAAAATGCACATACCGTTGTGATCGGGCGAGTTTCTACTTTCAGATGCAATAGGAATTTTTGGGTTAGGTCAATCCGTTCGCAAGATATGGGAGTTTGAAGCTAAGAAATGCTAGAGAAGGCAACAAATTTTTCGCACTTCTGCTGCTCCAAACGCTTAACCAGAATGGTCTAGGGAAAAAATACACATACCTCTGTAATCGGGCGAGTTTCTACTTTCAGACGCAGCAGGAATTTTTGGGTTTGGTCAAGCCGTTCGCGTGATATGGGAGTTTGAAGCCAAGAAATGGTCTAGAAGACAACAAATTTTTCGCAATTCTGCTGCTCCAAACGCTTAACCAGAAATGCCTAGGGAAAAAATACACATACCGTTGTAATCGGGCGAGTTTCTACTTTCAGACGCAACAGGAATTTTTTGGGTTAGGTCAATTCGTTCGCGAGAAATGGGAGTTTGAAGCCAAGAAATGGTTGAGAAGGCAAACAATTTTTCGCAATTCTGCTGCTCCAAACGCTTAACCCGAATGGCCTAGGGAAAAAATACACATACCGTTGTAATCGGGCGAATTTCTACTTTCAGATGCAATAGGAATTTTTGGGATAGGTCAATCCGTTCGCGAGATATGGGAGTTTGAAGCTATGAAATGGTTGAGAAGACAACAAATTTTTCGCAATTCTGCTGCTCCAAACGCTTAACCAGAATGGCCTAAGGTAAAAATACACATACCGTTGTAATCGGGCGAGTTTCTACTTTCAGATGCAGTAGGAGTTTTTGGGTTTGGTCAATCCGTTCGCGAGATATGGGAGTTTGAAGCGAAGAAATGGTTGAGAAGACAACAAATTTTTCGCACTTCTGCTGCTCCAATTGCTTAACAAGAATGGCCTAGGGAAAAAATACACATACTGTTGTAATCGGGCGTGTTTCTACTTTCGGATGCAATAGGAATTTTTGGGTTACGTCAATCCGTTCGCGAGATATGGGAGTATGAAGCCAAGAAATGGTTGAGAAGGCAAAAAATTTTTCGCAATTCTGCTGCTCCAAAGGCTTAACCAGAATGGCCTAGGGTAAAAATACACATACCGTTGTAATCGGGCGAGTTTCTACTTTCAGACGCAGCAGGAATTTTGGGGTTTGGCCAATCCGTTCGCGAGATATGGGAGTTTGAACCTAAGAAATGGTTGAGAAGACAGCAAATTTTTCTCACTTCGGCAGCTCCAAACGCTTAACCAGAATGGCATAGGGAAAAGATACACATACCGTTGTAAACGGGCGAGTTTCTACTTTCGGACGCAGTAGGAATTTTTGGGTTTGGTCAATCCGTTCGCGAGATATGGGAGTTTGAAGCGAAGAAATGGTTGAGAAGACAACAAATTTTTCGCACTTCTGCTGCTCCAATTGCTTAACAAGAGTGGCCTAGGGAAAAAATACACATACTGTTGTAATCAGGCGAGTTTCTACTTTCAGATGCAATAGGAAGTTTCGGGTTAGGTCAATCCGTTCGCGAGATATGGGAGTTTGAAGCTAAGAAATGGTTGAGAAGACAACAAATTTTTCGCAATTCTGCTGCTCCAATCGTTTAACAAGAATGCCCTAGGGAAAAAATACACATACTGTTGTAATCGGGCGTGTTTCTACTTTCAGATGCAATAGGAATTTTTGGGTTAGGTCAATCCGTTCGCGAGATATGGGAGTATGAAGCCAAGAAATGGTTGAGAAGGCAAAAAATTTTTCGCACTTCTGTTGCTCCAAACGCTTAACCAGAATGGCCTAGGGAAAAAATACACATACCGTTGTAATCGGGTGAGTTTCTACTTTCAGACGCAGCAGGAATTTTTGGGTTTGGCCATTCCGTTCGCGAGATATGGGAGTTTGAACCTAAGAAATGGTTGAGAAGACAACAAATTTTTCGCACTTCTGCAGCTCCAATTGCTTAACAAGTGTGGCCTAGGGAAAAAATACACATACTGTTGTTATCGGGCGTGTTTCTACTTTCAGATGCAATAGGAATTTTTGGGTTAGGTCAATCCGTTCGCAAGATATGGGAGTTTGAAGCAAAGAAATGGTTGTGAAGACAACAAATTTTTCGCAATTCTGCTGCTGCAATCGCTTAACCAGATTGGCCTAGGGAAAAAATACACATACCGTTGTAATCAGGCGAGTTTCTACTTTCAGATGCCATAGGAATTTTTGGGTTAGGTCAATCCGTTCGCGAGATATGGGAGTTTGAAGCTAAGAAATGGTTGAGAAGACAACAAATTTTTCGCAATTCTGCTGCTGCAATCGCTTAACCAGAATGGCCTAGGTAAAAAATACGCATACAGTTGTAATCGGGCGAGTTTCTACTTTCAGACGCAGTGGGAATTTTTGGGTTGGGTCAATCCGTTCGCGAGATGTGGGAGTTTGAAGCCAAGAAATGGTTGAGAAGGCAAAAAATTTTTCGCACTTCTGCTGCTCCAAACGCGTAACCAGAATGGCCTAGGGAAAAAATACACATACGGTTGTAATCGGGCGAGTTTCTACTTTCAGATGCAGTAGGAATGTTGGGGTTTGGCCAATCCGTTCGCGAGATATGGGAGTTTGAACCTAAGAAATGGTTGAGAAGACAACAAATTTTTGTCACTTCGGCAGCTCCAAACGCTTAACCAGAATGGCAGAGGGAAAAGATACACATACCGTTGTAATCGGGCGAGTTTCTACTTTCGGACGCAGTAGGAATTTTTGGGTTTGGTCAATCCGTTCGCGAGATATGGGAGTTTGAAGCGAAGAAATGGTTGAGAAGACAACAAATTTTTAGCACTTCTGCTGCTCCAATTGCTTAACAAGAGTGGCCTAGGGAAAAAATACACATACTGTTGTTATCGGGTGTGTTTCTACTTTCAGATGCAATAGGAATTTTTGGGTTAGGTCAATCCGTTCGCGAGATATGGGAGTATGAAGCCAAGAAATGGTTGAGAAGGCAAAAATGTTAAGAACTTCTGCTGCTCCAAACGCTTAACCAGAATGGCATAGGGAAAAAAATGCACATACCGTTGTGATCGGGCGAGTTTCTACTTTCAGATGCAATAGGAATTTTTGGGTTAGGTCAATCCGTTCGCAAGATATGGGAGTTTGAAGCTAAGAAATGGTTGTGAAGACAACAAATTTTTCGCAATTCTGCTGCTGCAATCGCTTAACCAGAATGGCCTAGGTAAAAAATACGCATACCGTTGTAATCGGGCGAGTTTCTACTTTCAGATGCAGTAGGAGTTTTTGGGTTTGGTCAATCCGTTCGCGAGATATGGGAGTTTGAAGCGAAGAAATGGTTGAGAAGACAACAAATTTTTCGCACTTCTGCTGCTCCAATTGCTTAACAAGAATGGCCTAGGGAAAAAATACACATACCGTTGTAATCGGGCGAGTTTCTACTTTCAGACGCAACAGGAATTTTTTGGGTTAGGTCAATTCGTTCGCGAGAAATGGGAGTTTGAAGCCAAGAAATGGTTGAGAAGGCAAACAATTTTTCGCAATTCTGCTGCTCCAAACGCTTAACCCGAATGGCCTAGGGAAAAAATACACATACCGTTGTAATCGGGCGAATTTCTACTTTCAGATGCAATAGGAATTTTTGGGATAGGTCAATCCGTTCGCGAGATATGGGAGTTTGAAGCTATGAAATGGTTGAGAAGACAACAAATTTTTCGCAATTCTGCTGCTCCAAACGCTTAACCAGAATGGCCTAAGGTAAAAATACACATACCGTTGTAATCGGGCGAGTTTCTACTTTCAGATGCAGTAGGAGTTTTTGGGTTTGGTCAATCCGTTCGCGAGATATGGGAGTTTGAAGCGAAGAAATGGTTGAGAAGACAACAAATTTTTCGCACTTCTGCTGCTCCAATTGCTTAACAAGAATGGCCTAGGGAAAAAATACACATACTGTTGTAATCGGGCGTGTTTCTACTTTCGGATGCAATAGGAATTTTGGGGTTACGTCAATCCGTTCGCGAGATATGGGAGTATGAAGCCAAGAAATGGTTGAGAAGGCAAAAAATTTTTCGCAATTCTGCTGCTCCAAAGGCTTAACCAGAATGGCCTAGGGTAAAAATACACATACCGTTGTAATCGGGCGAGTTTCTACTTTCAGACGCAGCAGGAATTTTGGGGTTTGGCCAATCCGTTCGCGAGATATGGGAGTTTGAACCTAAGAAATGGTTGAGAAGACAGCAAATTTTTCTCACTTCGGCAGCTCCAAACGCTTAACCAGAATGGCATAGGGAAAAGATACACATACCGTTGTAAACGGGCGAGTTTCTACTTTCGGACGCAGTAGGAATTTTTGGGTTTGGTCAATCCGTTCGCGAGATATGGGAGTTTGAAGCGAAGAAATGGTTGAGAAGACAACAAATTTTTCGCACTTCTGCTGCTCCAATTGCTTAACAAGAGTGGCCTAGGGAAAAAATACACATACTGTTGTAATCAGGCGAGTTTCTACTTTCAGATGCAATAGGAAGTTTCGGGTTAGGTCAATCCGTTCGCGAGATATGGGAGTTTGAAGCTAAGAAATGGTTGAGAAGACAACAAATTGTTCGCAATTCTGCTGCTCCAATCGTTTAACAAGAATGCCCTAGGGAAAAAATACACATACTGTTGTAATCGGGCGTGTTTCTACTTTCAGATGCAATAGGAATTTTTGGGTTAGGTCAATCCGTTCGCGAGATATGGGAGTATGAAGCCAAGAAATGGTTGAGAAGGCAAAAAATTTTTCGCACTTCTGTTGCTCCAAACGCTTAACCAGAATGGCCTAGGGAAAAAATACACATACCGTTGTAATCGGGTGAGTTTCTACTTTCAGACGCAGCAGGAATTTTTGGGTTTGGCCATTCCGTTCGCGAGATATGGGAGTTTGAACCTAAGAAATGGTTGAGAAGACAACAAATTTTTCGCACTTCTGCAGCTCCAATTGCTTAACAAGTGTGGCCTAGGGAAAAAATACACATACTGTTGTTATCGGGCGTGTTTCTACTTTCAGATGCAATAGGAATTTTTGGGTTAGGTCAATCCGTTCGCAAGATATGGGAGTTTGAAGCAAAGAAATGGTTGTGAAGACAACAAATTTTTCGCAATTCTGCTGCTGCAATCGCTTAACCAGATTGGCCTAGGGAAAAAATACACATACCGTTGTAATCAGGCGAGTTTCTACTTTCAGATGCCATAGGAATTTTTGGGTTAGGTCAATCCGTTCGCGAGATATGGGAGTTTGAAGCTAAGAAATGGTTGAGAAGAGAACAAATTTTTCGCAATTCTGCTGCTCCAAACGCTTAACCAGAATGGCATAGGGAAAAAAATGCACATACCGTTGTGATCGGGCGAGTTTCTACTTTCAGATGCAATAGGAATTTTTGGGTTAGGTCAATCCGTTCGCAAGATATGGGAGTTTGAAGCTAAGAAATGGTTGTGAAGACAACAAATTTTTCGCAATTCTGCTGCTGCAATCGCTTAACCAGAATGGCCTAGGTAAAAAATACGCATACAGTTGTAATCGGGCGAGTTTCTACTTTCAGACGCAGTGGGAATTTTTGGGTTGGGTCAATCCGTTCGCGAGATGTGGGAGTTTGAAGCCAAGAAATGGTTGAGAAGGCAAAAAATTTTTCGCACTTCTGCTGCTCCAAACGCGTAACCAGAATGGCCTAGGGGAAAAATACACATACGGTTGTAATCGGGCGAGTTTCTACTTTCAGATGCAGTAGGAATGTTGGGGTTTGGCCAATCCGTTCGCGAGATATGGGAGTTTGAACCTAAGAAATGGTTGAGAAGACAACAAATTTTTGTCACTTCGGCAGCTCCAAACGCTTAACCAGAATGGCAGAGGGAAAAGATACACATACCGTTGTAATCGGGCGAGTTTCTACTTTCGGACGCAGTAGGAATTTTTGGGTTTGGTCAATCCGTTCGCGAGATATGGGAGTTTGAAGCGAAGAAATGGTTGAGAAGACAACAAATTTTTAGCACTTCTGCTGCTCCAATTGCTTAACAAGAGTGGCCTAGGGAAAAAATACACATACTGTTGTTATCGGGTGTGTTTCTACTTTCAGATGCAATAGGAATTTTTGGGTTAGGTCAATCCGTTCGCGAGATATGGGAGTATGAAGCCAAGAAATGGTTGAGAAGGCAAAAATGTTAAGAACTTCTGCTGCTCCAAACGCTTAACCAGAATGGCATAGGGAAAAAAATGCACATACCGTTGTGATCGGGCGAGTTTCTACTTTCAGATGCAATAGGAATTTTTGGGTTAGGTCAATCCGTTCGCAAGATATGGGAGTTTGAAGCTAAGAAATGGTTGTGAAGACAACAAATTTTTCGCAATTCTGCTGCTGCAATCGCTTAACCAGAATGGCCTAGGTAAAAAATACGCATACCGTTGTAATCGGGCGAGTTTCTACTTTCAGATGCAGTAGGAGTTTTTGGGTTTGGTCAATCCGTTCGCGAGATATGGGAGTTTGAAGCGAAGAAATGGTTGAGAAGACAACAAATTTTTCGCACTTCTGCTGCTCCAATTGCTTAACAAGAATGGCCTAGGGAAAAAATACACATACTGTTGTAATCGGGCGTGTTTCTACTTTCAGATGCAATAGGAATTTTTGGGTTAGGTCAATCCGTTCGCGAGATATGGGAGTATGAAGCCAAGAAATGGTTGAGAAGGCAAAAAATTTTTCGCACTTCTGTTGCTCCAAACGCTTAACCAGAATGGCCTAGGGAAAAAATACACATACCGTTGTAATCGGGTGAGTTTCTACTTTCAGACGCAGCAGGAATTTTTGGGTTTGGCCATTCCGTTCGCGAGATATGGGAGTTTGAACCTAAGAAATGGTTGAGAAGACAACAAATTTTTCGCACTTCTGCAGCTCCAATTGCTTAACAAGTGTGGCCTAGGGAAAAAATACACATACTGTTGTTATCGGCGTGTTTCTACTTTCAGATGCAATAGGAATTTTTGGGTTAGGTCAATCCGTTCGCAAGATATGGGAGTTTGAAGCAAAGAAATGGTTGTGAAGACAACAAATTTTTCGCAATTCTGCTGCTGCAATCGCTTAACCAGATTGGCCTAGGGAAAAAATACACATACCGTTGTAATCAGGCGAGTTTCTACTTTCAGATGCCATAGGAATTTTTGGGTTAGGTCAATCCGTTCGCGAGATATGGGAGTTTGAAGCTAAGAAATGGTTGAGAAGAGAACAAATTTTTCGCAATTCTGCTGCTCCAAACGCTTAACCAGAATGGCATAGGGAAAAAAATGCACATACCGTTGTGATCGGGCGAGTTTCTACTTTCAGATGCAATAGGAATTTTTGGGTTAGGTCAATCCGTTCGCAAGATATGGGAGTTTGAAGCTAAGAAATGGTTGTGAAGACAACAAATTTTTCGCAATTCTGCTGCTGCAATCGCTTAACCAGAATGGCCTAGGTAAAAAATACGCATACAGTTGTAATCGGGCGAGTTTCTACTTTCAGACGCAGTGGGAATTTTTGGGTTGGGTCAATCCGTTCGCGAGATGTGGGAGTTTGAAGCCAAGAAATGGTTGAGAAGGCAAAAAATTTTTCGCACTTCTGCTGCTCCAAACGCGTAACCAGAATGGCCTAGGGAAAAAATACACATACGGTTGTAATCGGGCGAGTTTCTACTTTCAGATGCAGTAGGAATGTTGGGGTTTGGCCAATCCGTTCGCGAGATATGGGAGTTTGAACCTAAGAAATGGTTGAGAAGACAACAAATTTTTGTCACTTCGGCAGCTCCAAACGCTTAACCAGAATGGCAGAGGGAAAAGATACACATACCGTTGTAATCGGGCGAGTTTCTACTTTCGGACGCAGTAGGAATTTTTGGGTTTGGTCAATCCGTTCGCGAGATATGGGAGTTTGAAGCGAAGAAATGGTTGAGAAGACAACAAATTTTTAGCACTTCTGCTGCTCCAATTGCTTAACAAGAGTGGCCTAGGGAAAAAATACACATACTGTTGTTATCGGGTGTGTTTCTACTTTCAGATGCAATAGGAATTTTTGGGTTAGGTCAATCCGTTCGCGAGATATGGGAGTATGAAGCCAAGAAATGGTTGAGAAGGCAAAAATGTTAAGAACTTCTGCTGCTCCAAACGCTTAACCAGAATGGCATAGGGAAAAAAATGCACATACCGTTGTGATCGGGCGAGTTTCTACTTTCAGATGCAATAGGAATTTTTGGGTTAGGTCAATCCGTTCGCAAGATATGGGAGTTTGAAGCTAAGAAATGGTTGTGAAGACAACAAATTTTTCGCAATTCTGCTGCTGCAATCGCTTAACCAGAATGGCCTAGGTAAAAAATACGCATACCGTTGTAATCGGGCGAGTTTCTACTTTCAGATGCAGTAGGAGTTTTTGGGTTTGGTCAATCCGTTCGCGAGATATGGGAGTTTGAAGCGAAGAAATGGTTGAGAAGACAACAAATTTTTCGCACTTCTGCTGCTCCAATTGCTTAACAAGAATGGCCTAGGGAAAAAATACACATACTGTTGTAATCGGGCGTGTTTCTACTTTCAGATGCAATAGGAATTTTTGGGTTACGTCAATCCGTTCGCGAGATATGGGAGTATGAAGCCAAGAAATGGTTGAGAAGGCAAAAAATTTTCGCAATTCTGCTGCTCCAAAGGCTTAACCAGAATGGCCTAGGGTAAAAATACACATACCGTTGTAATCGGGCGAGTTTCTACTTTCAGACGCAGCAGGAATTTTGGGGTTTGGCCAATCCGTTCGCGAGATATGGGAGTTTGAACCTAAGAAATGGTTGAGAAGACAGCAAATTTTTCTCACTTCGGCAGCTCCAAACGCTTAACCAGAATGGCATAGGGAAAAGATACACATACCGTTGTAAACGGGCGAGTTTCTACTTTCGGACGCAGTAGGAATTTTTGGGTTTGGTCAATCCGTTCGCGAGATATGGGAGTTTGAAGCGAAGAAATGGTTGAGAAGACAACAAATTTTTCGCACTTCTGCTGCTCCAATTGCTTAACAAGAGTGGCCTAGGGAAAAAATACACATACTGTTGTAATCAGGCGAGTTTCTACTTTCAGATGCAATAGGAATTTTTGGGTTAGGTCAATCCGTTCGCGAGATATGGGAGTTTGAAGCAAAGAAATGGTTGAGAAGAGAACAAATTTTTCGCAATTCTGCTGCTCCAAACGCTTCACCAGAATGGCCAAGGGAAAAAAATGCACATACCTTTGTGATCGGGCGAGTTTCTACTTTCAGATGCAATAGGAAGTTTCGGGTTAGGTCAATCCGTTCGCGAGATATGGGAGTTTGAAGCTAAGAAATGGTTGAGAAGACAACAAATTTTTCGCAATTCTGCTGCTCCAATCGTTTAACAAGAATGCCCTAGGGAAAAAATACACATACTGTTGTAATCGGGCGTGTTTCTACTTTCAGATGCAATAGGAATTTTTGGGTTAGGTCAATCCGTTCGCGAGATATGGGAGTATGAAGCCAAGAAATGGTTGAGAAGGCAAAAAATTTTTCGCACTTCTGTTGCTCCAAACGCTTAACCAGAATGGCCTAGGGAAAAAATACACATACCGTTGTAATCGGGTGAGTTTCTACTTTCAGACGCAGCAGGAATTTTTGGGTTTGGCCATTCCGTTCGCGAGATATGGGAGTTTGAACCTAAGAAATGGTTGAGAAGACAACAAATTTTTCGCACTTCTGCAGCTCCAATTGCTTAACAAGTGTGGCCTAGGGAAAAAATACACATACTGTTGTTATCGGGCGTGTTTCTACTTTCAGATGCAATAGGAATTTTAGGGTTAGGTCAATCCGTTCGCAAGATATGGGAGTTTGAAGCGAAGAAATGGTTGAGAAGACAACAAATTTTTCGCACTTCTGCTGCTCCAATTGCTTAACAAGAATGGCCTAGGGAAAAAATACACATACTGTTGTAATCGGGCGTGTTTCTACTTTCAGATGCAATAGGAATTTTTGGGTTACGTCAATCCGTTCGCGAGATATGGGAGTATGAAGCCAAGAAATGGTTGAGAAGGCAAAAAATTTTTCGCAATTCTGCTGCTCCAAAGGCTTAACCAGAATGGCCTAGGGTAAAAATACACATACCGTTGTAATCGGGCGAGTTTCTACTTTCAGACGCAGCAGGAATTTTGGGGTTTGGCCAATCCGTTCGCGAGATATGGGAGTTTGAACCTAAGAAATGGTTGAGAAGACAGCAAATTTTTCTCACTTCGGCAGCTCCAAACGCTTAACCAGAATGGCATAGGGAAAAGATACACATACCGTTGTAAACGGGCGAATTTCTACTTTCGGACGCAGTAGGAATTTTTGGGTTTGGTCAATCCGTTCGCGAGATATGGGAGTTTGAAGCGAAGAAATGGTTGAGAAGACAACAAATTTTTCGCACTTCTGCTGCTCCAATTGCTTAACAAGAGTGGCCTAGGGAAAAAATACACATACTGTTGTAATCAGGCGAGTTTCTACTTTCAGATGCAATAGGAATTTTTGGGTTAGGTCAATCCGTTCGCGAGATATGGGAGTTTGAAGCAAAGAAATGGTTGAGAAGAGAACAAATTTTTCGCAATTCTGCTGCTCCAAACGCTTCACCAGAATGGCCAAGGGAAAGAAATGCACATACCGTTGTAATCGGGTGAGTTTCTACTTTCAGACGCAGCAGGAATTTTTGGGTTTGGCCATTCCGTTCGCGAGATATGGGAGTTTGAACCTAAGAAATGGTTGAGAAGACAACAAATTTTTCGCACTTCTGCAGCTCCAATTGCTTAACAAGTGTGGCCTAGGGAAAAAATACACATACTGTTGTTATCGGGCGTGTTTCTACTTTCAGATGCAATAGGAATTTTTGGGTTAGGTCAATCCGTTCGCAAGATATGGGAGTTTGAAGCTAAGAAATGGTTGTGAAGACAACAAATTTTTCGCAATTCTGCTGCTGCAATCGCTTAACCAGATTGGCCTAGGGAAAAAATACACATACCGTTGTAATCAGGCGAGTTTCTACTTTCAGATGCCATAGGAATTTTTGGGTTAGGTCAATCCGTTCGCGAGATATGGGAGTTTGAAGCTAAGAAATGGTTGAGAAGAGAACAAATTTTTCGCAATTCTGCTGCTCCAAACGCTTAACCAGAATGGCATAGGGAAAAAAATGCACATACCGTTGTGATCGGGCGAGTTTCTACTTTCAGATGCAATAGGAATTTTTGGGTTAGGTCAATCCGTTCGCAAGATATGGGAGTTTGAAGCTAAGAAATGGTTGTGAAGACAACAAATTTTTCGCAATTCTGCTGCTGCAATCGCTTAACCAGAATGGCCTAGGTAAAAAATACGCATACAGTTGTAATCGGGCGAGTTTCTACTTTCAGACGCAGTGGGAATTTTTGGGTTGGGTCAATCCGTTCGCGAGATGTGGGAGTTTGAAGCCAAGAAATGGTTGAGAAGGCAAAAAATTTTTCGCACTTCTGCTGCTCCAAACGCGTAACCAGAATGGCCTAGGGAAAAAATACACATA
The DNA here is from genome assembly GCF_051014685.1 of Ptiloglossa arizonensis. Taxonomy (NCBI): domain Eukaryota; kingdom Metazoa; phylum Arthropoda; class Insecta; order Hymenoptera; family Colletidae; genus Ptiloglossa; species Ptiloglossa arizonensis. The sequence goes on from NW_027478628.1 coordinate 818,343, forward strand.
CGGTTGTAATCGGGCGAGTTTCTACTTTCAGATGCAGTAGGAATGTTGGGGTTTGGCCAATCCGTTCGCGAGATATGGGAGTTTGAACCTAAGAAATGGTTGAGAAGACAACAAATTTTTGTCACTTCGGCAGCTCCAAACGCTTAACCAGAATGGCAGAGGGAAAAGATACACATACCGTTGTAATCGGGCGAGTTTCTACTTTCGGACGCAGTAGGAATTTTTGGGTTTGGTCAATCCGTTCGCGAGATATGGGAGTTTGAAGCGAAGAAATGGTTGAGAAGACAACAAATTTTCGCACTTCTGCTGCTCCAATTGCTTAACAAGAATGGCCTAGGGAAAAAATACACATACTGTTGTAATCGGGCGTGTTTCTACTTTCAGATGCAATAGGAATTTTTGGGTTACGTCAATCCGTTCGCGAGATATGGGAGTATGAAGCCAAGAAATGGTTGAGAAGGCAAAAAATTTTTCGCAATTCTGCTGCTCCAAAGGCTTAACCAGAATGGCCTAGGGTAAAAATACACATACCGTTGTAATCGGGCGAGTTTCTACTTTCAGACGCAGCAGGAATTTTGGGGTTTGGCCAATCCGTTCGCGAGATATGGGAGTTTGAACCTAAGAAATGGTTGAGAAGACAGCAAATTTTTCTCACTTCGGCAGCTCCAAACGCTTAACCAGAATGGCATAGGGAAAAGATACACATACCGTTGTAAACGGGCGAGTTTCTACTTTCGGACGCAGTAGGAATTTTTGGGTTTGGTCAATCCGTTCGCGAGATATGGGAGTTTGAAGCGAAGAAATGGTTGAGAAGACAACAAATTTTTCGCACTTCTGCTGCTCCAATTGCTTAACAAGAGTGGCCTAGGGAAAAAATACACATACTGTTGTAATCAGGCGAGTTTCTACTTTCAGATGCAATAGGAATTTTTGGGTTAGGTCAATCCGTTCGCGAGATATGGGAGTTTGAAGCAAAGAAATGGTTGAGAAGAGAACAAATTTTTCGCAATTCTGCTGCTCCAAACGCTTCACCAGAATGGCCAAGGGAAAAAAATGCACATACCTTTGTGATCGGGCGAGTTTCTAGTTTCAGATGCAATAGGAAGTTTCGGGTTAGGTCAATCCGTTCGCGAGATATGGGAGTTTGAAGCTAAGAAATGTTTGAGAAGACAACAAATTTTTCGCAATTCTGCTGCTCCAATCGTTTAACAAGAATGCCCTAGGGAAAAAATACACATACTGTTGTAATCGGGCGTGTTTCTACTTTCAGATGCAATAGGAATTTTTTGGTTAGGTCAATCCGTTCGCGAGATAAGGGAGTATGAAGCCAAGAAATGGTTGAGAAGGCAAAAAATTTTTCGCACTTCTGTTGCTCCAAACGCTTAACCAGAATGGCCTAGGGAAAAAATACACATACCGTTGTAATCGGGTGAGTTTCTACTTTCAGACGCAGCAGGAATTTTTGGGTTTGGCCATTCCGTTCGCGAGATATGGGAGTTTGAACCTAAGAAATGGTTGAGAAGACAACAAATTTTTCGCACTTCTGCAGCTCCAATTGCTTAACAAGTGTGGCCTAGGGAAAAAATACACATACTGTTGTTATCGGGCGTGTTTCTACTTTCAGATGCAATAGGAATTTTTGGGTTAGGTCAATCCGTTCGCAAGATATGGGAGTTTGAAGCTAAGAAATGGTTGTGAAGACAACAAATTTTTCGCAATTCTGCTGCTGCAATCGCTTAACCAGATTGGCCTAGGGAAAAAATACACATACCGTTGTAATCAGGCGAGTTTCTACTTTCAGATGCCATAGGAATTTTTGGGTTAGGTCAATCCGTTCGCGAGATATGGGAGTTTGAAGCTAAGAAATGGTTGAGAAGAGAACAAATTTTTCGCAATTCTGCTGCTCCAAACGCTTAACCAGAATGGCATAGGGAAAAAAATGCACATACCGTTGTGATCGGGCGAGTTTCTACTTTCAGATGCAATAGGAATTTTTGGGTTAGGTCAATCCGTTCGCAAGATATGGGAGTTTGAAGCTAAGAAATGGTTGTGAAGACAACAAATTTTTCGCAATTCTGCTGCTGCAATCGCTTAACCAGAATGGCCTAGGTAAAAAATACGCATACAGTTGTAATCGGGCGAGTTTCTACTTTCAGACGCAGTGGGAATTTTTGGGTTGGGTCAATCCGTTCGCGAGATGTGGGAGTTTGAAGCCAAGAAATGGTTGAGAAGGCAAAAAATTTTTCGCACTTCTGCTGCTCCAAACGCGTAACCAGAATGGCCTAGGGAAAAAATACACATACGGTTGTAATCGGGCGAGTTTCTACTTTCAGATGCAGTAGGAATGTTGGGGTTTGGCCAATCCGTTCGCGAGATATGGGAGTTTGAACCTAAGAAATGGTTGAGAAGACAACAAATTTTTGTCACTTCGGCAGCTCCAAACGCTTAACCAGAATGGCAGAGGGAAAAGATACACATACCGTTGTAATCGGGCGAGTTTCTACTTTCGGACGCAGTAGGAATTTTTGGGTTTGGTCAATCCGTTCGCGAGATATGGGAGTTTGAAGCGAAGAAATGGTTGAGAAGACAACAAATTTTTAGCACTTCTGCTGCTCCAATTGCTTAACAAGAGTGGCCTAGGGAAAAAATACACATACTGTTGTTATCGGGTGTGTTTCTACTTTCAGATGCAATAGGAATTTTTGGGTTAGGTCAATCCGTTCGCGAGATATGGGAGTATGAAGCCAAGAAATGGTTGAGAAGGCAAAAAATGTTTCGAAATTCTGCTGCTCCAAACGCTTAACCAGAATGGCATAGGGAAAAAAATGCACATACCGTTGTGATCGGGCGAGTTTCTACTTTCAGATGCAATAGGAATTTTTGGGTTAGGTCAATCCGTTCGCGAGATATTGGAGTTTGAAGCTAAGAAATGGTTGAGAAGAGAACAAATTTTTCGCAATTCTGTTGCTCCAAACGCTTAACCAGAATGGCCTAGGGAAAAAATACACATACCGTTGTAATCGGGTGAGTTTCTACTTTCAGACGCAGCAGGAATTTTGGGGTTTGGCCAATCCGTTCGCGAGATATGGGAGTTTGAACCTAAGAAATGGTTGAGAAGACAACAAATTTCTCGCAATTCTGTTGCTCCAAACGCTTAACCAGAAAGGCCTAAGGAAAAAATACACATACTGTTGTAATCAGGCGAGTTTCTACTTTCAGATGCAATAGGAATTTTTGGGTTAGGTCAATCCGTTCGCGAGATATGGGAGTTTGAAGCAAAGAAATGGTTGAGAAGAGAACAAATTTTTCGCAATTCTGCTGCTCCAAACGCTTCACCAGAATGGCCAAGGGAAAAAAATGCACATACCTTTGTGATCGGGCGAGTTTCTAGTTTCAGATGCAATAGGAAGTTTCGGGTTAGGTCAATCCGTTCGCGAGATATGGGAGTTTGAAGCTAAGAAATGTTTGAGAAGACAACAAATTTTTCGCAATTCTGCTGCTCCAATCGTTTAACAAGAATGCCCTAGGGAAAAAATACACATACTGTTGTAATCGGGCGTGTTTCTACTTTCAGATGCAATAGGAATTTTTTGGTTAGGTCAATCCGTTCGCGAGATATGGGAGTATGAAGCCAAGAAATGGTTGAGAAGGCAAAAAATTTTTCGCACTTCTGTTGCTCCAAACGCTTAACCAGAATGGCCTAGGGAAAAAATACACATACCGTTGTAATCGGGTGAGTTTCTACTTTCAGACGCAGCAGGAATTTTTGGGTTTGGCCATTCCGTTCGCGAGATATGGGAGTTTGAACCTAAGAAATGGTTGAGAAGACAACAAATTTTTCGCACTTCTGCAGCTCCAATTGCTTAACAAGTGTGGCCTAGGGAAAAAATACACATACTGTTGTTATCGGGCGTGTTTCTACTTTCAGATGCAATAGGAATTTTTGGGTTAGGTCAATCCGTTCGCAAGATATGGGAGTTTGAAGCTAAGAAATGGTTGTGAAGACAACAAATTTTTCGCAATTCTGCTGCTGCAATCGCTTAACCAGATTGGCCTAGGGAAAAAATACACATACCGTTGTAATCAGGCGAGTTTCTACTTTCAGATGCCATAGGAATTTTTGGGTTAGGTCAATCCGTTCGCGAGATATGGGAGTTTGAAGCTAAGAAATGGTTGAGAAGAGAACAAATTTTTCGCAATTCTGCTGCTCCAAACGCTTAACCAGAATGGCATAGGGAAAAAAATGCACATACCGTTGTGATCGGGCGAGTTTCTACTTTCAGATGCAATAGGAATTTTTGGGTTAGGTCAATCCGTTCGCAAGATATGGGAGTTTGAAGCTAAGAAATGGTTGTGAAGACAACAAATTTTTCGCAATTCTGCTGCTGCAATCGCTTAACCAGAATGGCCTAGGTAAAAAATACGCATACAGTTGTAATCGGGCGAGTTTCTACTTTCAGACGCAGTGGGAATTTTTGGGTTGGGTCAATCCGTTCGCGAGATGTGGGAGTTTGAAGCCAAGAAATGGTTGAGAAGGCAAAAAATTTTTCGCACTTCTGCTGCTCCAAACGCGTAACCAGAATGGCCTAGGGAAAAAATACACATACGGTTGTAATCGGGCGAGTTTCTACTTTCAGATGCAGTAGGAATGTTGGGGTTTGGCCAATCCGTTCGCGAGATATGGGAGTTTGAACCTAAGAAATGGTTGAGAAGACAACAAATTTTTGTCACTTCGGCAGCTCCAAACGCTTAACCAGAATGGCAGAGGGAAAAGATACACATACCGTTGTAATCGGGCGAGTTTCTACTTTCGGACGCAGTAGGAATTTTTGGGTTTGGTCAATCCGTTCGCGAGATATGGGAGTTTGAAGCGAAGAAATGGTTGAGAAGACAACAAATTTTTAGCACTTCTGCTGCTCCAATTGCTTAACAAGAGTGGCCTAGGGAAAAAATACACATACTGTTGTTATCGGGTGTGTTTCTACTTTCAGATGCAATAGGAATTTTTGGGTTAGGTCAATCCGTTCGCGAGATATGGGAGTATGAAGCCAAGAAATGGTTGAGAAGGCAAAAAATGTTTCGAAATTCTGCTGCTCCAAACGCTTAACCAGAATGGCATAGGGAAAAAAATGCACATACCGTTGTGATCGGGCGAGTTTCTACTTTCAGATGCAATAGGAATTTTTGGGTTAGGTCAATCCGTTCGCGAGATATTGGAGTTTGAAGCTAAGAAATGGTTGAGAAGAGAACAAATTTTTCGCAATTCTGTTGCTCCAAACGCTTAACCAGAATGGCCTAGGGAAAAAATACACATACCGTTGTAATCGGGTGAGTTTCTACTTTCAGACGCAGCAGGAATTTTGGGGTTTGGCCAATCCGTTCGCGAGATATGGGAGTTTGAACCTAAGAAATGGTTGAGAAGACAACAAATTTCTCGCAATTCTGTTGCTCCAAACGCTTAACCAGAAAGGCCTAAGGAAAAAATACACATACCGTTGTAATCGGGCGAGTTTCTACTTTCAGATGCAGTAGGAATTTTTGGGTTTGGTCAATCCGTTCGCGAGATATGGGAGTTTGAAGCGAAGAAATGGTTGAGAAGACAACAAATTTTTCGCACTTCTGCTGCTCCAAACGCGTAACCAGAATGGCCTAGGGAAAAAATACACATACTGTTGTAATCGGGCGAATTTCTACTTTCAGATGCAATGCGAATTTTTGTGTTAGGTCAATCCGTTCGCGAGATATGGGAGTTTGAAGCCAAGAAATGCTTGAGAAGGCAACAAATTTTTCGCACTTCTGCTGCTCCAAACGCTTAACCAGAATGGTCTAGGGAAAAAATACACATACCTCTGTAATCGGGCGAGTTTCTACTTTCAGGCGCAGCACGAATTTTTGGGTTAGGTCAATTCGTTCGCGAGATATGGGAGTTTGAAGCCAAGAAATGGTTGAGAAGGCAAACAATTTTTCGCAATTCTGCTGCTCCAAACGCTTAACCCGAATGGCCTAGGGAAAAAATACACATACCGTTGTAATCGGGCGAGTTTCTACTTTCAGGTGCAATAGGAATTTTTGGGATAGGTCAATCCGTTCCCGAGATATGGGAGTTTGAAGCTATGAAATGGTTGAGAAGACAACAAATTTTTCGCAATTCTGCTGCTCCAAACGCTTAACCAGAATGGCCTAAGGTAAAAATACACATACCGTTGTAATCGGGCGAGTTTCTACTTTCAGATGCAGTAGGAGTTTTTGGGTTTGGTCAATCCGTTCGCGAGATATGGGAGTTTGAAGCGAAGAAATGGTTGAGAAGACAACAAATTTTTCGCACTTCTGCTGCTCCAATTGCTTAACAAGAATGGCCTAGGGAAAAAATACACATACTGTTGTAATCGGGCGTGTTTCTACTTTCAGATGCAATAGGAATTTTTGGGTTACGTCAATCCGTTCGCGAGATATGGGAGTATGAAGCCAAGAAATGGTTGAGAAGGCAAAAATTTTTTCGCAATTCTGCTGCTCCAAAGGCTTAACCAGAATGGCCTAGGGTAAAAATACACATACCGTTGTAATCGGGCGAGTTTCTACTTTCAGACGCAGCAGGAATTTTGGGGTTTGGCCAATCCGTTCGCGAGATATGGGAGTTTGAACCTAAGAAATGGTTGAGAAGACAGCAAATTTTTCTCACTTCGGCAGCTCCAAACGCTTAACCAGAATGGCATAGGGAAAAGATACACATACCGTTGTAAACGGGCGAGATTCTACTTTCGGACAGAGTAGGAATATTTGGGTTTGGTCAATCCGTTCGCGAGATATGGGAGTTTGAAGCGAAGAAATGGTTGAGAAGACAACAAATTTTTCGCACTTCTGCTGCTCCAATTG